>NC_137810.1:42809721-43132221 GCF_963921795.1 Nannobrachium achirus
GTTACTAGGGCCCAAGGTGGAGGGGCCCTAGTAACTTTAGCTGTTGAAAAATAGCAGATATACAAGCTCACAGCACGGCACCGAGTGCCGCGCTGCGAGCTTGTACATCTGCTATTTTTGAAAAGTCGTGAAAATGTGTGAAAATCTTTGAATATATGTATTTTTTAAGCGAACATTTGTAACTCAAATTTTGCTTCTGGGGATTCCCTGGAACGAAATATTTTGAGATAGGGGTCCGTGGCCAAATACATATCATCTTGGGGGTCCTTGACATGAAAAAGTTTGAGCGCCACTGACATGGAAACATAGGTTTCTTGCACACATTTCCAAGATTTTTCTAAAATAGCAGATATACAAGCTCGCAGCGCGGCACTCGGTGCCACGCTGTGAGCTTGTATATCTGCTATTTTTCAATAGTTAACATTCATGGGGGGCCCGCAGTGAGCCCAGGGCCCAGAATTTGGTGTGACGCCCCTGTGTGTGCCTGTGTGCGTGCACGTGTGCACACGCCTGAATGCACACATGCCTCCGTGTGCACAAGCCCGCTTATTCCCTCCTGTGATCACGATCCAATAATTCTGATGATTTTGTCATTCAAATAAATGTGCAATTCACAAAGCATAAAGTACAGTGAAAAGATACACTATATGCCCACAACATCCCACACTGTTTCCCCTGCCATTGCTTTGTTTAAGGTGTACGCAAATTTCACACAATATGTACAAGTGCTCCCTCCCTGCTTCGTCTCTCTCTTTCTGTGTGTGTGTGTGTGTGTGTGTGTGTGTGTGTGTGTGTGTGTGTGTGTGTGTGTGTGTGTGTGTGTGTGTGTGTGTGTGTGCAGGAGGCCGATTTCTGTCAAAACTATTATTTATACTATAGTAAGACGCCTCAGGACGACATGCGACCTCAGGTTGCGCCAATTCTTTGCCATCTGGCCAGTGATGTATATCGGACGAGTTATCCATATACGTACTGTATGGAGACCCCTGGTACCCATGTATGGAGATCCATGTACTGTATATGGAGATATGCTGTGAGAGCCCAAACATGCTTACTTAATCGTTATGTGAAAGTCCTATGATGTCTATGACATCTGACATCCTTGTCTGTAGAACCACCAACACAGATATGGGCTGTCTTGGCCATCCGTCTTGGCCATATATGGATTCTGTTAGTGTGGTATGTGGCCGATGTGGTCTCCATATATGGGCATTCTCATATGAAGTCCTGTTAGATATGGGCTTAATATTGAACTCCATATATGGGCATAAAAGGGATTTTGTTAGTGTGCCATCACAGTGAAGCCAGAGCGTGATGTCAGAGCGGAAAACCCATTCTGTTAAGAGTGGTTCCCCATCATGATGTCAGAGCGACAAACTCATAGACCGGTGATGTCACAGTGATGTGTCAGGGGAACCACATGCAGTGTCAAGCGTGACCTACAGAGATACGCGGATACACGGACAAGATGTGCCGGTTTTCATAGTTAACTGCGACCTACGCATTTTGTCCAAACATCACACAAATCGGTTCACGTTATGTCTATAGTCAGTGTCGGTATTTTATAGTCCATCCAGCATATTATGTGTGTGCAATAACTTTAAGAACATTAATCCCTCAACTTCTAGAGATTCCACTCACCTCTATAATGACTGAACCTGACCTGATCCCTGACCTGGCAGAGACCTGTGCTCCGAGGAGCACTTTTCCTAATTTATTATTTAATTTATGTGCTTTCAGATCACTGAATTAACAGCCAGTGTTTTATTCGTTTTAATTCAGGAATCCATTTGAATATTCCAGAGACAAGTCATAAACAAAGCTGCAGATATACTGTAGAGAACGTTAACCCTATTGTATACTTTGTCTATGAAAGAAATAGCAGAAGATTGATAATTTTTTGAAAAAGTTGAAAAGACTGTCTATGATTGGCATCTTATGTTTGCAGGACTGTTTTGCTTTGAACAAAATGCCTCAAATCATAAACGCGGGCTACACGGTGTCCGATTGTCATGAAAGGCAGAGGAAGGAATGTCACTCTTTTCACAATGGCCTGTTATAGTGCCACTTTTTTTTATATATATATTCCAAACATCACGCAAATCTGTACACATGTCTATAGTCATGTGATCGAGGCAGATCTATTTTATAGTCCATCCATTATTATGTGAGTGCAATTAATTCAACTTCTATAGATTCCACTCTCCTCCATAATGACTGAACCTGGCCTGACCTGGCAGAGACCTGTGCTCCGAGGAGCACTTTTTCTAATTTATTATCTTATTTATGTGCTTTCCGATCACTGAATTACCAGCCAGTGTTTTATTCATTTTAATTCAGGAATCCATCGGAATATTCCCAAGACAAGTCATAAACAAAGCTGCAGATATAGCTACTGTAGAGAACGTTAACACCATTTTATACTTTGGATATTATCAAAAAGGGATCTCTGATAATGGAATCAAAGAAGGGGAGAAAACTTCTAGAGAACTTGCAAAAAAGAAAAGTAGCTTTATTTATTACGTTTCGGTCATTTCAATTTCAGATTGTCTGTCCTGATGAAGGTCGAGAATTACCGAAACGTAGGGATCCATTTGGGTCCATTTTTCTGCAATCATTCATTTTGCTAGGGACCCCCCTGGAACACCCTCAAGGACCCCTGGGGGTCCCCGGACACCACTTTGAGAACCACTAAACTGTTCTCAATCCTACATCCTCCTCAGAGGATACATAGGATGTATTGTCACCCTCCCCTCAACTGATCCAGCCCATCCAGAGCCAAAATATATATTTCTTTATGTCAAAGACCATTTTCTTTTTACATTTAGCCACAAGTGAGTAACCTGTATGAATGTTAACTGTAGAATAGTGCCACGTCTTTGTCTCCCATATTTCACCTCCACAAAAAATAATCATTATTTTTTATTAGGTCCAGATGATAATGTTTCCATTCTCTTCGTCTGAATTTAGAATTATACGGGGCAAGTGAGTGAGTTGTTGGGTTAACTAATACAAACAGACTATTTTTGGAAACCCCTGTGAAATATTTCTCCGGAGCGGCGTTATGTCAGACTTTGGCGGCGGAGAGAAACATGAATTGTTAATCTGGCACTCGCAACACAATCAGCTCTTTCATCTGCTGTGTTCTCTCAATTGTCTTTACGTTCTAAATCAGAGCTGACACCTCAGGTTTGCTTTCAATGCTGCTCTGTGCCTGTCACTACCCATTAATTAATCAAAGAGCACAAAAGCTATGTGGAAAGTTTTTTTCTTTCTTTCTTTCTTTCTCCCCCCTCTTTGCAGGTTCTGACATATTCTGTCATTATACCTCTCGAGCCATGCTGCTGAAGCTAGATTTGCACACACAAAGAAAAAAAGAAAAGAAATAGCCTAGTACGACTCGTCAGACACTTCCAACCAAACTCTAATTTGATGCCTCTTTAAAATAAATGTCCTGCTAATAACGCCACAGGTACTTTGTGTTGAACCGAGGCCAGCAGTAAGATGGATGGACGGCTGGTTACACTCTGGAGTGTTCTGGCTTCACCTCGGCACACGTCTGCAGACAGGCTGAGGTCACTTCAACCTACTGTCATCGGAACCATCGCTGTCGGGTGGAAACCTTCTATGTCCCCAGACTCCCCACATAAGTGTTGCTTTTTATTAGTATTATTATAAAAACATTTGGAATGCGACATGTGACCTTGTAAGTCTGCTATTTTCGCTACTTATAGTGCGACACTCTTGAATGATGAAGTAGGACATTAATTTACGGAAAGAAAAACTAAAACTAAAATTATTGAAATATGGAGATATTTGTCGGGTGATGAATACCTTCACCGTCTTGTCATCGGTAGGCTACCTCTGAATAAGCCATGATGAAGCCACACACACACACACACACACACACACACACACACACACACACACACACACACACACACACACACACACACACACACACACACACACACACAGACAGACAGACACACAACTGACACACGTTTGTTTTACTATGCTTAACAGCTTGAGTACATGAACATTTAAGATTGTATTATTTATTTTGCATTTTTTTTACCCTGGCCCAAGCTTACTCATCTGCAAAGAGAAAAGCCTGTTCACGACATAAGGCAAAGAGTGCCTAGAGTAGAAAGGTGGGACTTCCGCCGAGTGAATTTCCCCAGAAGTTGTCTTTTTCCACAGTGTGTTTCCTGCAAACGTATTCCCCGCTGAAAAAGACATTTGTTCTACTTCTCCCGCTCCTTCAGTTGTGCTTGCAATAAACAATATCCAAACAAAAGTTACATATATTAAGTGCGAGTTAAGAGCAACAATGTATTTTTGTTTGTTTCGCTGGGGGATGTAAACAGATCTGCACCGCATGACGTAACTTCCCTTAAACGCAGCACTTCCGCAAGTCAGCGCACAGCGCACCTAAACTGTTATTGGCCCAACCTGGATTTGTTTCTTAATTATATTAATCTTTTTGTATACACCATAAGCATAAAACATCCATTTCTGTCTAGGAAAATGGTACTCACAATGACGGTTTCTCAAATTCTACAAGGGTTCTCCAGCTAAATGATTGATAGGAATTAAATGGACCCTTACAGGTCTGTGACTAAGAGAGTGCACAAATGGTCCCTTACGGGTACGTTCCACAAGTATAGTCACACACACACACACACACACACACACACGCGCGCACGCGTGTGCACGCACGCACGCACGCACACATACACACGCACGCACGCACGCACGCACGCACGTACGCACGCACACACACACACAGTCTCTCTTGTGGGTTAAAAATAGCCCCTTTTCAAAATCATTCACAGTTTTTTTGCAAGGAAGGAAATGAGCGTTGGTTCACCTTATGAACACACAGCGGCTGCATGTCGTCATGGGAATAAGAGCAGGGAATTCCTGTCACCATTATCTTCCTGCTGGCTGCAAGGGGCCATCAGTGTGTCATACCAGGAGATAACAACTCTAAGTCAGTGCTTCTCAAGGACCATCATCTGGAAAGATTTTGTGCCAGTGACCCTCAGAAGAGAAGATTTACAGTATGTAACAAAAAAGTAAAATAAAAGACATACAAGCCCGCTGTGCAGCACAAAGTGACGAGAGACACGCAGCAAAGGTCGTCGGCCTCAGGAATTGGACTTCGCATGTCCAAGTTTCAAATGAAATGTGTACCTTTTTTCGTAAAGTCTGTATGATGAAGCCCTGCTTCATCATACAAGGCCGTCGCACAAAACTAGTGAAAATAGAAGATCTACAAGCACACAACGCCTCGCGGTGCGAGGCATTGTGTGCTTGTAGATTGGCTATTTTCACAGTGGTTTGATGCTTATACTTACAGTAAGTCCAAAATCAGAGTACATCTCCCACCTCTTAAGTGGAGATGATACACTAAAGACAAAAACGGGTGATTTCCAAAACAAAGCAACATGTCTGTCCGCCACAAGGCCCCACCTCCATGCTTTGGTTCCATGGCCAGGCAGAGGTCGCATTATCTCATGGGTTTACATTGTGCTGCTAGACGTATGCCGACACATGAGCCACATGGGTGAGTCACTTTGTTAGTCAGAAGATGGCAGGAATGGTAACCATAAACAGAGGCGCACCCCGCCCCGGCTGAGCATTGTTTTTTTTATTCCCCTCATCATCAATGCTCCTAAATAATGCTACACATATTGCTGCTGTTGTTGTCGCCGAGCAGAAAGTCCAAAAACTTAACTTAACACATAACCTGTGTGTTCCATTGGCTCCAATGTAATTTGTATTTAGTCACAGGCTCTTGTTAATAAGTTACTATGAAAAGCTCCACCGGCTGTCTCCTCGCCACGTCTCACTTTTGCCCCTACTCCTATCTCCGCCACCGTTGGCCCTATCGATGCCAAGCTTTGCACACACACTCCTTGGATGGCAAATCACAACCTCCTCCCCTGATTTCTCACATGGCCCTCTTCTAGCACAACAAACAGGCTGATCTTTGCAAAACACATTTTTGGACACTGCTCCTACAGATTTTGGCCAAAAATCGTGCAAAGCGGTACACAGTATCTCTGAAGTCATGTCATCAACATGGATCTGTCCCATTTCCCATATTCCCTCCTGATTGGCCACGATTGCCTTCAAAAGTTTGTGTATGCGACGTGAGAGTTGCTTATTTTAGGTTTAGGTTTATTAGTCACATGCATATCCATACAGGTACAGACATACAATGAAATGCTTGTGCCAGGAGCACTCTCAGCCTTATTACACACAAAAACATCAACCCACAACAACAAGACAACAACAAGTCACCCAAGACAACCCAAAAACAACAAAAACCATACAGTGTAACAGTGTACAGTTTAAAAACTGCGTACAGTGCACATGACTACCTAGGTCTCGCTTTCATCTCTTCGTTAAGCAACCTGATTGCTTGAGCATAAAAACTATTACTGAGACGGGTGGTGTGCGATGAGATGCTCTGATAACGTTTTTTGGATGGGAGGAGATAGAACAGGGAATGGGCGGGATGACTGCTGTCCTTTAAGATGTTCTCTGTCTTTTTCTTACAGCGTGTGTTATAGATTGTGTGTAGCTGTGGTAATTCTGTGCCAATGATTTTGGCAGCTCTCTTCACAATTCTCTGTAACTGTTTACTGTCTTGAACAGTCACGTTACCAAACCACACTGTGATGCATCCTGTCAAAACACTTTCTATGGTACAGCGATAGAAATTTACAAGAGCCTTGGTGCTCAGGCCAAATCTCCTGAGGCGCCTCAGAAAGTACAATCGCTGCTGCGCTTTCTTAAGGATACCTTTGCTGTTTAGAGACCATGTGAGTGAGTTTGTTATGTGAACACCCAGGAATTTGAAACTGTCCACTATGTCTACAGGTGAACCATTTATGGTTAAGGGACTGTGATTGACTTTAGACTTCCTAAAGTCAACGTTGATCTCTTTTATTTTACTAACATTTAGAGAGAGATTGTTATTCTGGCACCATAGGGTTAGTGTCACGGGGCAGCCCGTGCCCTATAGACTAAGACAATGCACACATACACACACAACTAACTACTTCTAATTAATTATCGCTGGCCAGCTTGGAAGTGACTGTTGGGTGTGTTGTGGGTTTCATTTGTAAATACTGTATTTGAATGAATTCCTGAATGTAGGCATTGCAATGCTTTTAAACATGATCTGTTGATTGAATCATTGGGTGGTTAATTATGGGGGTGGTCACCTCACCTGTTCCTCTCTTCAGTGCTGGTGCTCCTCTTGATAGAGTGGGGGAAGTTACCAAGTACTGTAGAGGAGAGGGGTGTTTCTCTATGTTTAAGAGCTCTTACTTTGTCTTATGTTATGTTCTTTTCTTGATATGACGCCTAAAAGGTATGTTGTATTTGAAATGGGTTTAGTAAAACCTGGTAATTGTGTAATCCAACTCATGGGCCGTTGTTAGCCGTAGTTTGAGTTAAGGGGTTTGCAATTAAGAACTGTTCTCTTGGTATGGTCTTGCCTAGTATAAAAGGGAGGCTGGGGAGGCAGTTATTCAGTTAGTTGGACTTGGAGCATTGACTGGAAAGCGTCTAGGGGAGAGCTGCCAGGGCCCATGTGGGTGTTGCCTGTTTAAAGTAGTTTCTTAAGTTCCTAGTTAGTTTTTCTTCAGTTTCTTTTGCTGTCAAGTATTTTCATTTTCCTTATTTTTGTAAAGTCGTCTTTCGCTATTTAAAGGCCTACACTATTCGTATTGCACTGAACCTGTTGGTGGAGGACATTTGGGTAAAATAAAAACCCTAAACTTTGAATCTCTGGACTTGTCAACTTTTTGGAGCCTTGGCCCTCGCCTAACCTTTACATGTGGTGTCAGAAGAAACAAGAAAAGGACAGTCCAGAATGCCTCCAAAGCAACATCACTAGCAGAAGCAAGCTGCACGCTCAGAGAAGGAGGGTGCCACAGGGGGAGCTGTCGAGGACGGTTTCCAGCCCATGGTGGACACAGCCACTTTCCAAGAGGCGGCGAGTTGCAACAGTGCCAGGTGGTTTGAGGCCTTCAGGTGGTTCAAGAGGAGTCAGGAGAGGCTCAAACGAAAGCTCTACGTGTTCAATCCTCAGCTCAACATGTTCGTCAATCTACACATCACCCAGCCCCAGCAGACATTGAGGCAACCAGGGCCCAGCCAAGGGCAACAGCTGGGGAAGCAGAACCTGTCTGTGTCAGCGACGGGTCGGCGGCGGCAGCAGAAGCGGCTGCGGAGCTGGTGCCAGGGGGTGAGCCAAATCGGGTGTGGCGTGGAAAGACATGTTCACCAACTCCAGAGTCGCCAGGTGGTTCCTGGTAGGGTGGCCTGTCAACTTCTTAGTCCAGGAAACGGTCAGAAGGGGACAGAAGACTTCTTTCCAGGACGCCACAGGGGGCGTCATCAGAAGGGGGGGGAAATGTCACGGGGCAGCCCGTGCCCTATAGACTAAGACAATGCACACATACACACACAACTAACTACTTCTAATTAATTATCGCTGGCCAGCTTGGAAGTGACTGTTGGGTGTGTTGTGGGTTTCATTTGTAAATACTGTATTTGAATGAATTCCTGAATGTAGGCATTGCAATGCTTTTAAACATGATCTGTTGATTGAATCATTGGGTGGTTAATTATGGGGGTGGTCACCTCACCTGTTCCTCTCTTCAGTGCTGGTGCTCCTCTTGATAGAGTGGGGGAAGTTACCAAGTACTGTAGAGGAGAGGGGTGTTTCTCTATGTTTAAGAGCTCTTACTTTGTCTTATGTTATGTTCTTTTCTTGATATGACGCCTAAAAGGTATGTTGTATTTGAAATGGGTTTAGTAAAACCTGGTAATTGTGTAATCCAACTCATGGGCCGTTGTTAGCCGTAGTTTGAGTTAAGGGGTTTGCAATTAAGAACTGTTCTCTTGGTATGGTCTTGCCTAGTATAAAAGGGAGGCTGGGGAGGCAGTTATTCAGTTAGTTGGACTTGGAGCATTGACTGGAAAGCGTCTAGGGGAGAGCTGCCAGGGCCCATGTGGGTGTTGCCTGTTTAAAGTAGTTTCTTAAGTTCCTAGTTAGTTTTTCTTCAGTTTCTTTTGCTGTCAAGTATTTTCATTTTCCTTATTTTTGTAAAGTCGTCTTTCGCTATTTAAAGGCCTACACTATTCGTATTGCACTGAACCTGTTGGTGGAGGACATTTGGGTAAAATAAAAACCCTAAACTTTGAATCTCTGGACTTGTCAACTTTTTGGAGCCTTGGCCCTCGCCTAACCTTTACAGTTAGCTCTTCAATTTCCCTCCTATAGGCCCTCTCATCATCGTTGGATATTAGTCCTATAACCGTGGTGTCATCTGCAAACTTGAGAATAGAATTATTGCCACACCTGGCAACACAATCATAGGTGAACAGACTATACAACAAGGGACTGAGGCAGCAGCCCTGGGGCACTCCAGTCCTGGTCAATATCTTAGATGAATGCTTGTTCCCTATTCGTACAGATTGTGGCCTGCCTGTCAAAAAGTCAAACAGCCAGTTGCAGATACTACTGCCAAGACCAAGACCCCTGAGTTTCAACACAAGCTTAGATGGTACAATCGTGTTAAAGGCAGAGCTATAATCTATGAAGAGTAGTCTGACATAAGAGTTCTTTTTCTCCAGATGTTTCAAGGCAATGTGTAGTGCGAGAGAAATAGCATCATCGACTGATCTATTAGCACAGTTTCTACCACTTTTTCGAGTCACGTGTTCAAATACTGGATTCTGATTGGCTAAATTCCGGAGGTTATGAGAGAACTACTGCCGCAAAGTTGTGTGAGGACTTGTCCGAGATCAATGAGCCTCAGTGTACATCCGGGGACTTCAGGAGGTAGTCGGAACACCTTTCCCCCAACCAACAAATGACCGTGGCAACGGTCCTATGTTCACTAACGTGCATGCTATAGTCGCCGATTTATTTGGATCCAATGCAATCCGCCAACTTTAAAGCCCCTTTTCTCTGAACCTATGCCTTTCTGGAAGCGAACAGCCTCTATTTACGGCCGGAACGGTACTTCTAACTGACGTTAGCTTAGCTGTAAGCTAGACGCATGGATTAGTATGGAGTTGGCGCCATCTGTTGGTGAGTAGAAGATGTTGTTGGTGGAACTATCTGCTGTCTCGCGGAAGTTTTATAGGCAATAATGATTGTAACTTAAGATCCTTGCAAGTTACAACTATGTGTTTTCTTTCATGTATAAGGGAAAAAGTGGTAGAAAAGCTATTTACCACTCGGGGTCGGACATTATGCTCTGCTTCGCCTCGTCCGATAACACCCTAACACAGGACATTATCAGAGCATAATGTCCTCTCACTCGGGGTAAATTGCTTACATGCAAACTGTAGTGGATCAGTATTGGCAGGGATAATGTGCGTTATATGTGATATAACCATTTTTTCCAGACACTTCATAAGAACAGAGGTCAGAGCCACAGGGCGATAATCATTAAGACAGGCGACAGGTTTTTTCTTTGCTATGATTTGGGAGTCTTACTGGTACTTTTCATTGGTTCAGTGTTTATACAATCCAACGGGCACACTGAACCATTTTAAGCTATTCAACAACAGAAAAGGCCTGCATTGTGAAGCATTCTGAACTTGTAGACTATTTTTTACTATTTTTGTGACAACGACACTGTATATGACAAAGTAGGGCATTAGTTTACGGGGGGGGAGGGGGGGGGGGGGCGGAGATACAAGGTTTCTTTCCGACATCGACGATATCGTCATTTGGATAGATCTGTTTAGACGTGGCCCTTTGACATAAAGAGTGGCCATAGTTTGGGGGTTATGGTTTTTTGTTGTTTCTATGCACCTAAACACAATAACAGTATTTCGAAGTACACTTTTATAGAGAGTTAAAACACGTTGACTATTTCTTTTTTTATTGCTTCTGTTGCCCTCACACACAGGAGACTGAAACTGGAAGTCATAACTGGCACTGGGCCTAGAAATGTTATAAGTGCCACCGCAGTTGCTTGATATTGCTTTGCGTCACAACGATGAAATGTGCAGTCAAGTCTGAGTAAAGCCCAATGCAGACTATACAACAGAACAGCTAAAGTTTGTTCGGTTCAGTTGGCTTCAAAGATAAGATAGAGCTTTATTGATCCCGTGAGGGACATTCAGTCACCGCGGGGACAGTACAGCAGATTACAGGGCATGCAGGAAAATAACAGTGGTTCAGGCTGTGACCCCCAAAATAATCATATTTTAACTGGGGACCCCCCTTACCCTACAAACAAGAGCTGAAGCATTACATTTTGTATAACACGGTTCTATTGTGAAAATAGCAGATCTACATGCTCACAACGCCTCGCAACGCGAGGCATTGTGAGCATGTAGATAGGCTATTTTAACAATTTCTGCCTCTAATATTTGAGAATTTTACCAATATTTAATTTGTCATTTTAGAGGTATTAAAAAGTCCTCAAAATGGTTACTTTAGTAATTTGCTGATACCCTCTATACCCGTGTTTGTTTATTGTTGAGTAAGAAAACAATGTTGCACATTGAGTTAATCATCTGGAGACCCCCAAAATATTGTGGGGACCCCCCTGGGGGTCCCGACACACTGGTTGAGAACCACTGCTGTAGATACTGCATGTTGGAAAGACAGTCACAGAAACACACTCTGAAGTTTAAAATGAATAATATTATTTCACATATTGTGTAGTGAGGGTCCCTGCTTCATCTATCACTGGCCGGGAAAAAAGACCCCTGTCTTACAGCATTACAACGATTACTCAACCATGTTATGGCATACATTAAAGTACATGCACATTCAAATTTGACATTTGGCTGACTGGAGATCTAATTATACATAACAATAATACCTGGAATTTATACAGAGCTTTTTCTAAGCACTTAAAGCCTCAAAGCTTTATGTGTGTGTTGGGGGGGGGGGGGGGGCACACACAAAAAGTTGGTGTTTATCAAGAGATGGTTTGTATCAAAATCCACCTGGGAAGGAAAGCTGTGAACTAGTGTAGCATATACGAGAAACAGACATGGTAAGGAGTTATAGACTTTCAGGTTGGGGTTAGGGTTAGAACTACACATTCATGGCATAGTGCATGAAAATAGCACGTCTACAATGTAAAATGTTCTCTCAAGTGTAGTAATACAAGCTGTGTATGTACGCTGTGCGTGCGTGCGTGCGTGCGTGCGTGCGTGCGTGCGTGCGTGCGTGCGTCGGAATGCATCCCGACTGACGCACAGTGTACGTACGTCCCCATGTGTGCACAGTGTACGTACAGTACAGTATAATGGAAATGTGTGGATTTCAATTCCAACCCATCCAGAGAGTCAGCACGTCTTCTGAAAGGAAAAATCCCATCAGATCCTCAGCTCTGATTGGATGTGAAATGAGCCGTAAAACACACATCATGGACAAGTTGTGGTGAGAATGGATAAGCCACTGTAAAGATGGGAGGCCAAAGGGTCAGAGAAAAGATTGCAAACTAATTTATTGAATGTAGTTGATTGCGGATCCTTAGAGATGGATACAGATACTGTACTGCAGTGGTCTTCGGGGTCCGCTCAATATGCCGACGGGCCGCTGTTCCGACTAGCGTCGGCAGGTTAGTTACTTACTCGCAGGGACATGCTGGGCCCCTAATTCAGCCTGGGAAAAAGAGTTGGAGAGGCCCTCAAGCACACAACACCTCGCACCGTGAGGCGTTGTGTGCTTGTAGATCTGCTGTTTTCACTACTTTTGTGCAACGGCCTTGTATGATGAAGCAGGGCTTTGCTTTGCGGAAAAATTTACAAATTTGAAACTTGGAGATACGAGGTTTCTGCCCGACAGTGACGATTTACTTTGTTGGCCGCCCAGCCCCCAAAATGGAACGAAGGCCGACATTTTATTTTTATTTTTTTCCTAATGGCCGGCCTGGACCGGCCGTTCGGGAGTTGTCCCGCTTTTCCCAATGGCCAGCACGTCCCTGGTTACTCGTCACAGTTACTGAGGTTAGGTTTAGGGTTACTAGCGTCGGCAGGTTAGTTACTTGTCACGGTTACTGAGGTTAGGTTTAGGTTTAGGGTTAGGGTTAGTTTTAGTGTCGCCCGTGTCGGAATACCGGCCCGATGCACGTTTTCAGGCCAAGGTACTACACTCTGTACTTAGTCTGCTCTTTTTCCCCTCTACACCAAAGCTCGTTGCCGGAAATAGCCGATCTACAAGTACACAATGCCTCGCACCTGCAAGTGAATCCTACTGACTCACTTGCAGGTGAGTCAGTAGGATACAACAGCAGTGACAACAAAGAAATGTGTATGGGGAGGAAGCAATTGGCAAAACTACTAAAATTGGGGAGAAAAGAGGCAACAAATATATATATATATATGTATATATATTGGATATTACATTTGAAAAGAATATCAGTTCACTTCCTTCTTTAGGTCAATAATCAGGAGAATGGTTTCCCAACACTT
This sequence comes from Nannobrachium achirus, assembly GCF_963921795.1. Lineage (NCBI taxonomy): Eukaryota > Metazoa > Chordata > Actinopteri > Myctophiformes > Myctophidae > Nannobrachium > Nannobrachium achirus. The sequence goes on from NC_137810.1 coordinate 42,823,198, forward strand.
TTGTTCAAGATTTCTTTTCTTTTCTTTTTCCGATTCATGTATTTTCATTATTGCTGTATATTCATATAAAGCAATAGTTAAAATGACTCTACCTGAGTATTGTGTTTGTTCTGTATTGGATCTCGGCTACATTGAAAATGAGGACCTGTCCCTCAACTGTACTCCGAGCTTAAAAAGCTGTTACTGTACGTCAGTCTGTAAACTATCAGTTTGTCATTTGATCGTAATCATAGCATCCCTATTTCTGGGGTGAACATTTGGGGAAAAGCTCACAATGTGTCACAAATTCACAATATGACACTTTATTGTGAGCTGGTAGATCAGTATATTTGGTGTCGAGGGGAAAAAGGAGTGGGCCAAAGATAGAGCCCTGGGGGACTCGGGCCAACATAGTATTTTAAAGGCCAATGGCGAAGAAGAAGGACTCATATTTCTCACACAAATACATGAAAGAAAGAAAGAAAGAAAGAAAGAAAGAAAGGAAATAACTGCTTTTTTATATTATCATCCATGCAGTTAAGTCGCAGAGATAAATCTGCTATCACTTAGCTCATATCCCTACTTAACAAGTGAGACCAGGAGCCAGGCTATGAGTGAAGAATTTCATGACGTTCATTTGAAACAGCCAATAATCCCTATAAATAAGTTTAGCGTAAAGTGCCAAACGTTGGAGGTTAAAATCAATCCAACTTTTAGCAACACCAAGCTTCAAATTATTTTTAAATAATTGCATAGCAACAACACCAAAGGGCCCTGAGAGGCCTATTTTGTGTACTCATTAAACAGCATTCAACAGTTAGTTAGTTTGTTTGTTGTTCTGTCTTTGGTGTTGAAGAAGATTACTGCTGATTATAAGAATGTGAATTTGTATTCTGAAAACAGACAGATCCATTTTGTGAACATCTCGAGTGCCTCGAAAGCCATAAACCAGAGAACCCAAAAAGTCTAATCTTTGATGTGCTGTCAGAATATGACCTCTCTGATAATATTGTCTCTGTCGGGTGGAAACTTCATTAGGCCTGTGTCCAAAATCTTTCCAGATTCAAATTCAAAAGCAGCAACCGTAGTAGCCCCATAGACCCTCCGCTGCATACTGTTGTGAAAAAAATACAAATAAAATGTCAGCCTTTGTTCCATTTTGAGGGCTGGGTGGCCAACAAAGTAAATCGTCACTGCCGGGCAGAAACCTCGTATCTCCAAGTTTCAAATTTGTATTTTTTTTTTTTCGCAAAGCAAAGCCCTGCTTCATCATACAAGGCCGTTGCACAAAAGTAGTGAAAACAGCCGATCTACAAGCACACAACGCCTCGCACCGCAAGGCATTGTGTGCTTGTAGATCGGCTGTTTTCATTAGTTTAAATGATAAATACAAAACAAACGGTTTTGGACATACAAGGTTTCCACACGACGACAACGACGAAATATAACTCATGTAATTGGCCCACTGGCTTGTCATGATCTGAAATGGCAAATCTTTGAGTAGCAGCAGTGCTATAGAGAGATCTCTCTCTATAGCGCGCAGTGAGGGCCTCTGCAACTCTTTTTCCCGGGCTGAATCAGGGGCCCAGCACGTCCCTGGCGGTATCCCCATGCACCACGGCATGAAACAACTGCTTAAATCGCTAATGGGAAGGATGCAGTACTGACACCTGCCGCCAGGGGCTTTTCCGAATTTAATGAGACAAAATAAACGATGTAAACAGTTTTCCGAATGCCGTGGTGCATGTTTTATGTACTGTGGGATGGAAAACCATAGTCTGGGAGCGTGGAACTACCTTTTCCTTTTGGATACAATTTCAGGAAAAGTGTTTTCTACCTCACCGTGGAGGCGTTCTACAGCAGTCCGGGGATACCGCTGTAGGACCTCAACTCGGAGCACAACAGTATAGTGGAGGGTGAGGTTCTATATGGGGCTACAACCGTAGCAGATCTACAAGCTCGAAACGAGCTTGTGGATCTGCTCCATACTTTTGTGTGACACTGTATGATCAAGTAGGGTGTTCATTTATAAATAAAGAAAACACACACACAAAAAGTTAGGCTCGGGTAGAAGTCAGGGTTACGCAAATATCAATGGGATCGGTATTTAAGATAGTCAAAGGGACAGTGCCCAAAGTGTCCAAAGTGAGTGACACAGCCACAACACTAGAGGGAGCAACCCTGCTATACCCCCCAAATTACCACCCAACTCCCACCCAAATTTAGAACAAACATGGGGAAATTCCCATTCTACTACTCTGCCAGTACTACTTTTACTTAAGTAAAACATTTGTTTACTTTTTCCACCACTGCACTCTTGACATGAAGTTTCTATTTTTAAGTGGCTGGTGGTGGCTATTGGGCCGGTGCGCTCTGCCACATGTGTTTGACCACGGAGCTGTGGGGTGTGGGGAACAACTCACCTGGGACACAGCGAGCATACACACACACACGCACGCACGCACACACGCACACACGCACACACACACTGCTGGAGGAAGTCCTCATCAGCCAAAATAAGCAATAGAAATATTTCCAGCCCTCTGCAAACCACAGTTGAGATCAGGGTTGGGAACCGGAACCGGAGGAACCGGATCCAACATTGAGGAACCGGAATCGCGTTGCATCACATTTTGGAACCGTTGTGTGGACTTCTCACGTCTGCTCTACAGTTACGTTGTTTTATTTCAAGGACCACCATAACTCTGAGGGTGTACACATGGAACCAAATGGACCTGCAAGGGTCCCTTTGGTTCCATTTGTACACTCCCATAGTTACAACTCTAACTGGGAACCCTCCGTGTTCTAAGACAGCAACTCTACCCTTGAGCTACTGCCGCCATAAGATCTCAAGACAGATTCAGAGCTCCGCAGCTGAATCTGTCCGCAGCTGAATCTGTCGGCAGCTCTCGTTACAACCTGTAGAGTTAGGCATGTTGGGGATGTAAACAAAGGCGTGACCGGAAATGGAGCGCTGTGGAGGCCCCCACAGGCAAATTCAAAGGAGAAAACAGCAGAGGGCGCTGTTTTTTCCTCTTTTTATGCTGATGGCTTCCCAGATTTCATCGCGACAAGTTGTTAGCGCGTGGGTCGGCTGTTTTCTGAAGATATTTGATTTAGGGAGGGTACAAAAAAGTGTATGTTTAAGTCAAATTAAGTGGTGAAATGCTTCATAAAAAAATTGTAAGGGCTCTTCTCTCGCTAAACACAACCATGATATTGTGCACATGGAGAAATTCGTTCATGTGTTTTGGGTTGTTGTTGTTTTTGTTTTGCAGAAGAGTGTTTTGCTGATCAGAGTTCCTCTTGTGTGAGATTACAATAAGTGTGTAATGATTCAATGTAGAATTAGACCAATTTCTGACTGTTAGCTGGACCAAATGTTGGTCTATGTTACATCACTGTAAAACCTTCCATTGTATTTATTTTTCCAGGATTCCAATGTGAAGCCACTGAACAATATATATGATGGAAAGTAACCAAGTGCATTTACTCAAGTACTGTACTCATGTACAATTTCGAGGTACTTTTACTGTACTTCTATTTTCCAATACTTCTGCTCCACTTACATATCAAAGGCAAATATGACATATCAAACTTGTTCTTTTACTCCTAGAATAATTTGGAAAATGTAGTTAGAAGTTTACTTTGTAGATTTAGTAGAAGATTATTATTACCAAAACATACATAAACCAATTAAGCCCTATTTTATACTTTGTCTATTCAAAAATTGCTGATCTACAAGCTTTCCCCACGATATGGATGCTGTGGCTTTTAAAGTGTATAAATAAAAGAAAAATCTGAGTACCACTGGTAAATGGACGGCATGGTATAACAGAATGTTGGCCATCACACTGCATTCATTTGGAAGAGACGGAAACAAATGATGTCTCTATAGCTTATCTCTCTCAGTTGCAAATCACCACCGGCAGGTAAGGGGGGTGTGGTGGTTACCCCCTCAGATTCCAGTAGAACAGTGGTTCCCAAACTTTTTAGCTTGAGACACAAAAACAATCATTTAAAAAATAGACACAAAATAGACGTTTGCCCAGGACCCAAAATAGTGAAAATAGCAGATCTACAAGCTCACAATGCGCACGTTGCATCGCGTTGCACCCTGTTGTGAGCTTGTAGATTGGCTATTTTCACTACTTCTTAATTGCGACCGTCAAGTCGCAGTTGCTATGAAAAGCTCCACCGGCTGTCAGTCTGTCAGTCTGTCCGTCACGTCACACTTGGCCCTATCAATGCCAAACTTTGCACACACTCCTTGGATGGCAAATCACGACCCCCACCACTCATTTCTCACATGGCCCTCTTCTAACACCACCATCAGTCTGATTTTTGGAAAACATATTTTTGGACACTGCACAGATTTTGACCTAAAATCACACAAAGCGGTACACAGTATCTCTAAAGTCATGTCATCAAAGGTGATACACCATGCATTTAAAAAGTATTTATGTCATATTGTTTATGTCCCAAAAACGTTTTTCAAAAGGTTTGAGGCTAAATTACCACTCCTGAATAGAGAGCCTCTCTCATTTTTGAATGGCTCTCAGAGCATTTCAGCTGCAGTACCACCTTTGGCCTGAACTGCGCCACCCCCCCCAAAATCCTTGATTATTATTTTTTTTTTATGATGACGTCACAATCGGCAGATGACGTCACAATCGGCAGCAAATCTGGACAGCCTGTTTTGAGAACCCGTGGGACACTTTTAACCTTCGCCTTCTCAAAACCAGAGAAAGACACAACGGTCAGAAATGGGACTTTGTGAGGATAGAAGGTGCTAGTGGGACCCCAAAAAAAGGTTTTAAAATAGGAAAAGTGAAATTTCAACATGGATCTGTCCCTCCTGATTTGCTACAATTTCTAAAGTTTGTGAATGCGACCTGACGGTCGCTTATCTCCCGATTAGGGAGTCTTAAGGCCCTATCAGAGAACAGTCTGCGGTGATAAGTCATCACCGCGGTGTAGTTTTCTAGCTATCACCTAAAAATGTATTACAAAGCCTAGGTGATAGCTAGAAAACTACACCGCGGTGATGACTTATCACTGCAGACTGTACTCTGATAGGGCCTTTACTACTGGTTATTATTTTCTTACATTTAGGGAATTTCTTAGATGTGTTTGTTTGTTTGTTTGTTTCAAAATGTATAAAAAGTTAAATTGGGGAGGGGACATTCCTTTGATATATATATATTTTGCAATTGTATGAAAATAATAGGGGATTTTTACACAAGTCGTGACCCATGAAAACGTGTCTGTGACCCATGAATGGGTTCAGACCCACTGTTTGGTAAATTATCTCTAGATTCACAATATCGTCGCTGTATAGTGGGAAACCTTGTATGTCCAAAACCATTACTTTTCCAGAAATGGAACACAAAAACAAAACTATGCTAGTATAGTTTTCTGTTATCGTGGGAAAAGCTTTTGCTGAAAATAGCTACTTTCTGCAAAAGCTTTCCCCACAATACGGATGCTGGTGTTTAAGTGGTTAATTAACGAAATGAAAAAAATAAAAAATAAAATAAAATCCTTTCCAGAAACCCTGCACCCATTTCCACATGCGCCGACGACTTGGACGGCTAATAGCACCCATCCATCACACTGTTGACCCACAGGATGGAATGCCGCGTCAAGTGTCTGATGAAATTACTATTCACATTTTTATAGACGTATATCTGTGCAGCCTGCGGTCTTTCCATGCCAGACACTCCACTACGATGTCTAGTTCTCCTGTTCTGCATTTCTGAGGCATACAGAAGTGCTTCTACGTTTTTTTTTTTTTTGTATTTTTTTTGTATAATACACGTTGGCGTATTTTAAAAGGTGACATTGTTGTGATTCTTTTGAATGGCAAATAAAAGTATTCTATTCAAGGTTTGGGCAAGTGCACCACACTGGAGCTCAGTCTTCTTTCCACAAATGTCATGTGATGGGGAAAAAGTACTGATAGTGGATTTTCTTTCCTGCTCAAATGCTGTGTGTGTGTGTGTGTGTGTGTGTGTGTGTGTGTGTGTGTGCGTGCGTGCGTGCGTGCGTGCGTGCGTGCGTGCGTACATGATCATTTTTATAGTTTTCTCAATATTGTGACATTTAAACATACAAGAGCAGACTGAATATGAAACAGATAAACTTGTATATGGGTGGCTGTTGGCGCTGAGACGGGTGTAAGTAAACCCTCGTCTGGAAAAGTTAAAGGTCTTTTACCGACAACTCTGCAGGTGCTGCAAAACTCAGCATAAGTTTATTTTGATAGGATTAAATTGACGTTGAATGTAGACAGCGACCCCGACAAGGCCATGAGGGGAAATTTAAAACAGAAGTCCGTCCCCCGTCCCCCCTATAACACATTGACATAGTTACCCTTTACTAATTACAACCTGGACTTCAAAGGCTTTGGTTTCTGTTGGGGTCTTAAATGCAAACTGTACACAGTAAGATCCTTACTGTCCATTTAACGCCAACGACTGTACAGATGGAAACAAAAACGACTTGTGCTTGTGCATGTAGCCTACTGTTTTATATTGTCATTACATATTGTTATCCTATGTTAATTAGTGTTAGTCTACCACTGATTCTGCCGTTGTTCGCTACGTTTATTGCAACCGTAGGTCGCAAGTCTAGTATGTGAACGGTCACACCTTGTCCGTATGTATGTATGTATGTATGTATGTATGTATGTATGTATGTATGTATGTATGTATGTATGTATGTATGTATGTACGTGCGTACGTAGGTACAGTATGTATCTGTCTATAACGCCTGACAATGTGGTTCTATGGGTTTGTCGCTCTGATATCACGCTCTGGCTTCACTGTGATATTACACTATCAGAATTCCTTTTATGCCCATATATGAAGTTCCCTTGTGTCATCAATATTGAGCCCATATCTAACAGGACTTCATATGGGAATGCCCATATATGGAGGCCACATCGGCCAAACCACACTAACGGCTGGTTCTACAGACAGGGATCTCCATGTATGGGCATAAAAGGGTATGATGTCAGATGTCATAGACATCATAGGACTTTCACATAACGAATAACTGAGTAAGCATGTTTGGGAGCCTCTCACAGCATATCTCCATATACAGTACATGGATCTCCATATATGGGTATCTTTGTTTCATCCTTACTGTGGTGATGTTGCTATGACAACTGAATTTGTCTGTCAGCCTTATCTCTCAAGACAGATTCAGAGCTCTGCAGCTGAATCTGTCGGCAGCTCCCATTACATTACAACGGGTAGAGTTAGTAATGTTTAGAAGGTAAACAAAGACACGTGGACCGGAAGGGGAAAGTTCCGAGCCAACTTCCTGTTATTTGCACTCTATTGGACGTTGCCCCCAGAGGCAAATTAAGAGTGGAAGAACCACTCTCCAAAACATCAGCAGCATTGCCATACCGGTTTATGGTATGAACGGCATAGTAGAAGGTCCTAAGCCAGTGGTTCTTATACTTTTTCATGTCAAGGACCCTCAAACATATTATGTATTTGGCCATGGAGCCTGATCTTAGATTTGTGCCAGGGACCCCCAGATAATAAAGGTGTGGCCACATAAAAACATAATATTAACTCTTTCTGTATCTGTACACTCTTTTTGGGAAAAAAAAAAAGAAATTAGTTCAACCTAAAAATGACAATGACAATCACACCCTATGAAGCTTTTTCTTTTCTTTTTCTTTTTGATTCCTAAGCCAATCATTTGATGACAAGTGGAGTCTTCGGTAGGAGACTTGCTGAAGACATTAGCATCTTTCCACCGGACATCAATGGAATGCGCCAAAAACAAAAAAAGAAATCGCCATGAATTCAAAGCTTCATGGTGTGTAATTGTTTGAAAATAAGTCATTTTTGGGTGAACTACTCCTTTAAGCTGTGATGTTTTTCGATACCGCCTGCTGCTCCGAGTCTCAAAGTCCCAATCACTGACTGGTGAGCAGGGGACAGCAGACAGGACTTTTTCCATTTGAGGGAAGCTTAGCATGTCTCTGAAGAAGAGAAGTGAAAGGGAGGGGGAAAAAAAGCCCTGGAGGTTTATTACGCTATGAACAAAATGAGTAAGAATCCAGGAAACACAGTGGCCGTTCTTGTTAAGAGTCAATGAAAACAAGGGGACTTGAGCCGGATGAAAGTGAGACACGGAGATGATTAATGCCAAGTGACTACAGTCTCCATTCAGGATTATTCCGATGGAATGAGAGAAATCTGGTCAAAGTGATGCAATGGGCACTGTTCCTCAACCACTGTCATGTCGGGGACCCACACAACTAGGTCAGGAGATGTGTTTTTTGTTTATTCTATACCATTTGGAATATTTTATTTATAACTTTGTTTGCATACAAAGAACAGGCAGACAGTTATAACAGACAAGACCAAACAAACCGGAGCAAACAAACAATAACAAACCCAGTAGGTCAGTTTGGTTTGGATCGAAGTGTACTTAATAATATGCACATCAACAATGGGCGCTGGGTCAAAAAAGACTGACATTGAGAAATGTAGAGGCTGCATTTTCGCTATGTGAAGTAGAATGATCTAGGGGTTTACGTGGTTTAAAAAATCAAAAAGAGACAAAGCAACTACGCCGAGAGCAATGAGGCCTTGAAGGCCGGCCTTCCTCTTGGATGGGAACAGGAGAAGAGGCACTTGTGTTCACCTCCACCCCATTGTGAATGTCTCTGCTGTGTAATGATTTGGTTCCTGTCCTGTGTTATCTATTCTTTTAAGAGGAAACATGGATAATGCTCTTATTCTGGGATGACTCAGCCAGCGCGGCTCGTGTTGAAGGGCCTCCGACTGGGAGCTCAGGAGGAACGCCCTTAGTGAAGGTTAGCGCCACACAGCCTGTCCCCGCCCCCCCCAGGCAAGGATGTCCACAGTCACCCCAGAGAATGAACAGGGATCGGGCAAGGATATTAACACAAACATGTTCCCACACATGTTAACGATTCCCCCCTGTGAAGTGCCGCGGCCCTGTTAACACGTTCCCTGACGTGTTAACTGGTTACCAAGGTAACCATTAGCACCCGCGCTACCGTGGCCGGGAGTGAGCGAAAAGACTCAGTTTCCCATGATGCTTCGCGAAATACTACATCTGGCGACTTCCGTCGCCCATTAAATTGTATTCATCCTGGCTTATTTCTTTCTTTTTCGGCTTCTTTTCCCCTAGCGCGCATTTGGTCAAAACAGCCTGTTTTCTATGAACCATAACTTACACACTGATCATCGTGGTTGTATTTTTTCTTCTCCGTGTGAAAGAAAAATGGACACACACCATGGACACGCGTCACGCGCCGTGTGCACAGAGCCCCCAAAAATCTGGTAAATACAATAGGAAAAAGCCTTGGCAGTAATCTACATTAGTTTTGGCAAAACTATGGCAATCAAAGTGTAATCAAAAGTGTTGCATCAATATGTATTGAAAACATTAGGTGTCCACTGTCCAAAAAAAAAAAAAAGGTTTGACCATCAATGATGCCTTCATTCTCTCAAGAAACTGAAACCAATCCCGGCAGATAACAAAGTTCAACAAAGTCTGTTACTTTCACTTCATCCCGTGCTTTCCCTTCTTGTCCAGAAAGATTGCATGATGGTGTGCTAAATTAAGGTTGTAATGTATCAACAACGTGCAGCCTTGGGGGTGATAAGGTAGTGACATGGGTTTCTTGGTTTTGTTTAGTTTTGTCATACGCAGCTGTGTCCTGTTGCAAATCTAAACACAGCCCTCACTATTAACCTTTGCAGGGGAAGCATGACAGAATATCTGCAGTATACGGTAGGTTTTACTGTACAGGAAGCTGCTCACTGTGACATTTTCCCACTCCCAGTTGCACTCTAGTGGCCTCTGCTGTACTTGACAGCTGCTGGACCCACCCTCCCAGGGTCCTTTGTGTCCAGAATCAAATCCACACCACTCCCAAAGGGGAAAGCACCCCTTATCTATCAGCAAAATGCACCACTTTCCCAAAGAGTTTGCGGGAAGAGCCATTTGTCATTTCCTCACTATACCTCCCATGTCACGTTTCTTCTTGCAATAATGATAAAGCTGGTATAGAGCTGCGAAGTTTGACGTCATTTACACATCCTACCTGGTTACTCTTTTTTTCCCTCCCCATTCTGAATTCCCATAGACTTTTTTTCATATCGTGTCATATAAGAACTGTGTTCCAAACATAAACAAATGATCTCAGCGCCAGTCTGCAGTTTGACTATGGATATGAAGAAACAACTGATGGTGAGAAAACGCTATTACTGTCGCCAGAGATTGTATCAGAGACTGTATAAAAAATTTGTGACTAACTATCATAAACCATACAGAGCCACCTCCCTGACAATATCATGTTTATCGTCTTTCTTTTTTTCTAAAACAACATGGTCATTTGGCATTTTGTCAGTGTTTTTCAAGATGTATGCCACCTCTTGCATTGGTGTCACAAGACTCCTCTTTTCACTTCAAGTGTTTGTCTTATGTAATGCCAGTGCCGCTATTCCTTGGGGTGGGTGGATCATGTTGAGCTGGTAATTTTAAAAGTAGCTCTCAAGTAAAAAAATAAATAAATGTTTGGTCACCCCTGATCTACAAGGTCATGAGGTGTCACACACGGACATAATTTTTAAGCATTTGATTATCTGGTCTTCAGAATTAAAAACTTGAGGCATGCAACACTGTAGGTTAGTGGTTCTCAACCTTTTCAGGCCAAAACCCCCCAAAATAATCATATTTGTACTAGGGACCCCCAACACTGACAAGCACTCGGATACACAGGTAAATACTTTGAAAAACAGTGGATTTCAGCATTTCACCATGCAAGATCTCACTATTTCCATAGACAACACATTGGTGACTTCGGTTCCAACTGCTAAAAACCTTGGTGTGGTCCTGGACAGCCAGCTATCATTTAAGACACACATTGCATCAGTTACCCGGTCCTGTAGGTTCACACTCTATAACATCCCTAGAATCAGACCCTTCCTCACCCAAGAGTCAGCCCAGTCATCAGTCATATCAACACTTGACTACTGAAGGGGGCACAGTTGGTAACGCTGTCACCTCACAACTAGAAGGTCCTGGGTTCGATTCCCGCCGGGGGACGCTGTGGGCGCTGGGGGAGTGCTTCCTCCTCTGCGTCATCATGTGTGAGTTTGCATGTTCTCCCTGTGTCTCCTCGGGTAGATACCCTCACAAAAACATGCAGTAATCCTGGTCTCTATACTACCTCCCCCTGGCCAGCCAGGGCTCCCCAGGCGTGGCAGAGGGAGAGCAGAAACCAGGATTACAGCTTAGGCAATTGGCACTGGGTGAAAAAAGTGGGATAGAAATTAGAAGAAAAAAAAATTGACTACTGTAACTCTCTCCTCACCGGCCTCCCGGCATGTGCAATTAATCCTCTCCAACTGATCCAAAATGCCACGGCACGACTGGTCTTCATCCAGTCTCCCCTTTCTCCGCTCCCTCCACTGGCTCCTGGTTGTGGCCCGCACAGAATACCAAACACTGATGCTGGCCTTCAAAGCAGCCAATGGTATGGCAGGCACCTCCATACCTCCAAAGCCTGATCAATCCCTACAACCCCACTTGTTCACTCAGATCAGCTAACACAGGGATGCTGACAGAACCCTCGCTAAAAACCCCCGGACAAATATCCACTTGTCAATTCGCCCTCCTGGCCCCCAAACTGTGGAATAAACTCCCTGTAGCACTTAGAACAACAGACTTACTCCCTTGCTTCCGCCGTGGCCTGAAGACTCACCTCTTCAGACTCCACCTAAGCCCATTGATGTATTACCCTGCTTATTAGAGTGGTTGCCTAGAGGGCAACACATAGTTCTAGTGTAGCTTTATTATTATTCTAGATGACCAATCCAGATTATAAATAGTAAATCTATTGAGTTCAATGGGGGAGTGGTGCTAGGTCAAGGTTTGTATAGCTTCACATGACAATTTGGCTATCCAGACAATATAGGCAACAACACTAGCAATTTCCCACTGTAAAATAACTGATCCCCTGAGGGGCCCCGACCCACAGGTTGAGAACCACTGCTGTTGGCGGTGTGTCGGATAGTGGCAATAAATGAACTCTACTTCAATTGCTGTGCTCCAATGCAGTGGTTTTCAACCCTTTTCACATCAAGGCCCATTATTTATTCAGCATTTGAGCCACAGACCATGCACCATATGATGAGATTTTGCTCAAGTTCAGACCCAAAGCTTTGAATATTTCCATTCTGTATTGATATGTTAAGAGAGATGACAGGCAAAAGTTGACCAAAATAACAATTCTTCTACTTTATCTAATTGTGTAGATTTCATTTTTTATAATTTTTATCCCACGATTTTGCAATCCATTTTCACCCAGTGCCAATTGCCTATATAATCCTGGGCTCTGCTCTCCCTCTGCCGCGCCTGGGGAGACAACGGACAGACCTCATGCTTACTTCAATGCATGAGTAGTCCAAGTTGTTTCTTTTCACCTGACGTAGGGATTTCCCCGGGATGGACGTAGCGCGTGGAAGGAACACATTATTCCAACCAGTTCTTTTCCCCTCCATCAGGGGAGGCATTATTGAGACCAGGATTACTGCATGTTTTTGTGAGGGTATCAACCCTAGGAGACACGGGGAGAACATGCAAACTCCACACAGGAAGGCCCTATCGCCGACCCCACCTAGGGGGTGGGCGCTGATGACGCGGAGGGAGAAACACGCCCCCAGCACCCACAGCGTCCCCCGGCGGGAATCGAACCCAGGACCTTCTAGCTGTCTAGCTGTGTAGATTTCTTGTAAATTAAGTAATGCAGATGTTTAACAATAATTTAACGCTTCCAGTGCCAGCCCCTAGAGGGCACCAAAGAATGCCAGGGTTTGTCCCATAGGCGAGCGCATTAGCATCCGGGGACTCACGTTGCAGTGACGCGCGTGCTCGCGTCCGTGCACGTCATGGAAAGGTCCCGGATGAAAAGGGCTACAAAATAGCTATTAGCATTTTCTCATTTTAAAGATCATTTTTCTGCGATTTCGCTGTAAATAAACCTCGCGCCTCCCTAAAAACACAATCCAGAGATATGGACCTTCAAAGATGTGGTTTTTCATTGGATTCGGCGGCGATTCGAGACGTTACTCGCTAACGGCCGGCCGGGGAGCGGCCGGATCTCGGCCACTGGATTGAAAATTTAGGCCCAGGCTTCAGAAGGCCTCGGATCATTTTATTCATTTCATTAAAAAAGCCGAACCTGTTCGGGATAGGCACACTGGACTACGTTCCGGAAGCGGCGCTGAACATTCGGTGAACATTGGGGGGCTCAAAAATGTATTTTAAAGGGGTATTTCACTTTCAAAAAAACTTTTGGTAATTTTATCGTCTAATCAGGCTTTTATGAACACCCTGAACAGTTTTTAATTAGCTTGATTGAATATTTAGATATTTGATGTAAATGTTACCAGGCCCTCCAGGCCCAGGGCCTCTCCCCACACACACCCATTGTAACTTCAAACTTCATTTTAACCATGATAGATTCATTAAAAACACCCATTATTTTTTCTGGTGACTCATGCTACCCTCCTATGTGAGCAGGCCGTGTTTTTTCGATAACATTTTTTATTTATTTTTAATAATTATCTTTTTGTATTTCATTTTTTTCCATTTTTCCAAATAATTTTTAAAAATAAATGAAAAAAGTTATCGAAAAAACACAGCCTGCTCACATATTAGGAAGGTAACATGAGTCACCAGAAAAAATAATGTGTGTTTTTAATGAACCTATCATGGTTAAAATGAAGTTTGAAGTTACAATGGGTGTGTATGTGGAGAGAAGCCCTACCACTGCTCCCTGTTGAAAGTGGAATATCCCTTTAAACCATTTTTAATGGAATATATCGTCGGACCATGTAAAATGGCTCGCTGGCTAGCGTAGGACGAGCCAGGACCACCCACGGCATTGGATTGGATTGAAATAAAGCCGAACATGTTCGGGATAGGCACTGTATGTGTTAACTCTTGAAAGCGTAAAATGAAACCAAATTGGTTTCATTTTGGTTGCTCTAATGTTTGGTCACCATCACACACCTCGGTGTTCATCATCGCTAGGTACGGCGTCTTCTCTTTCCTTGCCCACTGCATGCAGCAGCCACAGACAGTGGCAGGAATGCCTCATTGTGTGATCAGTGGAACGGGGCTCGCAATTAAAGAGCAATGCCCACTCAGGCAATCGACTGTTCCAAACGTAAATGTCTTCCTACGCATTAGCTCACATTCCATTTCACAACTACCACCACTACTTAACCCCCGGCCACCACATACAAAAAAGAAAGAAAAAAATTAGTTCTCACAGAGCATTTGAATGCAGAGACGATTCCAAATCATGTGTGTGTGTGTGTGTGTGTGTGTGTGTGTGTGTGTGTGTGTGTGTGTGTGTGTGTGTGTGTGTGTGTGTGTGTGTGTGTGTGTGTGTGTGTGTGTGTGTGTGTGTGTGTTAACTAATTTGGCTGTTAAAGGAAAGGTCTCACACTCTCACTCAACCAGTGGTTCTCAACCTTTTCAGGCCGCGACCCCCAAAATAAGCATATTTTAACTGGGGACCCCCCCACCCTACGAGCACTAAGAGTTGAGGCTTTACATTTTGTATAACACGGTTCTATCGTGAAAATAGCAGATCTACATGCTCACGACACCTCCCAAAGCAAGGCGTTGTGAGCATGTAGATCAGCTATTTTCACAATTTCTGCCTCTAATATTTGACAATTTGGCCAATGTTTAAGTTGTCTTTTTAGAGGTATTAAAAAGTCCTTAAATTGTCACTTTAGAAATGTGCAGATACCCTCTATACACCTACACTTTATGTTGGTTTGTTTACTGTTGAGTGAGAAAACAATGTTGCACATTAAGTTAATCATCTGGGGAGCCCCAAAATAATTTGCCGTCTTCCCCTTTCTCTCATTCGTGAACAAGACCCCGAGATACTTAAACTCCTTCACCTGGAGTAAAGCCTCATTCCCTACTTGGACTGCACAATCCATCGGTTTCCTGCTGAGAACCATGGCCTCAGATTTAGAGATGCTGATCCTCATTCCGGCCGCTGTACACTCGGCTGCGAACCGATCCAGTGAGAGCTGAAGGTCTCGGACCGATGGTGCCATCAGGACCACGTCATTTGCAAAAAGCAGTGAAGCAACCCTTAGCTCACCGAGCCTTATACCATCTCCTCCACCAATTCGCCTCGAGACCCTGTCCATGAATATCACAAACAGGATAGGTGACAAGGCGCAGCCCTGGCGGAGACCAACCCCCACCGGAAAGGAATCCAACTTATTACAGAGTGAAACTTTTAAACGCTGACTGAAAGCAGTGGTTCTCAAAGTGGGGTCCGGGAACCCCCAGAGGTCTGTGAGGGGTTTCCAGGGAGTCCCCAGCAAAAGTATATATAGCATAAAAATTGGTCGACCGCTAATCCTACAGTGTCTATTTGAGAATAGCAGATCTAGATGTTAGGCTACATCATGACACGTGATTGTGCGAGATGTGCGATAAAAATAAAGAAATAGCTAAAGAAATCTGGAAAGAATGTGAAAAACGTGGAACATTTCAGATGGGGGTCTGTGGCCAAGTACATACCGGTATTCATTTGGAGGACCTTGACAGTGCATGGTGTAAAGTAACTAAGTACATTTTACTTAATTTTGAGGCTTTACTTGAGTATTTCCAATTTCCAATACTTTTACTTCTAATCCACTACATCTCATATCCAAATATTGTACTTTTACTGCACTACATTTATTTGAAAACTTTATTCACTAGTTACTACTATGCAGATATAAATTATAATATTACAAAACATACATTAACCACTTTAGCGCTATTTTATACCTAGGCTATTTGAAAATAGCCGACCTTGATCTGCTAATTTCAAACATTTTGTAATTTTTCTTTTGGTACTTTAAGTACATTTTGATGTGAACACTTTCAAACTTTTACTTAAGTACAGTATTTCTTCATTGCAGTATTGATACTTTTCCTTTTTTTAGCAGTACTTTTTCCACGATTGGTCGTTGACATGAAACCGTTTGAGAAGCACAGGCTCACAGCTTATCCACACTGATCCAACACCATCTGTGGTTTAAACCAGAGCAACCTCTGAACTTCCGCAAGCACTTTAGTGCAGAGCAGCATAGCTTCCCTGTGTAACTTCTTCCACCCCTGGTTAGACTGCGCTGCTGCTCTGACTCCACAGCCTGACTCCGTGTCTGGGCCTGGACAACATGTGAAGCACCCCCTTCCACTCTACATAGCTGCTGCTGGTGGTGGTGGTGGTGGTGGTGGAAGATTTAAGTTAAAGTAATAATGCTATACCATGCTCTTGTTTCAAGTAAAAGACCTGTATTAACATTTTTATATAAGTACAAGTACCAATCTTCTTTTTTTTTTATAGCGAGCTCGTAGATCGTTATAGAGGAAGTATAAAATAGGGCTTAAGTAAATGTGTGTTTTGTATTAATAATCCATACTCCATAATCCATAATCCAGTAACTACTAACTAAAGTTTTACATAATTGTGGAGTAAAAACTAAAAGTACAATATTTGAAGTGCAGTAGAAACTTGGACATACCCAAGTAAAGTACCTAAAAACCTAAATACAGTACTTGGGAAAACAAGTCGACCTTGAATGTTCAAAACCGATCTACAAGCACACAACGACGCCTAGCACCACGAGGCGTTGAGTGCTTGTAGATCTGCTATTTTCACTAGTTTAGTTGTCTTGTATGACGAAGCAGGGCTTTACTTAACGAAAAAACATACAAATTAAAAATTTGCAAGGTTTCTGCCCGACAGAGACGAAGTAAGCCTTGCCGAGCCATGTGGCAGGAGCCCATATATATATCAAGTACACCCCTCAGCTGTGTGCCACCTGAAACCAGTGACAATAACCACAATCTGTGCAAGTGTGGTCACTGTCTCAGGTTAAAGGTGATAGTCAGGTGGTACCAGTTTGTAGTTCATTAAGTCCATGATGGAAGGACCATTTTTAGTTTTGGACCCGCCTGGGGAATTCTCTTTCTCACATTTTTATCCCACGATTTTACTGGATTTTTCACCCAGTGCCAATTGCCTAAGCTGTAATCCTGGGCGCTGCTCTCCCTCTGCCAACCTGGGGAGAGCCCTGAACTGAGCTCATGCTTCCTTTTAGTGCACCAGGAGTGCGTCCAGGCCAGGGGTTCCTCAGCAAAAGTAGTTAATATCACAATCATCTTAACCACTTTATCCATTTATATGTTGGCTATTCAAAAATAGCAGATCTACAAGCTCACAGCGTGTCACTTCATGCCGCATCTGCTATTTTTGAAAATAATAAAAAATATATATATCTGAAATGTTTGGAACATTTTTAACACAAATCGACTCTTCTGGGGGGGTCCCTGGCACAAAGTCTTTTCAGATTGGAGGTCCACGGCCAAATACATAACAATTTGGGGGGGTGGGGCGTCCTTGACTTTGAGAACCACTGCTCTAGCCCAGTGGTTCTGAACCTTTTCAGGCCGTGACCCCCAGAATAATCATATTTTAACTGGGGACCCCCTCACCCTGACGAGCACTAATCTACATGTATTATTTTTCACAATTTTCACAATTTCTGCCTCTAATTTGGCTTTAAATTGTCACTTTTGAAATGTGCATATACCCTCTATATACGCTCAAACTTTATATTGGTTTGTTTACTGTTGAGTCAGAAAACAATGTTGCACATTAAGCTAATCATCTGGGGACCCCCAAAAATAATTTGGGGACCCCCCCGACCCACAGGTTGAGAACCACCGCCCTAGCCAACAAGGCCACCGGGCCGAGTAAACGTACTCGGTTACTTTTCTTTCCGCCCCTGGTCCGGGGGGCTGTGTTGAACCAGCGCCCTGAGCCTAATTGGAGCTGATCACGGCACTCTGAAAGCCATTAGCACAGAGCCCGCACTGTACCGCTCCACACACACAGGGCAACACAGCTGCACGTCAGCCAGAACCCGACACAAAAACAGCTATATGGAAACCCCGGGTGATACAAAGCAGAGACGGCCCGCGAACAGAACAACAAGTGGGAGGGAGGAGGAAAGATGATTGAGAGTGAGGGGCTTTCTCCGTTCCAAGAGCACCGTGGGACCGCATGGGAGCCACCTTGAAATGGACTAAAAGAGAAAGCCATGGGAGCAGAGAAGTTGATCCCCCCCACCACCAGTATGGGAGTTGTAGACTGGGGCAGTTGTGGCCTCATACTCCTTCCTTGAATCTTTTATGTTTCTTTGTCTAAAGCGTCATTCCCACTGGGCACGATAAAGATAACTATAACGACGTGTCAGCGTTCACATTGAGAAAGATTTTTAAAATGATATCTTTATCTTTATCTTTATCGTGCCCGGTGGGAATGACGCTTTAAGGATGCATGGAAACACGCACATGTACAGTAAATCACTTTTGGATACACTTGAATGTACGTCAGATAGATAGGCTTTGATGAGCTCTGAAAGTAAACAGTTATGTGCGTGCATCCATCATTTTATCATAATTTAAGCTCAAGCTCAGTCACAAAATTTACTATAACCACATGAACCCCACATCGTCCGTATTCTGAGGCAAACATTTAGCGAAGATAGCAGCTCTTTAAGCTCGACCGGCTATTTTCGTGCAAGATATTATTTTAGTGTAGACGGAAAAAAGGAGTGTAGACCCCTGGCCTGGGGGACTCCGGTCAACTAGTAGGCTATACTGATGTGTTGCCAAAACGCTGGTACTGTAATATACCATTACAGTGTAGTAGTGCTTGATGGTATACAGTATAGCCTATGGGTCATATCCAATCAAAACCCCAGATATGGCCTTAAAAAGTGCGTAATTTCCGTTGCTGTGTAGAGCCGGAGAAGAGCGGCCTTTTATGAACTTAAAACAAAATGAGCGCACAAGCGAGCAGACATGAAAACCAGACGAAGAGCCAAAAATGTTGCAATATTATTATCACCACTGCTACTGTCATTACCGTATGCTCCGGTGAAGAACAAACCTGAAACTGGAGTGCAGTTGGGAGTTCTGCGATCACACACATGTTAGCCATTAAGCCAGTGCCAGTCGGTGGAGGCTCTTTGTGGCCAGACCCTGCGGTAGTCACACCAGTCTGAGTGAAGTCATAGTGCCAGGCATAGTTAGTGTCAGCGCGGATGATTTGAACCTGACGCATTGCGCCGTATCTCTCCACACTTTCACGGGCCGCCGAGGCGCTGCCCGTGACCCGCCGCGGGTGACGATTGCATGAGTGCGCCGCCCCCGGATGTCGCCCCGGCAGTCAGATCAGCCCCAAAACAAC
Source organism: Nannobrachium achirus (assembly GCF_963921795.1). Taxonomy (NCBI): domain Eukaryota; kingdom Metazoa; phylum Chordata; class Actinopteri; order Myctophiformes; family Myctophidae; genus Nannobrachium; species Nannobrachium achirus. Next base: position 42,842,528 of record NC_137810.1, read on the forward strand.
CAGTGGCCCGGAACGGTTTCCAGCTGATATTTAACGGCGGTTTGATGAGCTTTTTCCTGCCGTCCAATGGGACATTTCCCTGGTTGTGGTTCACCAAAAGGAGGGCCGGGCACCAGAGACATTCGATTTCCTCGCTTTGACAAACTCTGAGTCAAGTGGAGGGGTGCTTGTTACTTTGGGGAGGGCGGTGGCTGTATACAGTAATGTACGTACATGTACAGTACGGTGCTGTCCTTTATCCCTAAAATACCTTCCTGGCTGGATTAGAGATCATGTTAAATCGCTACTCGTCCGCGTTCAATCCACTCCACAACATTACTGACTAAATGGCAGTGTAAGACAGTTCAGCTAAGAAACAGAACCTAAGAAGGACATCTTCAACATTACAAATGAGTGTTGAGTTGCGCACAGGAATGATGTTACTTATTGCTTTAGATTGGTTGACAGACAGAGGGACGGACTGACAGACAGACAAACATACGTACTGTCTGTACAGACAGATGGATGGACAGACAGACAGACAGACGTAAGGACAGGACAGATGGACGGACAGACATTTAATTATGCCAATATACTGTATGTGTGTGTGTGTGTGTGTGTGTGTACTGTTCACTAAACCCTTCTCTGTTTGCCTGACTATACTGCAAGTTTTTGTGAGCCTGTGAGTGACTGTGGAAAATTACCGAGCTACCATTCTCAGAATTATGGACGCATACAAGTTTATAAGGACGCGTGCATAGCTTACAAACAGGAAAACATGGCTACCTCGTAAAAAATAACCAGATTTTCTGTTACGTGCTGTAAAATCAGTAGGGGAGCGAGTGCCAAGACGCTTACCTAAAGACCACATCTATACAGCACAGGTGTAGTCAGTGCAAAACAACGCTCCCTCCAACAGTTTTGTTAGGCAAATGTTTGGTTATCTACGGCATTGCTAATAACTATGCACCTCATTCGTCGACTGAAAAGAAGAAACGGAAAAGGCGAGGTGAAATTAAAGGTAATTAAGACACAGTAACTGAAACCGCTGGGAAGGAAGTTTCTTCTTTACGACGGGGGAAAGAAAGAGAGGGACATTTTTCCTATATCTAAACCTATCTTTCAACTCTCTCACCACAGAATGCTAAATAGGATCAGCTGGTGAAAAGCACAAAATTGGTTTTGATGCTCTCTGGCAGTGTCGACTGAAACCATGACAAAAAAATGTTCGTCGACTAGCTTTTTTCACGGACGAAAAACTAAATAAAAACAAAATAGAAACTAAGATGTCTAGAACTAAGACTAAATGTATTGACAATTTCGTAAAAAATAAGATACAAAAATAAACAAGACTAAAGGATTAGTGGAGAAGAGATCCAGTAGAACTAGAAGAAAAGGTAATTTTATGCTTGGTTGAGTTTGGGTGTTAATTGCGCTCTGAAAACAGCAGATCTACAAGTTCACAACGTGAAAATGGACCAGTGTAAATTTGAAAATGAACACTGGTTGTGCCTCAGATTCCTTTTTTTTCTTCGTTTGTTTAGGTGGAAAGCGGGTGATGGCGGTAGAACTCCACCCCCCTCACTCCATTTACGAAGTAACTGGAACACAACATTAAGTGGTCAGGAATTAAATTGCTAATTTCTCAACCTTTTAAACCGGACTTAAATTTCCCCCCGTAGTCATCATGCTCTGACTATTTCTGAATCTTCCTTAGGCCAACATCATTCCTGGAAGAAAGGGCAGCGTATTTAATTCTTTAATTCTTCTTTTAGTTTTAGTTTATTTTTTGTTGTTGTCTAATTCCGTTTCAAGATTTTGGTTTCTAGACCTTTTTCCAGAGTGCTGCCGTGTAGCTGCGCTGCCGCTGTCGCTATGCGAAGCTGTGCCGCGTGACACCACATCTACTACAGTATGACTGACGCTCTGAGAAATCGGTCTAAGCACGTATGCAGGTATAGCCGATCTACAAGCTCACAATGTGTCGCGATGCAACACATTGTGAGTTTGTATCCAGCCCCAGGCCAGGAGTCATTTATTTTGAACAAATCCAACCAACGTGAAACTCTGCAGGCACAATATGATAGGCATGGCTTATGGCTACACTGTTTATCTCAGTGGTTCTCAAAGTGGGGTCCGGGGACCCCCAGGGGTCCCCAGCTAAATAGCTAAATACATGCAGTAGCATCACAATCATTTCAACCCCTTCATGCATATTTTATACTTTGGCTATTCAAAAATAGCAGATCTACAAGCTCACAGCGTGACACTTTGTGCCGCGCTGTGAGCTTGTGTTGAAAACAATTTTGAATCATTTTGTACTTTTTTTTTTAAACACTAATATTCTCCTTGCATGCCACAAAACATTTTCAGAAGTTTGAGAACCACTGGTCTAGCTTATATTTCAGAGATATTGAATGATTTAGTTTACAAACAATGGATAATAAAGTGAACTACAATGAATTAAGAAGATTTTCTGGACGTCAGCCTAACTCTTCGGCTACTTTCAATATCTACTGTGTGTCAAGTAAAATTGACGGGGCAGGAAAATACCAGTTTACGTGTCAAAGGAGAGACAAAACATCTACAGTAATCTTATTAAAGGAGACATTCATAGGAAGAAATTCTGTTCATTTCTTCTTCAACCACAATGCCCTGATATTGATCCAAGCGCTGTGTTAATTTACTCTTCAGACATCTCTCACTCTCTGTCTCTCTCTGTCTCTCTCTGTCTCTCTCTCTCTCTCTCTCTCTCTCTCTCTCTCTCTCTCTCTCTCTCTCTCTCTCTCTCTCGGATTTGCTTGTTTATGCAGCGCCATCCAGAAATACATTATCTAAACTAATAGTCTTGTTTTTTAATGACACTCAAAAGCCTTTCATTCCGTGCCAGACGGCACTAGTCAGGCGCCCGGGGGCGTTTATTCCAACTCCAAGGCTCCCCTGTTGGCTTTCCAAGTCCTTATGTAGTTCAAATCAACATCTCCGCCCAAGAACAAATGGCCCTACCTCAGATGACTCTGAAAACATGCTACACAGGATGAGTCCAAAGCCTCCAGCAGTGTTCCCTGCCTACACCGGGAAAATCCTCAGTTCTGATTTAACCCTGAGAGTGTAAAGAAATGGACCTAAACAGGCTCTATGAAGAACCTTTCCTCATCCTCGAAGCGATGAGCCCCGGATCAAAAGTGAGATTAAAAAAAGTAAAAAAAAAGTTGTCTCCTGTCAGTGTGATGGATTAATTGACTGCGAAGTGAAGCGCTGATTAAAAAAGAAAACCAACCGTGCTGAGTGACAATGGAAAATGACACAATCAAGAGAAAAAAGGGAGCTGTCATTGCCAGAGACACATGCTCAAACTCCCCCGGTCTTTTTTACAAAGTGCAGACTTAATGCAAACACAAGTGTAGAAATCAATGGTGTGCCTTTGAGGACGCATGTCTCGGTTAGACAAATGAGATGTTCTTTTGAGGGAAGACGTGGTTAATAGCGGGTGAAGGGTGGTGGGTGGGGTTGTGGTGGGTGAGAGTGTTTGAGCAGCAATTTGACACTGAACAATGTTGACTGCGCAGAAATGATCAGCCCTGGGTACTGTCAATCACAGCTAGAGACAGGGAGGAGGAGAGAGGGGGAGGATTCCCCCCCCCCCCCCCCCCCCCCCCACGAGAGAGGACACGACGGGGCAGGAGTGAACATCGCGAAGGCTAGATAGAGCTGGGCAGTATGACTTTAGAGGCGGCAGTGCATGGCTCAGGACAGCAGGTAGAGTGGCCGGCTCGGAGAACTATGAGGTTCCCAGTGCGATCCCAGGCTCTCCCAGAGTTAAGCCCTTTGCACACAGGACAGTTGCGTTTTTGCGTTTTTTCATTTGCACGCATTGGATTTGGTGTGCAATGCAGTGCGGAATCGGCGCTGCGGATCCCAAAAGGAGTAACATAAAAGGAGTGATGAGTTTTTTACCGCATGCGACAAGACGCACGAATCGAACTGGGTTCGATTGAGAAAAAAATGCACGGCCACAGTCACTCGTCGCACGGCTAATTCGGATGCGGTGTGCATGAGGTCGTAGAGAATCATTGTTTTCTTTTAAAAAAATGAAATTGTCCGCTTTATCCGTGCGGATAAACGCGCCTGTGTGCAAAGGGCTTTAGTGTCGAAATGTCCTTGAGCAAGACACTGAACCCTTAGTTGCTCCCGATGAGCAGGTTGGTGCCTTGCATGGTTTCCTCCGCCATCGGTGTATGTATGTGTGAGTGAATGGGTGAATGTAATCATTGTAAAGCGCCTTGGATAAAGGCGCTATATAAATGCACCATTTACGACAAAGTATAATACAGGGTTAAGTGTTTAATCAGAATCATCGATTTAGTTGATTATGTATATCAATATTTGTTTGTGTCGATTCTAAGAAAAAGAAGGGGGGAAAAACTGCTTCTGGATTATTCGATTAACATACATGAACCATGTATGTTCGATTAACAAATGGAACCAAATGGACCCCAAATTGCATAAATGGAATACAGTTCATTTTGGCGTTAATGGGCATCCGCGTTTGGAGATGTTCCCTGAATGTTGTGCATGCTTGCGAAGCAAAATCAGGGAACGCTAAGCAAGTCCCCCATAGGGATACAAAAGCAGAACAATAGCAATACATTGACACATAACTTGAATCAAAAGACGTAATCACAAGTATTTGAGCTTTGCCAGACTGATCAAAGGTGGAGGCTGGGGTGGAGGAGGCAGCTAACAGTGCTTATCAGAGGCTTCGGATAACCAAGCATAGGTAGAAAGCGAGACGTATTTAAAGGAGCCTTAATTCCTTACTTAACGAGAGCTTTGATTGGAGTATGACAGACTTGACAGTGTGACGTAATGACCAGCAGATATGTGAATGAGGAATAGAAAAAGACAGCTGACCACAGCTGGGCGGGTCTAGAATCTTGTGTCCAGCCTAAACTAACGCTGAAGCCTTCATTATTATTGTCCGGTCATTTTGTATGTCCGTGGCAAAAACACAAGCCAGCATGGCAATGACCCCTGAATGCAGAAGGAGGTGGCCCTCTGCCAGCATCTCTCCAGTGGACCACAGCTGACACACACAGCCCCGTGCCGCGGTGCCACCACCATGGCCACACAAGAGCTCAGCTCAGGACTCCCGCAAGGCTGTACCGAATCTGTGCTTTCCTGCTGGAACAGGCTGCCATGTGGGCCACACTCTTATAAACAGCACACGCACACATGTACAGTATGTGCCCCATGCACGCACGCACCCAACACCCAATCCTATCCAGACGTGACAGTTAAGTTTGCAAGGTACGGGAAACCGCTCATAGAGGGCAGGCACAACCCGAGAGGTGTGTGTTAGCATGCAACGACAAGGCACGCTGGCATTAAAACAAACACGCTGCCAAAACAAACTGTATTAGCCAGACCACACAAAATACACTTAAGTACATGCCCATCATTGCTGGAGTAAAAATGACTCCGCAACTACACAGTGTGTGTGTTGACACACAGACTGACACACACGTTATGTTGCTATACTTAGCATATCCCAAGCCACAGAAACGTATACGTTCATAACACACATAAATGAAGACGTATCTACTGACAGACAAGATAAATAGATAGATAGACTGAGAGTGTTATGAAAGTAGAGACCTAATCTTCTGGCAGTCGGAACGCACTGGCTGGAACTTGACAGTTTTATGTGTCTGTGTTGTTTGCAGTGCGTGTATGGTATAACCCTGCCTTAAAGGTAGTACAGGAGATATTATGGGGGGTTAAAAATCTGTTTTTGTGGAAAGATTCACGTTCTATCATTGAGTGTTTGTTCGGGTCTCCCCATCTCTCCAGGTCTTTAATAAACATAAATACATTTTCCAGGTGGGTTGCCAATTGCATCCAATCAGGATAGAGTACCCATTAAATGGGTACTCTCTCTACTCTCTCTCTTGAGGCTGATACATTTTATCAGCCTCAAATTTACAGTGTTCCAGTTTGCATTCTGTCCGCTCATTTCTTTGCAACATCACTTCCAGTTTCACTTGTTTTGTTTATAACCTGTATGACCTATTTTATACTTTATTTCTCAGAAAGATTTTAGGCCTACAAGTTTTAAACAATTTTGAAACAATTTTAAACAAGCTGATCTACAAACGCGCAAAGCGGTGTACGCTTAAATAGACTATTTTCACTAGTTTGGGTCCTGGGGAAGACATTTCTCTTTTGGGTTCTCGAGCTAAAAGGTTTTGGGAACCCCTGCTCCATATACGTGACCGGAGTTAACCTCGAACCTCGAGTGCAAAAGCAAGGCAGTTGAATTCAGGAAGGATGAGCTTACTCAAATTATCATTGACTGTGTATTATTCCAGCAATCAGTCCACTTAACCAACGTCAAGAGGATCTTCCACCGAGATGTTTACCTTGAAAACATTCGCAGGCATAATGCTCTGACCAAACCCCGCCGCCGAGCGGCAGGAAACGCTCTATTGTAAACACTGCAACTTTTTACATAAATTATCACCGCGGCGGCGATGCTGACACAAGTTTCTAAAGGGCTGCCAAGAACACATCCTGCGATTTCCAAATGAGTTATCTTTGGCCTTTGGCAAAAAAAAGAAAAAAGAAAACATTTTACATAACATATTCATTTATTTTATTATCTTTTTCTCTCTCTCTCCCTCTTCCCCCATCCCCTCCACTTCTTAATTGGCACATTTTTAGCCACAGGGTACGTAGGAGATAATTCACCTCCCAGGCGATAGGGTAGGTTGTGTCCGTGGGCCGCTGACGATGGGCCAAACTCAACACTTTTTTCATTGATCTCACAGTCAGTGTCAGTGAGTGCACAGGAGTATATCGTTGCTGTCTGGCAGTAACCCTTGTAAGTCTTGCTTAAAAACATACTTTATTGCACTACAATTTCCTTTTATAATGTGTGAGTTTTGCTCTGTGACTTGATGTCTTTAATGCTTTCATGCAAAGCACTTTGAATTGCCTTGTGTGCTATACAGATTTTAGATTAGCCTACCTTGTCTTGCCTTTTCAGTAAATGGAAGGGGAAAAAAATAACCTAAGTTACAATGGATCCTCGGGAATCTTCAACGTTTTCAGGTCAAGAACCCCTTAGCTGAGAGACAGATGAAGCAGGGACCCCCTGTACATGTTGTATAAAACTGTGCTGCAGATTTTCATCGATTTAGGTAGATTCATAGACTTGTTTGACAGCACTGTCATCAGTCGATGTTGGATTCATGTTTTTCAGACATTTAATTCAATCACTTCAATTGTCGATACTTTGTAAATTTGACCTATCACTTGGTACTGAGTCTTCTCTTTTTTTACCTCCACACCCAACCTATTTGCCGAAATGTTTCTACAATGCCTCGCACTGCGAGGCGTTGAGAGCTTTTAGATCTGCTATTTTAGGCCAAAGTTCTCCTCAGAATAGGGATGCGAGGGTTCAAGTTGTTAATCTAAAATAATTATCCTATCACACAAAGATTTGGCGGCCCCCCTGTAGTAACTCTGAGGACCCCCAAGGGGTCCCGGACCCCCTGTTGAAGACCCCTGTCCTATATCATTATTTAGTCTCAAGCTCTTGTTAATAGGCTACTTTTCATTGGTCAAATAGCCAATCTAACATAAATGGCCAATCTACAGCTCACAATTTCTGAGCTTGTAGATCATCTCTTTTCACTACTTCAGTGCGACACTGTGTGGTATAAAATACTGGATTTATTTATATTAAACCTAAAAATATGAAAGATATATACAGGGTTTATGTACAATATAGCAACAATATGTTGAAAATGAAAGAAAGAAAAAGGGACAGGACACATGTTTCAGGGATCAAAACAGTGAACTCTGAGTAAGAGGTCAATCTTTGTGGAACTGGCCTGATCTTTGAAACACTCTGTCAAAGTACTTACATCCAGAGGTTCATTAGACTCGTGGCCGGGGCAACGTAAAGTGAATATGCAGGTGTCATCTTAATGCCAGGCTCAAAGGCACGTCGACAGGACACACTAATGGCTAATAATGAGCAACGCACACTGGATCTCGTTGTCAGGGGCGTCACAAGGGGGGGAAAGTGGGACTGAGTTACCAGGGCCCAAGGTGGAGGGGCCCTAATAATTTTATACTTTAGCTATTGAAAAATAGCAGATACAAGCTCACAAGCGTGGCACCGAGTGCCGCGCTGCGAGCTTGTAGATTTGCTATTTTTGAAAAGTAGTAAAAATGTGTGCAAATCTTTGAATATAATGTACTTAAGCGACATTTGTAATTCAAATTTTGCTACTGGCGGGTCCCTAGATATTTTGAGATGGGGGTCCGTGGCCACATACATATAATTTCGGGGGTCCATCACATGAGAAAGTTGGAGCACCACTGACATACAGGTAGAGTTTCCAAAAACCTTAGAAGGATTTGAAATATTCAAAGACTTGCTGTGAGCTTGTATATCTGCTATTTTTCAATAGTTAAAGCACAAAATAATGCTGCTTAATGCGTTCCCAGTCTAAATGGGTTAAACCCCCTCCCCCTATGAAGAACATTCATGGGGGGCCCGCAGTGAATTCTTGTACCCAGGGCCCAGAATTTGGTGCGACACCCCTGCTCATTGTCAACGCGCAACGTCCCCCACTTCACACACTTTAATTAACCACTTGGATACCGCTGCAAAACACTTTCACTAATATATATAGGTGAATAGGTAACTAACTTCCCCTCTCTCTCTCTCTCTCTCTCTCTCTCTCTCTCTCTCTCTCTCTCTCTCTCTCTCTCTCTCTCTCTCTCTCTCTCAGAGGGCAGCTGGCTCGTTATGCTGCTATGAGGTTATAGAGAGAAGCTATTATTAGCGGCGGGTGAGAGAAATGACCAGTGTTGTCACTGGCATCGCCGTGGCGACCTGCACCGTATAGGCTGAACGCAGGAGTGTCGCACCAAATTCTGGGCCCTGGGTACTTTAACTATTGAAAAATAGCAGATATACAAGCTCACAGCGCGGCACGAGTGCCGCACTGCGAGCTTGTAGATCTGCTATTTCTTTTTTTTTTTATCGTGAGAATTTGTGCAAGTCTTTGAATATTTCAAATCCTTCTAATGTTTCTATGTCAGTAGTGCTCAAACTTTTTCACGTGAAGGACCCCCAAAATTATATGTATTTGGACACGGACGCCCATCTCAAAATATTTAGTTCCAGGGACCCCCCAGAAGCAAAATTTGAGTTACAAATGTTTGCTTAAAAAAATACATATGTATGCAAACATTTTCACGCCTTTTCAAAAATAGCAGATCTACAAGCTTGCAACGCGGCACTCGGCTTGTATACAGGTATCTGCTATTTTTCAATAGCTAAAGTAGAAAAGAATTCCAGGCCCCTCCACCTTGGGCCCTAGTAACTCAGTCCCACTTTTCCCCCCCTTGTGTGACGCCCCTGGCTGAACGCGAGCCAGGGCCAAAAACCTGACCGCCACAGTCGCTTGACTTGACCCCCCACCCTCCGGTGGTGCCGCACTGTTTTAGGAAACAAACGGACGACGGCCACTTCCCAGGCCCGCGGCCAGCAGCTGTGCCGCTGACGACGGCAGTGACAAATGATTTGGGCAAATGATTTGATGGCAGCTTCATGTCTCGTAAAGTGAAGGGCTCTCGTTCTTTTTTTTTTTTTTACGACCGCCCACTCACCCAGCCACCGAAAGGTCTCCCATTCCATTCAACCGAGAGTATATAACTTAACTTCTGGGCGAGTGCAAGCGTGCGTGCGTGTAAGCGTGTGTGCGTGTGTGTGTGCGTGTGTGTGTGTGTCGTTGTATACTGAGGGCCAAAAGTCCCCACAAGTATAGTAGAATTTGAGTAGAATTCTGTGGACTTTTCCATGGTCTTCTCTAGAGAACCTATTGATGTTTCATGATAATAATAATAATAGATACCTATTTCCTCCCGTGAGGGAAATTCTGTATTTTCAGCCCAACGCAGCAGATTCGCTGCCCACAAGAATCGTGTGAGCAGTTAGGGGTTAAGAGTCTTGCTCAGGGACACACATCGACATTGCTACCCTGGCTTGCAATCGAACCTGGGACAACCAGGGTCTGTGTGTTGGTTGAAAAAAATATTTAAACAATGAAACATGGTAAAAACGCTCCAGCCGGATGTCTTTTCATTTCTGGATTTTTTATTTTTACATTTTGGAGTTAGCTGGTTTCGGCCTGACAGCAGAGATATGAGATCTTTAGGATATTCAGGAAGATTGAACATGTATTATTTTGCTTCAAATACAAAAAATACATAAATAAATATACCATCTTCAAGCTTAGGACACGTCGCAGAGCCACATGTCGGTGCATGACATGCTTCCAGAGAAGACATGCTGACTTCTATAGAATCCAAATGATTGAACTCTGTCGTGGCGACTGTGGCCCCTACTTATGAGGGGCCACATGTCCCCACAACAAGTATAATGTGAGAAATAGATATAAATATGAGGACCATTTTCTTTGGTGTGTTTTCACCAGAGAATATAAGAGTGTTTGCAGGTTCCAGAAGGGTAGATATACTGCAGCGACAAATACTTTGTGACTCATGGAGGAGATGAACATGCACTCAAGAATTTATCAAAAAACCACTTGCGGTCAAGTTAAGATTAATGCCACATCTCGACTGATGAGAAAGACACACTCTCAAGGCGAGCGAGGATGGAGTCAAGAGTTCAGATTTGAAGTAGGTGAAGGAATAACAATATAGCCAATGTATTGTGTGTTTGGAATAAAGACGTTCATGTGTGTTTTAATATGCGGCATATAGCTCAAAGTCACCCAGAAACTGAAATGGGTGTCATCTTGCCCTTCGCCTACAATTTTATTCGGTTATAATAAGAGAAAGAAATGAGATTGCGCTGGTTACAAGAAACCAGAGAACCATCGATCATTTGGTTGGGTTTTGGTTTACATTATTTTAGGCTTAAAAACATAATGATGAAAAGTTTGAAAAACTTGTTTTTACAGTTGAGAGTTAAAGAATATGTTACTGACAAAATATCACCTTGAAACAAAAGAGAGAAACAAAACCAATGCCTCCTATATGTAATATATCCTAACCAAACCTCGAAATATAGCATCTGTACAAAGCACAAGCACAAGTGCTAAAAACAATAACATGATATAACAAGAAGGGCCTCTCTCCTCGATTTGCATGTGAGTCTTATCATGATAATTACTTAGTATCTACATGTACAAGAATGAACCATGGAATAGCTATACGGTGTGAATGCTGGCACATTGTCAGTGCTGCAATGGCTATTTAACAGATTAAGATCTGAAACAGAAATGGGGGACGCAAACACAGTGTCATCTTGGCTTTCGCTTAAATATAACCTAAAATACATTATTCCATGGGTCTTCAACAGCGGGTCCTCAGTGTTACTACAGGGGGGCCGCCAAATCTTTGAGTGATAGAAACTTTTTTTCTCCTTTTTTATAATAACCACTTGAACCCTATAGCGTCCATATTGAAAACTTTTGCCAAAAATAGCCGATCTACAAGCTCACAACGCCTCGCAGTGCGAGGCGTTGTGATCTTTTAGATAGGCTATTTTCGGCAAAGAGCTCTGGTATGGAGGGGAAAAAGCGCAGACTAAGTACAGAGTGAAAGGTCAAGTTTATTAAGTATTGACGGCTCAAGTGGTTAAATATCTGAAAACACAAATTGACATGAATCCAAAATACACTGATGATTGTGCTGTCAAACAATGCAACTATACGGAATCTATGAACAGATTGTGGGGGTCCCTGCTTCATCTCTCTCTCAACTATAGGGGTCCCTGGCCTGAAAACGTTGAAGACATTCTGATCTATAAGGCAGCAGTTCCCAACCTTTTCTGGATCAGGGTTGCCTGGCGTTGCCAGCCTCAATCACACACTTCGTTTTGAGAAGAGAGTCTGGGATTTCAGGAAGAGCTTTCATTTCTGGGGGGCAGGCTAAAGCCTAGTGAAGCGAGCCCCAAACCACGTGCCCCAAGCATACAACCCTGATTGGCTAACCCTTGAAGCTGGTTGAGGAAATAGAATCTCAATGGATCGGTTCCAGACCGTACTACAACACCACTACCGCCAGGGGGTGTTGTTGTGTCGGTCTGGTTTATTAACCAGGCAAGGATCAGGGCCCACTTGAAAAATCTCAAACGTGTTCACTGACTATGGACACACCCATCTGACCACGTATAAACCTAAGTGTGCATCTTCAGACCATGTTTATTTTAATTAATGATCGATAAATCAATTGTGTCCCGGCTTGGATCAATCAACCAACATACTTTAAGTTCCAATTTATAGGAATGTAGGTTGACGTCACCCATTTTCAATGATGAAATGGTATCCTTTCCACGGTCTGTGGGCCGTGTGGACACACTTCAGGAACCCGCCTACCAGCGACATCATCGTTAGGCAGGTTTTTATTATCTTCGGATTCCCATCGATGTTATTAGTGTGGTTGCCCAACAGGGCAGCACATTATAGTCCTGGGTAAACTTTATTTATTACTTGGGTAACTTTTCCGCTGCCATTGGAAATTAACAGACAGACAGACTTCTGTCTGACAGGGATAGGGAATCAATAGGGAATCAATGGGAGTGGGAATCAATAGGGAATCAATTGGTCGAGCTTCACATGACAGTTAACTTACAGTATTGCAGCATATAGTCACGTCAACAACCGTCAGCAACCACACTTGTAATTTCCAATTGTATCCTTTCTATTTCTTTCAATTATTTGGGGGTCCTCTTGCAATACCCTCACGGCTCCACAGTGGTCCTTGGCGCACTGGTTGGGAATCGCTGAACTGATATATGTGGGTATATTAAACTTCACTTTAGAGTGCTCCAGTTATTGCCTATTCTGTTACATACAGTAATGATGAAAAGCATGAAAACGTTTTTTACAGGTGAGAGTTAAAGAATATGTTACTGAGAAACAAAAAATATCACCTTGAATCAAGAAACAAAACCATTGCCTCCTATAAGAAATATTTCCCCACCAAACATTGAAATAGCAACTGTAAAAAGCATATGCATGACTCATGAGTGCCAAAAAACATGATATGACAAGATATGAGTTATTGAGTATCTACAATGGAATTTCCATTGTTCCTTCTTGTAGATACTCAATAACTCAGAGACTATGGAATAGCTACGGTGTGAATTCTGGCACATTGTTAGCGCTGTAATGCCTTTTAAGGACTCAGGAGGCATGTGAAACTGGGCCATTAGAGGAAGCGTGGGTAAATACTGACTCAGCTTCAGCAAAAAATAAACAGAGATCATATCGGTTTATGCATTTGCATACAGCCCAAGCAAATTCTGCAAGTCACAATGTGTGAGAGCATGAGGCGCTCGCATACTATGTGTTGAGCAACGTTGCGATCATTACAGGACCGATATACATCAAAAGCCAGAATGCAAGCCTGTGGTATGCGCTTTCAGAAACACTAGATTGATAACTACCTGCTATCAGATGTGCCAGGCAAAAGCCGCAATCTAATTTCAAAGCCTAGAGGTTCCTGCGAGAAAGAAAAGGAGAGAAGAAAAAAAAAAAAAAGAAAACACGGATGAGTCAACATTTCACAAGTAAGATCTGGGAGCTTTTTCAAATTGGTTACTGGCTCTTTTTTAATAATCTATATTCGAAGCAAACAATAATTGATTGTTCACATCCCCGCAGCAGAGGGTAAATGAGGATACGACCAACCAAAACCACAATCCTCAATCAACAGTTTGTAAGGCAGCCGTATGGCAGCTACTGTTTACACATTTAAGTAGTTTATAATGCTCCGAGATTGTGATAAAGATCATCTGTCAAGTGGCTATGACCGCAGTTATTACAAGAAAAAGCAAACGAATGCAGAGAGTGCTGTGAGGTTTAGTTACAGATGCTTTTGAAGTGGCCAAACCCTGGGGCGGTCCTGTGTCTTGTCTCATGGGAGGGGGAAAAATATGAAAAAGGTAGAAAAGGAAAAGAACAGAACAGAACAGAACATGTACCTGGATTTACAGCACTGTTGTAGCACACATTACTTACATAAACAACTGCTAAACACTGAGGCCTACTTGTGGGAGAACTGGTATGATGCATGAATTGGCTGATTATGGACGTGCACTTGATCTGTGGAACAAACATTTTCTCTACCATTGATTTGTGCTTTTTTTCTTCTTCTTTTTTTCCCTGTTTGTTATTTTAGTTACAAATCCCACAGATTAGCCAGTAATGAAAAAAAGCTGCAAAGTCTGGGGACAAGAGGAAAAACGGGGGGACAAGGCGAAAGGAAACGCCGGATGGGAAATGTGAGGCGGGTGCCCACACCCTTCAGTATAATGCCTCGAACATGGACTTTATGTCCATTACCAGTCGCTAATTTGATTTCGCCGTAACAATCCTGAACAATCAGGACCAGGCTCGTCTTTAAGGAACGACTGGGCGAAGGCACTGCCGGGCCAACGGAAAAGTCGGTTTGCATAGCAACACAGAGACGAAATAACAACAAGCTCTCCCTTACACATGCTGGAGGTCAGACCCCCTCGTAGGACGAGGGCAACTCAAAGAGTGGGGCGGAGACGGAAGCCAACAGGAGATAATGCACCTGTAGGTCCTGGAAACAGGAAGGAAAGCGAGTTGGAAACGCAAAAAAAAAAAAGAGAAAGTCCTCCCCGAGACCACAATTTTCACAAGTGGCTGGAGGCAGGGGAGAGCATACCGGTATATGGCAGCGCATGCAGTCTGTGAGCCTTCATGTAAGCTGGTTAAAGAACCTGATGGAAACTCCTTCCTCATCACCCTCCTCTTCGCTGCCGCAGGGCCGTTTAACGGCTTTTCCATGGGAACGTAGAGCTCCCCCGGTATACCCCCGGCTGCTGGCGGGGAGCCAAGAGATGTGAGGGTTTGAGCACCGGCCGAGAAGGCGAGGCCTCCATTAAAGCAGTGATCCCAGAGCAGGCAGTGCGGTGGTGGTGGGGCCTCGGCCCATATACATGCTTCACTCCTTCCTACTGTAAAAAGGTTGGTTTGGGGTGGCAGGGGAGGCAAAAAACAGCGTGCCATTCCCACCCCAACACCCTCTCCTCAACACCCACCCCACATGTTGGGGTAAAGTCAAGACTGCTGCTGGCCCACAAGGAGTATATTGTGATATGTTATATTGTGACAAACACCAGGAAATAACCTATAACTAGTGTTCATTTAACTCTGAGATCGGTAAAAATGGTCCCAAAGGTTTTTAGACTGTAACAGTTAAATTAACACCAGGGATTTAAAGGCGTAAGCAGGCCTTTATTTGTCGTCTGAATGTATCTCATAATTTGAATATCATGCTGCCTAGTAGTGTGAACTACCATTCTTGCATTTGGAAACGCTGGTATAGTGCCTTATTTTAGTGTTCTGATTGCTTTATTTTATTTATGTATTTATTTGGTGACGTGTGATGCCTTTAAATGTTGTTTTTGTATTGTGTGTCGTTTTATTGGACCTTATGTGCCTGTTAATAAAGAGTTGATGATGATAAACACTCGTATGTCCCTCAACCTCCTTTCCACCTACCAACACACCCTCTGTCAAACACAGGGTGCATGTTTGAAACTAATCTCTCACGCTGCAATTTGGATACGAGATGATTTTCCGTACTGGTCTGTAAATTTGGTCTGTAAACAGGGGTGGACTGGGCATATGGACTGGGCATCTGGCATACCGTGCATATGCCCGGTGGGCTGTTTTCTTTTTTTTTTTAAACCATTTTACGATAGTTACAGTAATTTTTGGGCTGGGCGGACACTAAGCGGAGAGGGCCAATCCTTCAGTAGCACCAGCCCACAGAGCAGAGAGGCATCACACGATTGGCCCACTGGCTTGTCTATCATCTGAATACGGGCCAAGTAGCCCAATCACAGGCTACTGTGGCCCAGGAGTCCCATCCAAACATTTAACAGCTGATACAAGCCCACAAACGCATCTCTGCCTCGACACGTTGTGGGCTTGTAGATCTTCTATGTTCGGTTCACGCCGGTCGTGGCAGACTGTGATAGGCACATAACTTGGTAATGGCGCTGAGTCGGCTCATGTGACCGTTGCAAGGCTCGACACGCGACTCGCTCGCTACCGCTCGCTCGGCGGTGTCTCACGTGGCTCATGGTTGCCTGAGACGGCGTCATCAACCTTGCAGCCCCCTGCGCCCCCACCATTGCACTCTGGGTCATTGGTAAAACCGCGGTCACTGCCCTGAGCGGTTCCAGATGGAAGTATGAGGAACTCAATACGCCACCATCTGGCAGAGGCAGGTTATGGCACTATGTCATTTAGGGACCTAGATGGCAGAAGGAGTAGTTCACCCCCAAAATGACTTTTTTCTATCGATTACCCACCCTATGGACACTTGAGTACATTCATATTTTTTAGTTTTTGTCGCCAATAATTTGATTATAATGAATGAATGCATTGATTCCAGATGGAGACCCAAATGCATTTGGGTCTCTATCCGGAATCAATGGGCCTACAAAGAGTCTCCTCAAATTGGCTTAGGAATGCGAAAAAACTAAAAAATATCATTGAACTCAAGTCTCGGGGTGTGTAATCGATAGGAAAAAAAAGTAATTTGGGGGGTGAACTACAATCCTCAGGGCATCATTGTAGGCCACTTTAAGCCTTCGCACACTACCTTTCTTGCATGTGCCCCACAAGTAGGGGCCAAGCTTGACAAACAGATTAACTCTGTTGTTAATGTTAAATCCAGCTTTTATCAGCTGAGGCTTTAGCCAAAGTCAAGTCTGCTGTAACCCTTTCTGATTTTGAACCTCTTATCCATGCTTTTATCTCAACCCGGCTGCTCGCTCGTCGTTTTATTTTGAAGAGCCCCGGAAGCCACTTGCGTGTGTAATTGTGATTACAGGAAGGAGATCAGTTTGTTTACAAATGGCGAAACTAAAAAATCCTCGACCATCATGATTGAGTGTAGCCGTGAAAAAGAGCGGCTCTCTGCCTTTTTCGCGTTATTTGCACCTTATTCAGAGATTAAGCCTATTTTTATGCTACAGCATAGAATAGGAGTCAATGGCGCATAGACGCAGCAAGAGGCTGTTTACCTGGTTACCATGGCTACGCTAACCCGACTCCAGCCGGGTTAGACGGCGTAAGTGTTAACAAGGGCATGGAAGTATAATCACATCAGCCCGATTCTTGCCTCCCCATTCGTTGCAGGATTCAGGATTTTTAATGGTTGTTTCTAAGTCTTTAAATGGGTTGTACATATCGCAGCTTCTACCTCCCAGTAACTCTACATGGGTCTCGAGGTCTAACTGACCAGTCACTTCTTAAGTTCCCACCAACAAAGCCGAAGACCCGAGGAGATAGATCTATTTCCGCTGAAGCGTCCAAACTGTGGAACAAGCTTCCACCCCACGTTAAGCGCCTTTCAGGCGGGGGACTATTAAGTCCACGCCATACAGCACCAAACCGTGCACAAATGGAAATGCAATTGCAGTGATTGTTCGCCATTCTCAGTATACTGTTCTAAATGGTGCCGTGGAAAAGGGGCTTAAAAGCAAATCCCAGTGCACGGCAAGACATTTGGGTTATTTAGTCTGTTTATGGTTATGGTTAAGATTGGGGTGGGGGAGCACAACCTTAGACTAGCAACTAGTGAGGGATGTGTTTAAAGTACTGTAGCTCTCCACGAAAAATCTGCTGTTGAATGGGCGGTGAGTAAACTGTCGTAAGTTGTAGGGAAGTGTCGAAAGGACCACCGGAACAGTGAAATTCTCAACCCTTTTAATTCCAAGAACGGCCAGTTTGATAATATCCATTACGCTACGGACCCACATTTGGTATGCTCTGAGTGTGCACTACAAATGCAACCAGTGGTGTGATCTAGACTTTTTTTTAGGGCATACTATATTCTATGATCCACGGCTATTCGTGTGGCCAGGCCATAATGCCTATCAAATACGCTACTTTGAAAGGTTCACGAGGGCAGACGCTATTCATATTTGTATTTCCGACAGCAGACGCCGTATACGTGCGTTACAGGTAGAACACAGCACTGAATGCAACCAAATGGACCTGTATGGATCCAGTTGGTTCCATTTGTACACTCTACTACTACATTACTACTACTACCACGACAGAGTTACAGGTCCATTTAGTCCCTAACACTCATTTAGCTAATGCGAACCTCCTAGAATCCTCCCTCCTAAGGAGCCAGGGCGGGGTCCCCGGACCCCACTTAGAACCAGTACCCTAAAGCAGGGGTCTTCAACAGGGGGTCCGGGACCCCTAGGGGGTCCTCAGAGTTACTACAGGGTTGTCCTCCAAATCTTCCAATCCTTTTTATATTAACAACTTGAACCCTAGTGTCCGTATTCTGAGAACTGTATAGCCAGAAATAGCAGATCTATTTATATCGGCTATTTTCGGCAAAGAGTTTTTGTGTAGAGGGGAAAAAGAGCAGACTAAGTACAAAGGTCAAGTTTATTAGGTAATGACGGATCGAATTGTGCCGTCAAACGATGAAACTATATGGAATCTATGAAAAGGTTGTGGGGGTCCCTGTTTCATCTCTCTCTCAACTAAGGGGTCCTTGGCCTGAAAACGTTGAAGACCGCTGCCCTAAAGTAAGAAAGGCAGAGCAAGACAAGAGGTCACCAGGAGGTTATTGGTGCCAAACGTTCATGGCCTCTATGTGTGATACAGTGACCTTTATGGCCGCCGTGCTTGAAAAAGGCTTGATTTTTTTTTCTTTTTTTACCTCAAATGTGGCATGAGGCAGGCACAATTTCAAAGCCCTCATCATCTGTCATCCTTCGCTGTTAGTTTGCTTTCGAGGGGGGGGGGGGGGGGGGGGAGCGGGCAGGGGGCTTGCAAGTGAGCGGAGAAATTACTTTCTTCTTCGCTTTGAGACTGCAGTGTAAAAACACACAGGGTGAAAAGAGAGCTTTATTGAATTATCTCCTCACTGTAAAAGTAACTAAAGCTGTTGCGTGTACTTTTTTTTTTTTTTATCCAAGCAGGGGAAAAAGATGAAAGCAGCCAAAGGGGTTTTGTGTCTCTGTGGGTTAGGAGAGCGCAGACATCTGCCTGTCGTGTCACTGTGTAAGTGTGTGTGTGTGTGTGTGTGTGTGTGTGTGTGTGTGTGTGTGTGTGTGTGTGTGTGTGTGTGTGGTCACACATACAGCGCAAAGCCAGACTTTTGTTCACATGAATCCTGCAATTAACGGGACTATACACAGTGGTGGAAGAAGTACTCCTTAAAGCTGCACTATGTAACTCTCCGCTTCTACCCCGGATTTTAACCTGGTGTCCTGAGCAAGTGCTGAACCATTGAGCTAATAGAGCCAGCCTGCTTGCTCAGGGGATACATTGAATCTTGACCATCAGGTCAAAATGCGTGTCAGATCCTGCATGTGTCTATAGGTGCCCTTTTGACATTTTAATCATTTAAACAAAGTCGCATAGTGCTGCTTTAAGCCCTGTTTCATACTTGGGCTATTTTCTGAAAATGTAGATTTTTTTAAGATTTGGTTTGGGCTTTTGTGCCTTTATTGATAGGACAGTAGACTGACAGGAAATGGGGGGGAGAGATGGGGAGTGACACGCTGCAAAGGTCGTCCGGATCGAGAATCGAACCGGCGCCGCCGCCAGGCATCCATGCCTATGGGGAAATGCCTAAGTGGTATGTGACTGGACCAGTAGGCCAGCAGGCACCCCAAAAATGTAGGTTATTTAATAATAGTTTAAAGAATTATCTAGTAACTAAAGCTGTCAGATAAATGTAGTGGAGTAAAAAAAGAAAGTGCATTTGCCTCTTAGAAGTAGTGGAGTAGAAGTATAAATTATCAAGAAATGTAAACCTTTGAAACTCTACAGTACAGTAATTGAGTAAATTTACTTAGGTCACACTTTACGCCACCGAATGAGATTAAACAAGATTAAATAAGCGAGGTTACACAAAGCCAAGAATGAACAGAATGAAACCTGAGGCGAAACAAGTTTACAAGTCAAATCCAAACAACCCCCCCAAACCGTTATATTATATTATATTATGTCTGACTGACACTGACGCTCCTTTGCTCCAAAATGTACAGAAAGTCTTATACTGTACGTAGAAGGATTGCTGGGCATACCGTATCGACTCGACTGCTACATTTCAAGATTCAAATTCAAAAACTGCAAAAGTAGCAGGTCGACAAGCTCAAGACACGTCGCTTTGCTCATCAGCATTTCAAGCTTGTATATCCACTACTTTTGATGATTTTGGTACAATCATGTAGGGCCTTAATTTACAACTAAAAACACAAAAAGTTAAAATATGAAGAGAAGAGGTTTCTACCCGACAGCAACGATATGCAAATGTACACGCACTCTGTAAATAAAACAAGTCTGTGTTTCTCTCTCTTCGTTAACGTCGTTACACACCTGTGTGGCCTTTGCGTAGGTCTGCCCTGGCTTGACGTCACAGGTCCTTCATTAAATCAGAGGCACATGCGTGTCATAGCGATATAGTGCATTAGTGAAAAGCCACACACTGCCAGACTAGTTGATTTAGGCTAGGTGGTGGTGACTGGGCTATAGCACATCATGTGCCAAGCATTTTCTTCTGGTGTGCATGCAGGCAACTGCCAGTGGTGGTGGAAGAAGTAAAAGTAGCAATACTCACAATAAAATAAAATAAAATCTGTTACAGAGTAAAAGGCCTTTATTCAAAATTGTCCTTGAGTAAAAGTACAAAAGCATTGGCTTCAAAATATACTCAAATTAACAAAGTAAAGTATTTCAAATCTTTCCAGATTTCTCCAGCTTTTAGTTTTAATGGGTTAACGTGTTTTTGTAATAATATTAATAATCTAAATCTAAAAAGAAACAAAGTTTACCAATAATTGCAATGGAGTAAAAAGTACATTTGCCCCTTGATGTATGGTGCAGAAGTACTGTATGAAGTATTTAAAAAAAGTCATACTCAAGTATATAAAGTAAAAGTGCCTCAAAATGTACCTTAAAGGGGAAGACCTTTTTTTCTATTTCCACACAACTCCTCTAAGTTATATTAATGGCATAGTTCAATATTGAAAATGGGTGGTCTTCCCCTTTAAGTACATTAAACTAGACCGGTTGGGTTGATGTCCAGTCGTGCAATACCTGTTGTATCCGTCTGTCTGTCTGTCTGTCTCCCTTTCATGCCTCTTATCTCTATCTGTCTGGCTCTTTATGCCCAATTGCCCATATATGGTGTTCTGTGTCCAGGCCAGTCTGTGATGTCAGAGTACAGACAGTCATTCGGTAAATTAATAGTTACTAGTCCTGTGCCCTGGGGTGTGCACAGTAGGATGTAGGTTGTGCATGTATCTCCCGACCGCTATTGAATGTAGGAGCCTCAGAAGTAATGTTGGAGATCCCAAACCGGTGCCCGTTGGTCAGAATAGTCACCACTGATGTCCAGTTTTTCAATACCCGTTGTATCCGTCTGTCTGTCTGTCTGTCTGTCTGTCTGGCTCTCTTTTATGCCCATATATGGTGTTCTGTGTCAAGCCCAGTCTATGATGTCATCTCCAAATTTGGGCACTGTAGTGATGTCAAGTCAGTGCTGTCAGTCAGACATTCGGTAAAATAGTTAGATAGATACTTAATTACTTTCCACCTCCAGGCAGGCAACTGCCAATCTCAGCTTACCCGTAGGTAAGTGCCAGCCCTGCCGGGTCGGGGGGACTGTAAAGAAGAGACATAATAGCCTCTCATTTCAGCTCAGTCCAAGGATTCTCATACTTCTGCACCAGCAAACTTTACTTGGAGACTAGGGGGGCTTGAATCCTCCGCAGTGTGCTGTGCCCATGGTGTTCCATCATCAAGCACAATTGGCTGTGTTCGCGTTTGCTTGAGGAGGGAAGCCAGGGAGTGTTGCTGCACTAGCTCACAACTAGCAGTTTGTATTAGATCTGCTATTCTCACACCAATATAGGCACAGACCTAATCAGAATGTCATGGGTGTGAAGCTATAATGACTGCAACACACTCTCTCTCTCTCTCTCTCTCTCTCTCTCTCTCTCTCTCTCTCTCTCTCTCTCTCTCTCTCTCTCTCTAAAGGTTTCCTGTGTAAATAAGCTGAAGAGCTTACTAGAATCTCCTTTTAGTTGACCGTGTACCCTCCTATGCAAACTAATAATAAAGTATTCAATCAATCAATCTCTCTCGTAATTCATTCTTCACTGCAATATCTAGTTCAGCAGAAATGCCTTTATTTTGTTGTTGTACAAATAAGTCTGTCGAAAACCAAACTTACTTTTGGCCAGATGACTCAAGTGTATGCTTTTAAACTGAAAACAAGCTTATCAAGCCTCTGAATGTCCTTTTGATGTTGTCTTCAAGCTCCTTGTCTGCTGTTTTACAAATGAAGCGAAGCTATACAGCGGTTACCTCATGTGATGCATCTGCCCTCGCTCTGGATTTGTAGTTCAGACAACAGTTGGGTTATTACATCATTCCCTAAATGCAGATTGTCCCTCAGACATTACAGCAAAACATTTTATAGCTACATTGACTCAAGGAGTTAAAACACATTTTGAAGTATTTGTTAACCCCCCATGTCAGTTTCTTTAAAAACAGTTTTTTTCAGCCTCTCAGTTAGTCATATTTGTTGGTTAAGAAGTGTGTGCACAACTAACTGCAATAGCAATAGTCCAGATGTGCAAAGCAAAAGTATTACGCTTGAGTTGAGTTGAGTCACTGTGCGTTTTGGGTCATTTGCTATTGAGTTACTGAGTTATTGAGATTGAAGGTTATAGACACGGAGAACATGGAGAACATGCCGTGTTTCCAAAGGGCTTACATTATAAAATAAATTTCCCAGAAATTACAGTATGTAAGTGGCAAAGAAAACCATGTATTGTGCTAAAAATAGGACACTTCATTTACAGTGAGGGACATTACTTTGAGAACTTTGATCCAAGATTACACATCTGTGATAAAATGTCCCGTTTCCATGTGTGGTTCTCAGCTGGTGCTGCCCACCCAAACCTCAAAACATTGTTTTTTCCACACACACAGTGTAAGAAACACAAGTGACACACAATTTCTGGACTTATAAAAATATCTCTGTCACCAAGTATGTGGTGGTGATGCTGTAAAGAAAGCTGGAATTCCAACGTTAACATTAACAATATTGTTGGGCTTTTTATGATTGTATTACTAACCTTAGCCACAGTGATGGCAATAATGATTATGAGGTTTTAAAAATCATTAGAGCATTATTTGTTTAAGCTTATTTCCATTATTAATATGATGGCAAAAAGGAGTTCCCATGTTGGCACGCCGACAGCGCTGGCACACTAACAGACACATGAATGCAAGCAATTTGTGCGTTTTGTGCAGTTATTTCAAAACTACTAAACATAATCCGGCATCAAACGGGAGCCAGATGACATCCCGTTTGATCCAGTGAAACAAATTAATATATGAACAAGAATAGCTTTTGACCTAAGAGTGTCTTTCATTATGGTCCTTCCACTTCTTTTTTCTACTTTCCGACAATACCTCATGAGAGCATACAAAATGGCACGTGGGACATGGAAGTGTTTATGGGCAAGTAAAATACACAGTCAAGAGGCGAATATGACTTAAAACCATGATGGACAACATTTCAGAAGTTAAAGTGTTTGCTCCAAGATTACTGAGAAATAGAGACAGCGTACTCCATGTATTTGATGTATTACCTTGTGTTAACCTTTCGCACTACTGTAAATCGATCTCTAAATGCCTAAATTGTAACTGTGAATTGTTTGGAGGACAGAGACCATGCGTTCCTCAAGGTATTTTCTGATTGCAAGGACTGTAAAAGCAAGCAAACACGCAATGATCGCCAAAATCCTTCTCTCTCGTTGTAATGCTGTATATTGTCAGCACAGTTTGAAGAGCATTTACACTACACACCAACGTTTCACTCCTCGAATTGTATGGGTGAGCGACATATAAAGGCCTTTGTATCCTTTCAATCCTTTGAAACAGCAAAATAATGAAATTACTCAAATATAGTTTTTTTATTTACATTTTTGCGCTCACACGACCAAATCTCTCTTTTCTCTCCTGTACAAGTAGAATTCATATCGTCGTTGTCGGGTGAAAACCTTGTATGTCCAAAACCGTTCGTTTTGCATTTATCATTTTAAAAATGACTTGAACTAGTGAAAACACCCAATCTACAAGCACACAACGCCTCGCACTGCGAGGCGTTGTGTGCTTGTAGATCTGCTGTTTTCACTACTTTTGTGCGACGGCCTTGTATGATGAAGCAGGGCTTTACTTTGCAAAAGAACGTACAAATTTGAAACTTGGAGATACAAGGTTTCCACCCGACAACGGCGATATGATCTTCAGTTGAGCACTTCGTCTTTTCAATGCACTTTAGCAGATGAACAGTTGAAACCACTTGGATACATTTCTTTTATTTTTTTATTGCAAAGCCTATATGCGTCTTTTGATGGTGAATATTATGTTATGTTAAATTTCACCCAACAATTTAAATTGCTTGCAGATGACCAAACCGTTTGGCATGTCAACATCTGGTCAAATATCATAGGGATATTTGGGTTATGGAATTACAATAAAGACAATGTGCATGTTTTGGAATAGGCAATAAAACCTTTCATTTAATAAGTGTGCATAATCCACTTCTGGCTTAACTCACCATCGTCCACATTATATATAGATTTCTTTTGATTCATTTAAGTTATAATTGAAGATGGGCTACCCCCATTCTTGGTATGAGGAACATGTGTCTGTGAGTTGACACAGGCTAGGTTGGCTAAACCACAGTAACACTAGCGTCCCTATTATGGGCAAAGTTTCTACATTTATCACAATATTTAATTTCCCTTTTTCAGTATGGGGGGAGGGGTGGCTTATTTGCTTTATTTATAGTACAGAGGAATTGGTGAATGCAATTTTCTATAGCACCTTTATCCAAAAGGGCTCTGCAATGTGTGTTACATTTACCCATTCACACACATGGGATGTGACTATGCGAGGTACTGTACCACATCGGGAACCTTCCGGATGCCATACTGCCACTCTGCCTCTGAGACACAGCCCCTGAACCTCATCCACCCCAGCTGAAGACCCGTAAGGGTCCATTTGGTTCCATTTGTACATTTTAATGGCTGGTCCATGGCCTAATGCGTACCAAACTGGGGGTCCTCGAAACGAGAAGGTTTGAGAACCACTGGAATAGATACCATACAATATAGAAACGTCTTACAGGGGTACAGATGTTTTCATGTGCATTTGCAGCATGTAAGTGTATGTGTTCCTGCACACATGTGTATGTACTATAAATAACTGAGTGCACATGCACATGTGCAAGTGCCCGCACGCACGCACGCACGCACGCACACACCGAACTGCACTTCACCCATAAGTCACTGGAAACAAGCCTGGTGTTGGCACATGTGAAAACCTTCAGAGCAGCGCTTGTGCAAAAGGCATTAAAAAGCCCCACGTAATAAAACCTTTATTTATAGGACCGTAACAGCCTTGTAGTTTGTATTGCGCAGACCCCAAAGGAGGAGCCAAGACACTCAAATTCTCTCTTAGACACTTACTTACTAACTGACGGAGGTTAGTGCCAATACACACGCCACCTCTCCTCCTCGGGCCGCTCAGCTGCTATGCATAGCTTCCTGATGCAAACCAACTTCAAGTTTGCAGATCTTCTTTTTTTCTCCCTCGGCCACATGAAAGCCGAAAGGCGCGTTGAAAATTAAAGCGGATGACAATTTGCGGTAAAGACAGTGCGAAAGAGGAAGAAAAAAATAGGTGCTCTCAGTAACCTCGCGTCGTGATGTCATCGGGAAAAACGTGTCACACAGTGCTAAAATATATGACAAACGTTGACACCGCCACTTGCAGCACGGCAAAAGAATGTGTCCTTTGCTTGTTAAATTTCAAAATGAATGGAATTAGCAGTCGCAGGGGGAAAAGAATGTTGTTGAACAAAACCGTGTAACGCTTGAGCCTCCCTGCTCAAGTGTTAAATAAAAATAACAATTAGAATCTGTAATCTGTATCTTTCATGCGTAGGATGCAACTCAAAGGGCTTCTCCCAAGCAGCATTTCGGCCGATGCAAATAAGTAAATATGAAAGACAAAATGGCAAATAAACAAGATATTTAAAGGATGACTATAGCGTGAAGGGAGGCAATGGAAAAGCAAAAGGTGCAGATAACAGGAGGAGTTTGTATACATAAAAGGATTAAACAAGCATTTGTTTTAAAGATCTATAGCTAGTTTAATACAACTACGACATCAACCGCCAACGGAAACATAAGAAAAGCAAGCGGCCACATTGAGTGCGTTGCTGGAGTTGCGAACGTCAGGGTTGGCTGGTGGTGACAAGATTGATGAAGTCCTTCTTCCATGAGAACCGATGTCCTCCGCTCGCTCTAACAACAGGAAGAGTGCTGTGTGAGTGTGATTTTCCAGTCGCAGAGACGCTAAAACATGGGGTAAACCCTCCATTAGTTCATAGGAAGGGACCTCGTTGGATCGGAGCCACGGTTGAAAGCAGCATGGGAAACAAAAGCATCCCTCCTGCGGCCGGCTAGCGCTCGCTTAGAGCTCTGCCACCGCAAACATTCTGCCAATCAAGCGTGAAGGATGTAGCTGTTGGATGCTGCCTGAAGGCGTTGACGCACCTTAAGGCATCGGAAATAATTTCGCTGGGGACCTCCTGGAAATCCATTAAGGGCTTCTGGGGGTTCCCGGTCCCCACTTTCAGAACTACAGCTATACTGTACATGTATAATGTTTTGCATAAGGGCCTTGTCAAGCAAGAACAGGTCTGCATGTCTGCAAAGGGTTAATAAACATGTTTATTGTCCCTGAAGGGATATTCATCTTCACAAGTCTGTTTGAAAACAACGCAAACAACACATAACTGTATAACACAAAACAACATATCACCAGTAAGACGCCCTAAGGGCGAGAAGCTGTGACACAATATGTCCATACTGTATATGGGTATTCCCAAATATGGGCTTAATATTGATGACATCGGGGATCTCATGCGCATAAAAGGGACAAGGAAGGAATTCATTTTCAAGTGTGACTCGCGTTGCGGTTGGTTGTTTAGGTTGGACAAAATGTGGCCATATTTTCCCAAATATTGAGATGACTGACGTCTGACATCATAGATATATGACGTCATAGACCACATGAGACTGACACAATATGTTCATATATGGGCAGAGGCGTGACACACGCACGCTCGCGATCTTCAGGTTTTCATACTAAATGCGACCTACGGTCAACAAAGACAAAACATGAGGTCCCCACTGTACACAAAAAACCATCCTATCGAAGGGGCAGTTTGATTAATGCCGCAATGGCTGCAGGGGACAAAACTCCTGATAAAACAAACTTTTTCCCACCAAAACGTTCTGTACTGGTATCTTCGCCCAGATGGCATAAGGTCAAATTTGCGATACAGGGGATGATCAGAGTAATTTGTTATCGAAAGTCTAAGCGTGTGAGTGTGATAGTCTTATTGTTCATATCAGCAAGTGTGGGTGTGGGAAGTTCGATGATCTTGGATGATCTTTATGTTAGGCACGGTAGATTTGCATGCAGCAATATACTGCATGCTGGTGGGAACTGCAGTGAAATAGAGTCCGTCAAAATCCTAAAATGTATAGGCTATTAGATATTGCATACTAATAACAGGCACAAATCCATAGTATACTGTAGAAACTGAAAGTAGTGCAATCATAACAGTACAGTGTGGGAGAGGGAAACGGGGACGTATGACTCATGTCACTAATCTCAAAGTTCATGGGCTTAAGGAAACGTTTGTCATTTAACGATTCAGCCAGCATTTCGCAGTGCGTTTGGGCGTCTATTGAACAACCATCAAGAGTGGTCAAATTAAAAAAAGTCATCTCTGAGGCCTGACATTGGTTCCACACTGTCTCGCTCGTTCATTTTTACATCGTGAATTTTGGAGAGTTTAGCTGACGCTCTTTGCCCACAGTGACTTATCCGGCAAGTGCAACCATAGAATAAGCGACAGCTCTCTCATCGTAACGAAACCAATGGAAAAAGAAAAGAGCGTGTGAAAGAACATCGTTCGCAAACCCACACAGAGATGTGGCTCCGAACAAGACCAGCGGAATAGATGTGGCGCAATACGTAGGAAGAAAGACAGGGGAAAAAAGGCCATTGGATTGTCCAGTACAGGGGTGTACTGGTGGTGCGTGGTGGAGTGCCGCTCCACTAGTTCAGAGCCTGTGACTAGTTGTTTGGGCTGCACGAGCGCCCATTAGAGTGTGTCCACCTCGTGTATCAATCATAAACAACCATTCACACCTCTTACAAAAGCCGCCGAGTGTCAACAGCGGTGACATCATTCCTATGTCACCTTGGTCGAGTGACCCTGGCTGGATGCATATCAGTGGTCCATTGTGAAATACTGTAGGTGCTGGTGAAGGCATATTGTCAGATGTTCATGTTCTCAATCAGTCCAAAGAGAGCGTTTGGCTAATGAATTCATGAATTAAAATTAGAGGTGATGTCTGCAAGGTATGACAACACTAAAGTGTCCCCATTATGCAAGTAAATAGAATAGCATTCAATATATATTGTGGGTTAATATTAAAGAGTTTATTGAAATAGGAGATCCCTCACGTGCGTGTGCATGAGCGAGCGTGCGCACGTGCGTAACAACACATTCACTATTGTCTAATTCAGTGGTTCTCAACCTGTCACCCCCCCCATCTCTCTCCCCATTTCCTATCAACCTACTATAAACCTATCAACAAAGGCATAAAAAGCCCCCAAAAATATCTTTAAATGTCCGAGCCATGCACCAGTGTCAGACATTAGCTCTAGTGTCCTCTCCTTCGCTAAATAATAACTTCATTTGAACACACATCAGATTGTGGTAATAGATGTCGATATATTGCATCTGTTGAATTACTTATCGTAGTATTTCAGTACGGGTAAAGTTGCCGGTTTGAATCCCATACTTGTCAGGACACTCTGGGTGGCAAAGGTGAACACTCTAAACACTCTCTACTGTATGATCAAGACTCACTGAAGACGGGCACTAAACTCCCAGCTCCCTGTGTGTGTGTGTGTGTGTGTGTGTGTGCGTGCGTGCGTGCGTGCGTGTGTGCGTGCGTGCGTGCGTGCGTGCGTGCGCGCAGTGCGTGTGTACGTGTGTGTGTACGTGTTTGTGTGCGTGCGGGCCTACCGTAGTATTAAGGGCAAGATTTTTTTTACAATTTAGGCATTTAGCAGATGCTCTTAATCCAGAGCCATTTACAGTAAGCAAGGTAAACACAAGGTAATACATCAAATGAATAGAGACAGTGTGCCTCAGCAATCTAGAATCTTAGGTAAAGCAAGAACCTTTCATCAGTCAAAACATTATAATATTAGTAATAAGAAAATACTAGGTCCTTAACCGTTCCTTACCCGTTACCCGTTCCCACTCATCCTCCCACCTCATCTCCCCCATCATCCTCCCCCCAATTTATATCCGGTCGTACTTATAGATGGTGACGTGACGGGACAGACAGACAGACATTTCATTGTTTAATTAATAGTTAGTAGTCCTGTGCCCGGGGGTTGTGCATGTGTGCACAGTATCTAGGGGATTGAATGTAGGAGTCTCAGAAGTAATGTTGGAGTTCCCGTTGGGTAGATCTTTATAGCCATATATGGTGTTCCATGTTGGAGTGCCCGTTGGGCAGATCTTTATGCCCATATATGGTGTCAACAAGGCCAGTCTGTGATGTTAGACAGTACTATGACGTCAGAGTAGCATGCAGACAGACGGTTACCATGGCGGCGAAACTGTGTAGTACCAGTAAGACTCCCTAATCGGGAGATAAGCGAGCATACAGAAACTTTAGGAGGCAATGGTAGACAATCAGGAGGGAATATGGGAAATGGGACATGTTGATGACATGACTTTAGAGATACTGTGTACCGCTTTGCGTGATTTTAGGGCAAAGTCTGTGTAGGAGCAGTGTCCAAAAATGTGTTTTGCAAAAATCAGCCTGATGGTGGCTCTAGATGGGACAGATGCATGTTGATGACATGACTGTAGAGATACTGGGTACTGTATACCGCTTTGCATGATTTTAGGTCAAAATCTGTAAGAGCAGTGTCCAAATGTGTTTTGCAAGAATCGGCCTCATGGTGGCGCTAGAAGAGGGCCATGTGACAAATGAGGGGTTGTGGTTTGGCAGCCAAGGAGTGTGTGTGCAAAGTTTGGCATGGATCGGGGCAACGGTTGCGGAGATATGAGATAGGGGAAAAGTGTGACGCGACGGACAGACTGACTGACTGACGGACAGTCTGATTGACTGACGGACAGACAGCAGTGGAGGTTTTGATAGTAACTGCGACCTGACGGTCGCAATCAGTGATGTCAGCATGCAGATGGTCAGATGGACGGACGGACAGACATTCGCTAAATTAATAGTTAGATATATGTACATTGAAACTACACAAACTATAGGATGCCAGGTCAACAAATGAACCTGGCATCTGTTTACATGCTATCTAAATTACATTTTAACCTTTGTATAAGACTGCTTGGTAGGCTAGGTCAAGAGCTACTGCAACAGGCTATGGTGGAGTCTGAAGAGGGGAGTCTTCAGATTATGCCTTTTACACAAGGGAGGCACTAACATGATTTACTGGAACTAATCTCCACAAAGAACTCCATGATGGATACTACAGCCACAACATGTTCTTAAAACACACACAACTACATGAATCTGAAACCCTGTTTTCTTGATTGCAATAGAAATAAACGTTTGTGTCATTATCAGCATGTTAATGACACAAGCACACCAGGTTTATATGAACTTCTTCCACGGCTACCATCAGACTGTTGAACAAGACAAGACCACCACCTGTCACCAGGCTGGCCTTGGATTTGTACTCTTCCTCGTGGACCTACCAGTGGATTATACCGGTGAGAGTGACCTTTTGTGGATGAAACTGACACCCGCTGATACTCTGCAGTGCACCTTAATCTCACGGACAACACACTGTTATTCTTCTTGCACCTTAATGCCTAGCATGAACAGTATACAAGCTGCTTTCTTATGTCTAAACCTGATGTAAATACATACAGTATGGATGTATATGCTATGTGTAAATATATTGGTACTGTACATAGTTTGATATTTGATTGCTAATTTTTCTTCCACCTGGGTTCGAATCCGAACGGAGGCTCTTCGCTGTGTGTCTTTCCTCATCTGTCTCTCCTGCCATTCCCTGTCTCTCTTCACTATGTCAATCAAATAAAGGTTTGAAAATACCCCACACACATGTGTTTTGAGTGGTGCTCCTGGAAGGAGCTAAGCTCCAACATCTATCTGGCTTTGTCCGGGTCCTGAAGCGTGGCCTACATCTGGCCTACATCTTGGCACAAAGCGCTCAATGTTTGTTGTCCGGGCTCTGAAGTGAGTTAGTTCTACATCTACACATCGCTCTGACATCACGCTCTGGCTTCACTGTGATGTCACACTAACAGAATCCCTTTTATGCTCAAACATGGAGTTCCCTGATGTCATCAACATTAAGCCCATATCTCACGGGACTTCATATGGGAATGACCATTATATGGAGGCCTCATTGGCCACATACCACACGGGGGACGTCAGTAAGGTTGAGAAGATGACAGCCAGCCCCATGGCCTCCCCTAAGTAACAAGAGAAGTAACAAGAAATCTTGTGAAATAAAATGTCGTCAAACAATCATCAAGGACGATGATAAAAGTGTGAAAGAAGAAGAATGGTTCTACAGACAGGGATATCCGCATGTATGGGCATAAAAGGGTATGATGTCAGATGTCATAGACATCAATGGACTTTCATATAACGAATAACTGAGTAAGCATGTTTTGGCTCTCACAGCATATCTCCATACAGTACATGGATCTCCATATGTGGGTACCAGGGGTCTCCTATGGTCCAATATACATCACTGGCCAGATGGCCAAGAATTGGCATGTCAACCTGAGGCGTCTTACTAGTTATTATTTCAAAACATTTTCAAAAAACATTCCCCCAAAAGCTTGTAGATCTGCTCTTTTCACTAGTTTGGGTCCCCGGGCAAACGTCTGATCTCTCTTTTGGGTCTCGAGCTAAAAGGTTTGGGAACCACTAGGCTAGTATACAGTGCGTGCGGGCTGCTTGGCCAGCAGCACATTAGTCTCTGACTTTCAGAGACACGTTGCACTGTGTGGAATTTCAGGCTTCTGTTTGGCTGTTGCTGCATGTAACTGCTTTTTTCCCCTTTCTGGACTGCTTTGTATGGATATGGAATTGTAGAGAGGCTTAAAAGTCAGACAAAACCCTTTAAAATGTCATGACATTTGGACATGAGGCAGGCTTGCAGGTAAAATAAAGATATTAATTACATTCCAGGCCTGGATAACAGAAAGAAACTACAACTCAAAAGAACACAACTCAGAATAAGGCAACTTAACTTTGATAAGAAAGACCAGGTGTCTGTCAACCTCTCTCCATGGCAGCCCACACTCAACTGAGCTCTGCTCAGTTATGCCCCCGTTTTCATTGAGCAAAACTTCTGGACGTTTTTTTAAAAATTATGGCAATTTTGAAATTCACAGCGCCATGTGAAAACGGCCACTTATTTTGTGTTCCGGAGGTTTTGGAGTCCGAAATTTGACGGCAAAATACCTAGTAATTTTTGCTGAAAGTACCTGAAGAATACAAATTTCCCCACAGTGAAAACGCATACCGTCATTTTTGACGTTTTTTTTTTTGACAAGCAGGTGCATGAAAGGAGACAATAATAACAGTTAAAACACCAGGGAAGAGAGCATTCCTCGACTCAGACCTTATCGCCAGGATCAACTAAGCTTATAGCTTATCATCACATCCAACCA
This sequence comes from Nannobrachium achirus, assembly GCF_963921795.1. Lineage (NCBI taxonomy): Eukaryota > Metazoa > Chordata > Actinopteri > Myctophiformes > Myctophidae > Nannobrachium > Nannobrachium achirus. Next base: position 42,875,453 of record NC_137810.1, read on the forward strand.
TCTTAAGATACTCAGCTAGTGGGGAATGCTCTCTTCCCTGGTGAGAATTGCCCCTATATAGGGCTTGTTTGTGTATTGTATGACATCACGCCACATCATCAGCTGTGGACTCTGTGATGTCATCGTATCTCCATATATGGCCATCTCCGTATATGGAGATATAAGTCGTCCATGCCCAAGTATGGGCTGGTGAGGTCAGACTTTGTGTGATGCGTAGGTTATCTCCATATATGGAGATTCAACATTCCAGGTGTAACTATGGCTGCCGATGTCATACTGATGTCAGCAGTGTGATGTCATACTGATGCGGAGATATGAGCAGGGCAAAGGTGTGACGTGTGACGTGTGACCGACGGACGGACGGCCGGCCGGTGGAGGTTTTGATACCAGTAAGACTCCCTAATTGGGAGATAAGCGACCGTTGGTCGCTTATCTCCACAAATAGGCCAAAAGTTGTTTTACCAATTATCAAGACATACGGGCAGTTGACAGTTTGCCATGGTTACTCATTGAAGTTGAATCTCCATGTATGGAGATAACCTATGCATCACACTAAGTCTGACCTCACCAGCCCATATTTGGGCATGAGCAACTTATGTCTCCATATATGGAGATATGTTGACATCACACAGTCCTCAGCCGATGATGTGGCGTGATGTCATACAATACACAAACGAGCCCTACAGTATAAAGGGGCAATTCTTGCCAGGAAAGAAGCATTTCTTCGACTCAGACCTTATCGCCAGGGTTGGCTTATAGCAGCTGTCGGTAGGACCATATATGGATTCTGTTAGTGTGGATCTCCTAACAGGGCATCATCTGGGATACAATCCCTTTTATGCCCATATATGGAGATCCCTAACAGAATCCCTTTCATGCCCATATATGGAGATCCCTAACAGAATCCCTTTTATGCCCATATATGGAGATCCCTAACAGCATCCCTTTTATGCCCATATATGGAGATCACTAACAGCTAACAGAATCCCTTTTATGCCCATATATGGAGATCCCTAACAGAATCCCTTTTATGCCCATATATGGAGATCCCTAACAGAATCCCTTTTATGCCCATATATGGAGATCCCTAACAGAATCCCTTTTATGCCCATATATGGAGATCCCTAACAGAATCCCTTTTATGCCCATATATGGAGATCCCTAACAGAATCCCTTGTATGCCCATATATGGAGATCCCTAACAGAATCCCTTTTATGCCCATATATGGAGATCCCTAACAGAATCCCTTTTATGCCCATATATTATGGAGAAATCCCTGCTCTGAGTATCTGACATCAGTGTGATGTCACCTGTTTATGCCCATATATGGAGATCCCTGCTCTGCGTATCTGGTTGCTATGGTAAACAGTTGGTTGCTAGGGTAAAAAAACATGGTTGCTATGGTAAACAGTTGGTTGCTAGGGTAAACAGTTGGTTGCTAGGGTAAAACCATGGTTGCTAAGGTGGTTGCTAACGTACACTAACAAACCAGCAACAACAGACTGTTGCCACAGCAACGTACACAAAGGTTTGTGTACACATGTGGTGTGATGTCATACTGATGCGGAGATATGAGCAGGGCAAAGGTGTGACGTGTGACGTGTGACCGACGGACGGACGGCCGGTGGAGGTTTTCATAGTAAACTGCTCCCTGACGGTCGCAACTAAACTGCGACCATACAGTCGCAATTATATCTGACCTATTTTTAGTCTGATTGGGACGCAAATGCGCTCATAATGCTGTGATGAAAGTTGGAAGCTTTACCAACTCAAAGAGCTGCATCATTAGTTAATAGTTTCTCTTCGCTGTGTGATGATTAAAAGTGTTTTACAGAGCAGCGAGCATCGAGTCTGGTCATCCATCGTTTACGGTGATGCATGAAAAAAAAATTACAGCTAATAAGAGCGAGATTGATTGATTGATTGATTGAAGACTTTATTAGAAGTTTGCATAGGAAAAGGTACAGTTTCATGACGGTACATTTCACTGGTACAACGTCTACTAAAAGGAGATCCTAGAAAAGACTAAGCTTATTTCCACAGGAAATCATTAAAATATCTCATATAACATTGAATGACAGACGAATAGAACACAGTAAGTAGATATAGTCAGATATCTAAAAAATCATTACAAACAGTAAGTATATACAAAGAAGGGGCAGGGGAGGGTAGGGCTGGGCTGGGCTAGGTTTGTTTGAAGGGGCAGGGGAGGGTATAGGGCTGGGCTGGGCTAGGTTTGTTTTTACCAGTTGTAAACTGCTGCTGCCTGTAAGTGGTTTTTCAGGGCGATTTTAAAGGATGCTAGTGATCCACACTCCTTTAAGACCTTCGGTAAAAAGTCCTTTCTCTACATCCACTACAATTGAAATTCAGTTGCTTCTTATTGTTATTTTGTGTATTCAATTCTCATTTTAAACTTGGTTTCAGTCAAAAGGAGCCTCTCAGGTGCAGTAGTGACTGGGCATGTTTTTAAATGTTTTTATTTCTCCAAAAATTATGTTTTAGCTAATTCAACATTAAAAAGGCGGAACCAGGGCGGGACAATTAAGGCAGATAAGGCCTGCTGGTTGGTCAGTCAGAGACCAATCAGAAGGCTGACAAAGGGTGAATTCAAAGCTTGTACCGGTAGCTCTGCTATTTTTGCAGAGCCAACGTATACATGGATTAAGTGGTTAAAATGATAGTGGTGCTACCGGTATATTAACACATTTTGTAGGGGACCCCCCGGAATGCCCAAGGACCCCTGGGGCTCCCCAGACCCCACTTTGAGAACCACTGGTCTAATCCAAGTGTTTTTTTTTTTTTTCTTTTTTTAACCTATAACTGCACCAATCTGTGTACTCGCACTTCCAAGAGGCCAAGGAAAAATCTTTGTCCTGCACTTTTCACATCTGCCTTTTATAGCGCCACCAGGAGGCCAATTTATGTAAAACACTCAGTCATGTGACGGATCTGTTTCATTTCTCATATTCCTTTCTGATTGGCCTAGATTGACATCTTAGGTTTGCAGGAGTGGCCCGTTTTGAACAAAATGCCTCATATCATGAACACAGCATCCGATTGCGGGGACACTTTGCAAAAAAAGAAAAAGATGAGAAGAGCATTGTGCTCAAAAAACGGCTCTCAGTTTCAGCCCACTTACAGTAGGTTCAACCAAAATAAAGTTGTCAAAGGGAGATACAGTGTGCAAACTTTTATTATTTGACCTATGGTAGTTTGAATTGAATACCTGTCTTTAAATGGTCTATGGATGTTGTTGGTGTTGTTAAAATGTAAACGTTTTTTCCAAGATTAGTTTTTAGGCTTTTATGCCTTCATTGATAGGGCAGTAGACTAAAGCAGGAGACGCAGCAAAGGTCATACTATGAATGCACCAAGGATGCATTCAAGTAAAAAAAAAAGACATTGTATGAGTGCTCCAGCTATAGTGTCCTCAGTACATTCCTACAATGACCAACGACCCAAAAAATGTATTCTTTCTTCTTTAACTTTCTTGATGACTTTTGTTGCCATTGTATCACCAGAAAGATTGTTATCTAAAATATACAACCCTGATGTACTGTAATCTCTTCTTTTCTTGTGACAACCCACTCTGATAGTAAAGTCTGACTCTGTGGCCCTACTGAGGTTAATTTTGGACCCAAAAAGAATGGATTCAACAAAGGTGTAATGATAGTTTGTCATCAGTGAGCAATGTGTAGATTTTACCCATGCAGCTCAGAGCTATAAGGGATTTTTCAACCTGAGAATTGTTCTCGTCCAAGACCGAGTCACAAATTACAGATGCTGATGTCATGATGTCATTAATGTAAATTAGGAACAGTAAAGGCCCTAGTATGCTTCCTTGAGGATGCTTCCTATTACAGCCCAGGGTCCTAATAGCTCTTACTCCTTATGCCTAAAAAAAAATGTACAATTTTGAAAAACATTTTTAAAATAGTGAAAATAGCCGACATCTACATCGACTCGTTGTCAGCTTGTCGATCGGGTTTTTGAACTATTCAATATTTTTAAAAATAGTTTAAAAATAATAATCACACCAACGTGACAGTAGCAGTAGCAGCGGTGCTGCTACTGCTACTGCTGATGATAGATCCACATGACGTCACAGGATAGGAACAACATCAGTATTTGATACAAACACTTAGAAAAAAGGACATACAGATGCGACATGACATAGGCTATTTGATAGAATGGAGAAACACTGTAAATAGGCCTATACACATACAGTACACATGGACATAGGCCTACTGTGCCCACAAAGTCACATATTGGCGTATAATGCCTAAAAAGTTTAGGAATAAGGGGTAAGGTAAGATAGTAGGCCTATGCACCTTAAGCACATCAGTGACCGGGTTAAACAGATATTAATGCTGGGGGCCCCCTGGCCCCTGCACTGCAAGGACCCCTAGGCTAGGGGGGGACCCCGGACCACACTTTGAGAACCACTATTCTAATGGGATGCCGCTCTAATACCTAAAGCTGAATATATGATTCGCCATACAGCAGTAGGCTACCGCGATTTACGTGGGACACTGTTCTAAGATGAAGTTTTAATAAGGCTTGAGGCTGGTCAAACCCCAGCAAGTTTGTACAGACATATGACACCTCCTCCGACGGATTTATTGCTTGTTGTTACCCCCCTTAGGTGTTACAATGAAAGGTTTATTCATAAAAAAATAAATAAAGGGAGTTTTGTATTTTGTGCGTAAAAAGAATGAACGCAAAAGAACAACAATTAAACACCATGGCACACACAGTCAGAACATTAATTCGTTAGAAAGTTTCACACTGGGATGGCACGTCTGGCTTCTCGACACAGCACAGCGAATACTGCCACTCTGCGTTCCAAAACAGACGGTGCCGCCTGCGAGTTTTCCACTCGTGTCGGCAAGAAGCATCATTTACGTTGTTGGGATCACGCGCGCGTGTGGACTCGTGTGCTGCTACCCGCCTGCGAAATGCATGGTATGTGCTGCCTGCCCGTGAAACTCTGCATCTCCACAATTCAGCAAATGATGCGAAGCATACAGGGAGACCGTCAACAGACTAGAGTCGTGATAGTAGTGCCTACTAGTGCGTAATGCAACTGCACTGGATGAGGTGCGGTGCGCTCCACCGGAGCAGAGAGCAGGTGGCTGCCTGCAGTTTAACAGAGGAGGCTGCCTGAAACACACAGGAGAAGCAGAATGCTGTGTGTGTGTGAGTGTGTGTGTGTGTGTGTGTGTGTGTGTGTGTGTGTGTGTGTGTGTGTGTGTGTGTGTGTGTGTGTGTGTGTGTTCTATTCAAGATGTCCATGCGTATTTCTTTGTTCGTGCCACTGCAGACGCATTGACTGCAGGCTTAATCGTGGCCGTGTCAAAGCAAGAGAAACCCCTCACAGCAGCTAACCCTCTGTTAACTCTTGGAGTGTAGGCCTACACATGTAACCCGTAAGGATCCATTTGGAGTGTACACTTGAGTTACAAATGGATAAGGGTTGTAGCTGCGAGCCTGCCAGCCGCCAGGGCACACACAACACAGCTATACAGCGCACAGCCCAATGGGGCAAGTTTTGAGTAAATGTGAGAGCTTAATTTTATACTTCATCAATATGCCTATATTATAACTAATATAGTAGTCATGATGCGTTATGAGCTTGTAGATCTGCTATTTTCACCATTGTCACTATTTCCCCAAAATAGGGGGGCCAGGTTGAAAGTGGTTTAATTTTAATAACGAAATGACATCACATCAAAACCCATGACGCAACGTGCAAAGCGGACTCTGACATAATTAATTAGAATCAGTTTTAGGGTGACTTTAAAATGATGGCATGTCAGAAGTCAGACGTCTACATTGGGTATTTTTCCAGCATCAAGACAAGTGCTTGAAGCTGGTTTGTTTGATTATGCACGTATAGACCAGGTAGCCTAGCTGGCAACATAAATCGGTCTAATAGTGCCAGGGGTTCTCAAAGTGGATTCCAGGGACTCTATGTTCCTTTAGGGGCGTCTAAATTGACCCTTACAACTTACAAGTCAAATGGGTCCATTTGGTCCACTGTCAGAGTTCAGGGAAGACCTTGAAATAGTTTGGAAATGAGAACCTTGACTATATTTAGTCGACCAGGATAACCACCCTGGCCTGGTAGTTTTGGAACTCCGTCTCCCTGCTTATTGGAGAGATGGTTTTATGTCTTGATGCGTCCGAGCCAGTGACACACACTAAACCCCAGTCACTCACAGCATCCCAAGCGAAGCTGTCTGTGATGGGGCAACGGTATAGTTTCTACATCTCATTTCATTTCCCCTCCAAACCCACGATGATGACCGGAGCTTGTCTGCCTCATTTAATTAGTCACTTGTGTGACGTTCTCAGACGCAGGTAGTAGTGAGAGAGAGCGAGAGCGAGAGCGAGAGGGAGAGGGCGAGAGAGAGAGAGAGAGAGAGAGAGAGAGAGAGAGAGAGAGAGAGAGAGGCAGACAGACAGACAGACAGACGTGCAGAGAGAAACAGAGAATTGGCAAGGTACCGAGGAGAAGGAGGACCATTGCGCAGGTTAGCGTGACATCATCTCTGCTGGCTATAAAGCGCTGGGTAGTAATTCTCAGAGTTAGAGTAGACCTTGAGGAGCTTTGGAGTAAAGAGCACACGGGACTAAGAGAGAGAATAAGGCTCAGAGGGCTTCATACCGTTGCCATCGTTCCTCTGCTCTGGGTGAACTGCTGCGTAAAGAGAGGAATCCCTTATTCGTCTTCATACACAACACTTGAAACAGAGAGAAACTTGTCAGAATGAACTTCTCGCACTTGGTGGCTTGTGGACTTATGATCACCCTGCTTTCAGTCAGAACGGGAGCGAAACCATTAACCCAGGACCAGCAGAAGGTAAGAAAGACAGACTGGTCTCCTTTACAATTAATTGTGACATCGCAAAAGAATACAAGTTTTGCGCACCCAAATTATTGATCTGATGCTTTAGTGCAATTTTTACGATGTGAGTCAATTAGATGTGGGTTCTTATTTGGGCGACTGGCTGATTTGGCAATGGTAACACACGTTTTATAGGCTTATTGTTTAGTTTTTGTTTGGGGCTCTGATCTTCAGTGTGCTGTGCATTCCACAATTAAATATGTAATGATGCCATATATAAAGATACAATACATGATAACCCCTTGCCAAGGATTTAGGATGATAGGCCTATATAAAAAACAGGTTGCTTGGATTTTAAAATATTATGGGCAGGTTGTTCTCTCACTATAAACGAACGAGGAAAGCGTCTAAAAGGCGCCCATAAAGAAACATCTGGAACAGAGGATATACTTTATAGGCGATACCATTTTTCATAAATTATGGTGAACATATAACATTATGAAGATATTTTAACATGGAGTGATTTCCCCCGACTCTTCAGTCAAAATCCCAGACAAAACCTTTCCGCGCGTAAAATGATCATTACGCACAGCATCAATTGGTCCAATCGACATGGATTCTGAGTCAGTATGTCCAAAGTAATATCCAAGAGTTAATGTGACTTATAATGATTAGGAGTTCGACTTGATAGCATGTAGCCTAATTTCAGAATAGAGTGGTATTAGACTACAAGCACCTGTTTTTCTCCATTTAAAGCCAAATAGGCTATATAGGCCAGTGGCTCCCAAACTTTTTAGCAGACCCAAAAGAGAATTAGACGTTGCTTTGCGCTGCATTGTGAGCTTGAAGATCGGCTATTTTCACAACTTCTTAATTATTATCGTATATTATTTATGGATTGTATTAGATGTGTTTGCTTGTTTGTTTGAACATTTATAGACTTCTAAAATAGGCATATATACATTTTTCTAAACATAAAATGATATATTTCAAAAGGTTTTCCATCTTTTTAAATGTATATTATATTTTTGGTAGGAAAAGAAAAATTGATTTTTAGTTGAGTGTTGACCCATACAAACTGGTCCGTGACCGTGATCCAGGGAACCTATAGTGTTGCTTTCCAAAAAGAACAGATCTACAAGCTATAAGGTGCACTGCTTTATTAGCTGGTAGATCCAGGGGTAGATCTGTTCTTTTTGACAAGCGATGGAGTCTATGAATTAAGCGTTTGGCCGTGACCGCATTTCAGCTTTTGTTTTGGCCCTGGATGACAGCAGGCAATATATGCAGTCTTGTTGTGAAGCTGTTCGGAAGTTAGACATGAGTTCCAACCTGCTATTTGATTTCATCCGATGGGAGGCAAGTGCAGACAGGTCCGGCATGTATTATCCACATTTCAATTACACTTTACTGGCGCGCGTAAAATCGGTAAGGTTAATAAAATGTGCACTAGGCACTTTAAACACGGTGTTTCAAAAATAGCCTGAATCGTGGATAGTTCACATTAATTTCCGTCTCTCGCTTTCTCATTTGTACATCTCTATTTTACATGGGCTCTTGCCTCTCGCACAAGTACTTGTCTCTTTATTGCATAAAATAAGCCTGTTTATCTGTGGTTTGTGGAATAGCATTGGTAACGCCCGTGTGCTTCGTTCATGTTCTTGCAGTCTCTCAGGAGTTTGCTGGGCGAGGAGCTGGCGGAGATGCTGGAGTCGGACGAGAGGGAGAGGAGACTGGATAACATGCGCTCTCGGATACGCTTGCTGCGGGACCTGCGCATGGACACGCGCGCCAAGGGAATGTGGGCGCGCCTCCTGAACGACCAGCCCGCGCCGAGGAGACACAAGTCGGGCAACAAGAAAGGGGGGTCCGCGGCCCGGAGCGGCTGCTTCGGACACAAGATGGATAGGATAGGAACCATCAGCGGCATGGGCTGTTAGAGCGACGGAGCAGCGAACTGTGTTGGTGAGTGAAGTGGCGTCTCCTTCTAAACCAGTGGTTCTTAAAGTGGGGTCCGGGGACCCCCAGGGGTCCTTGAGGGAGTTCCAGGGGGTCCCCAGCTAAATCATAGATAGGAACCAAATAGACCCTTATGGGTCTGTAATTCAGATAGTGTACACTCTCAGTCTCAGAGTTAAATTAACATTGATTTTACAATATAAATTGGGGTCCCAGTGATAGAAATGCCATAAATGGGGGTACATGGGCGTAGCTTGAAATTAAAATCACTAAAATCATTAGAATCACTGCTATAGAGCCGTAAAAGCTTCTCTTATGGGGGTCCCAGGCATATGTTTTCAAATGGGGGGTCCGCAGGCTAATAAATGTCAATTTGGGGGTCCTTGACATGAAAAGGTTTGAGAACCACTGTCCTAAACTACATATCTTCAAAATGATGATATGTAGCCTTTAGGCCAGAGGTTTTGAAACATTTTCAAACCTCAGAACCCCAAATTGACTTTAGGCCATGGAAACCCTTTTGAAACAATATATGTTTTGAGTTCAATACATTTAAACTGTCTTAATGTCTTAACTACACTATATAAATTAATTCTGGGTGGTGATACTGAAACAGGATGACAGCCACCAGCCACACAGAGTCATTAAAAAGGGAATAGAAATTTGGAAATATTCATTTAGGCCTATACTCGTTTGGCTGGGGAGCCCTTTAGACCCCCTCAAGGACCCATGGCGTTCCCTGGTCCCCACAGAAACCAAAGAAAGAAAGACAGAAAGAAAGAAATGTCATGATAGTTTTGGTAAACAGACGTGGTTTTCAAAGTGGGGTCCGGGGACCGGCCAAGGGGTCCTTGAGGCGGTTCCAGGGGGTCACAAGCCAAATATGTACTTTACTGCTGGCGTGGCTGCCGTGTTAAGTGGTCAGATGGGTGGGCCGATAACGCCTTCAAGATTTTCAAGTGCAGGGCCCTGATCCAGAAAAGGCGGAGAACACATTTATTAGCCTAATATAATCCCACATTCAGCGCCAGCCTGCCCTGCTGCCTGCCTGGCACGGTCAGAAGTAGAGTGCTGCGATCGAGCACGGACTGACTGTCTCAGATTGAAGATGAGGTCATGCATCAGATTATGGTCTGGGTCGGGGGTCAGCTTGATAGAGGAAATCCCATTACGTCAGACTGCCACTGATGTCGATTGCTACCATTGTCCTTGGTGATCATAACCGCAATTAAGTTCTGTGACCTCCTGTACCTGTCTGTAGGGGACAGTCACAGAACGTCTCTAAATGATATTATGTTGACTTCCGGGGACAAAAGCGAAGTTCCTTTTTGATGTTCGAGAAATCGAGAAAGCCTTACTTGAACCAGAGTTCATTTAAACCCAAAAGTGTTTTAAAGAAAGCTAAGGATTTTGATTTTCGTGTCGACCTATGGGAGCCGCTCCATTTGGTCTTTTACACAGTAAAATAGTCAGTGTTCAATTCATCCATTCGTAACTCTGAGAGTGTATCAACGAGTCAGTTTGGTTACATTTTGCGGGCGCTCAGAGTTAAGTTAACGCTGAGGATTTTAGCAGCGTAGGAAATCCAACGCTCGTAACTGGTACACATCATCATCATCATAGATGAATGATCACATCTCATTATGTTTGGACCTGCGCCACATGGCACAGATTAGCTAAAGCACAAGAACAAAGGTCATTCATAAAAATTAAGAAGCAGATCATAGGCTACGTGACAGAGAGAGAGAGAGAGAGAGAGAGAGAGAGAGAGAGAGAGAGAGAGAGAGAGAGAGAGAGAGAGAGAGAGAGAGGTATAAGTTAAAGTGAGGGTTGTAGGCCTGTGCATGGCATGCAGGCAAGCAGACACACACACATTTTGTGCAATTAGTTTTTTCCGGGAAGTGCTTTATCTATTAAAGCCTAAAAAAAAACCTTGAGAAAACGCTAGCGGGTTGGAAGTGAGAACATGAGGCAGCGAGGAGACCCAGGTGACACACCGTTAGTCCCACTGAGACAAGGCCTTCTTGTGGTTGTTGTGTGTCTGTGTTTCATGCCTGGACACAACCTGACTCACCAATGTGTTTGTTTGTGACTAAGTGTGTGTGTGTGTGTGTGTGTGTGTGTGTGTGTGTGTGTGTGTGCGTGTGCGTGTGCGTGTGCGTGCGTGTGTGTGTGTGCGCGCGCGCAAGCTTGTGTGCGCGTGTTTGTGTCTGTGTTTGACACCTCCGTTTCCTCCCGCGGTGCTGCTATGTATAAATGAACACAGGGGGAATCTGGCTTGGAGTTGTGTACTAGAAGGCCAAAACTGTGTTGCTATAGTGTTAGGCCACTGACGTGAAGAATGTGAATGTGATAATTAACTGATGAATGAATGAATGAATTAATGGATGGATGGATGGATGGATGGATGGATGGATGGATGGATGGATGCTGGGTTCGATTTGCGAAACAAAGGGGGGGGGGGGCACATTTTATTTCCAACTTATTAAGCTCAGTATACAAGCTCACAATGTGTCTCTTTGCAATGCGTTGTGAGCTTTTGTTAGATCTGTTATTTTATCATTTATTTATTTTTTTGTATTAAAGGTTTAGAGAAATTGTCAAAAATAGTGAGGTCAAAAGCAGAGAGACATGGATGGATGGATGGATGGATGGTTATTACTGTATAGCAAGATTTGTGAATGAATGAACAACAGAAAACATTTGAATGAAATAATTGAATGTCATTAAAGTTTGGTCCAACAGCATAACCTAACCACACTTGTCTCTCTCTTCTCTCTCTCTAGAACTCTGGACGATGTGTTTGGACGACATGGATTCAGTTTGTTCTCCCCAAGGAAGAAAAAGAAATCCCACCAAGTGACGGATTTTCGGTACGAAAAACAAAGCCACCAGGACCAGCATAATGTGGACTGAGATGACGACAACAACGACAACGCTACAAAACAAAAACGACCATAATATGCATAACATAACGAAACACCACCAGACATACACAGACGTATTACAAAGAATGGAGGACAATGGTGTAAAAACTACAAAACCGCAAAGCTGTATATTGTTGCTGCTGCTGACTGTACATTCATGTACTCCACACACCCCTCTCTGCATAAATGTATTTATGTTTAAAAACGAAAAAACTATTTATATGTTTATAAAAAGAGATATTTATAAATATGAGTTTTATTTATGTAACATTTTGAAAATGGATGCAAACTGCAGGTCAATTCCGTTTGTAACTTTTTTTCCCTCTTTTGTCTCAAATAGTTGTAAATGTTTTCAAAATGATAAAAAATGAACATTCCATGTGCACTTACAAGTCTCCTCTTGAGTTTTTGTCGGACAAGGAAGGGGGTTTTCTATGCACTGAGGTTCCAACGGATATGTAAGAGATGAGACACTTGCTCGGGGCTTATATAGCATGCATACTTGTGACATTAATAATTAATTAGAGGCAGTGTTGTTCTATATTGAAACCTGTCAGTGCAGTACAAAGTCTCACCTTAATGGAGGCATGAAGGCAGAGCACGTTTTTAAAAACAACATTTTAATTGACCTAAACTGACTTCCAACCATATATGCACAACATGGTATGAAGTGCACAGTACATGCAGGCAAACACCACAAGAATACCAGTAGTCGTAGTAGTAGTAGTCGTAGTAGTAATAATATACCGGTAATAAGGAATGTTCGTGTCAAAGCCAAAGCATTCAAATAATTGAACCTGGTGAGCCAAGCGCTCCAGTCAAAAAAGGGGCCAACCCTGGAGAATTTTCATCGCAAGTAGAGTAGAAAAGGCAGGTGGGGATATGATTTAGGCTGGGAGAGAACATTTTCTTAAAGAGATAAAGATTTGAGTTACAACGGAAGATTGGAAGAAGGGACTCTGCTGTCCTCCTCGTTGGAGCAGAGTCAAGCTCAACTTTATAGCCACATAGTCTAACTAACCAGCAGTAGCTAGAGGACTGTGGTTGTTGCAAGTGTGTCTGCGTTGAAGCAGAAGAATGAAGATAAAGGTATAAATAATATCACTGACTAGAATCTAAAGATGTATGATAGCTATAATTCTAATAACTTTGATGAGCTCAGATTTACAATGAACAACAAATGTGCCTGTATACTCAGGATCAGGATAGCCAAAATGAGCTGAAGTAAGGGTGATCATAATCAAAGCTTGAACTATTTAAACAGTAGAGGGCAGCATCAAGCTGAGAAAACAGATGTTCAGAAAAGAGGACACCTGCTAATGGTATGCTTGATTTACTGTGCACTTAGTTGCAGATCTATAAGCACACAAACTACACATCCACTAAACCACCCAGGTAGACTCAATTTATAATAATGACAGTTTTAGGCATTTATCAGATCTTCATAGCAACTTAAAAAATGCATGGTATGGCATGACTCCAGTCACCAAATGAAAGGGTATGTAAATGGTCAGAAAAAAGTGTTGTAAATTGACTAGGATGCCAGGTAAACATCAAACCTAGCACCTGTCTGCTGTCTTCTAAATGTCATGCTTAGCATTTGTGGTCAAGCAAACCGTATATCTCTAATAACATAACATATCGTTGCTGTCGGGCAGAAACCTCCTATCTCAATATTCAAACTTTTTGTGTGTTTTTTTTAATGAATGCCCTGCTTGATCATACCATAGCGTCACACAAAAGCATCAAAAGTAACAGATCTGCAAGCTTGAAACGCGCCTGGAAGCAGCACGTTTTGAGATTGTAGATTTAATGCTTTTGCCGTTTTGGAATTTGCATCCTGAAAAGTAACAGTTTTGGACCTATGAGGTTTCTACCCCACAGAGAAGTAACCAAAATACATCTGTATAAATAACATGAGCATCTATCAATGATACAAGGAGTAATAAGGGGGAGTGATAGGGGGTGAGAGAGTCTGTGGAAAACGGGGAGTGAGTTTACAGTTGTGATTGAGGTGGGGAAGATGGGGGGGTGGGGGGTCCTTCCAAAGTTTGGGATCCAGGAGGGAGAAGAGTCTAACACCCTTGGAGCGTTGGCCAGGGTGTCATAAACAATTTTTCCCCAGGGGGAAAAAAGATGTGCTGGCCTTCTCTTCCAAGCATTATAGAGATAAAGATATCTGTCTTATATACTTAATGAATAACCATTGTGATCTCAAGGCAACTTAGGACTAGGAGTGATGTCTCTTCTTATCTAACTAGAAACTGTGGTGAAGGTAATATCACGTGATAGAAAAAAATCGGGAAACTGTTAGGATTCACAAACAGATCATGTTAAAATGAATTGCATTACTCACAGTGTTGTGGAATGGTAAGGTGATGGACATAATGTAACATCAACATCGATGGCAGGGTTGTCCGTTGGAACATTCGTTACTTAGGAGCAATTCAACAGCAAGTCTGCAGGAGGTTGCAACCACCTGTGGAGAGTAAGGATGGGACAAGATGGAAATTACATGTCAGGATTATTGTGGCAAAAATAATTGTGATTAAAGATTTCATCGCAATAATCACAATATGCTTAAAGGACAACTTTAGTTGTTTACAACAAGGGTTCATATTTTAGATTGTAATTAAAGAATATAAAAGATGAGTGTTAACATTATTTCATTTACTTCTATCTATTGTTTTAGAGATTCTTATTTCAGTGGTTGGGGGCATGTGTACAAGTAGCTAAATATGTCATTTTACACAGAATAAGCCCATTCCCAAGATACAACGCAACCTTTCATGGTTGGATGTGACTTATGGGGGCTAGAAGTGTTACTGTAAATATCAATAAAGAAACTGCTGGCTTATTGTGTCTAAAAAGACATATTTAGCCACTTGTACGCATGCCCCCATGCGTACGCATGCCCCCATGCGTACGCATGGCCCCATGCGTACGCATGCCCCACATTTTAGCACGGTAAATACGATAAAACAATAGAACGAAGCAAATGAAAACATTTTAACACTCACATTTTCTTTTCTCTAATTACAATCTAAAATATGAACCCTTGTTGTAAAAAAACAAAGTTGTCCTTTAACATCCCTATTCTGCAGGGAACGATCTACAAGCTCAGAAGACCTGTAGATCTGGTATTTCTGGCGAATCTTTTGTAGTGTGAAATGAGAGCGTACCAAACGCACTCTTTACAGGTCTGTTTTATCAAGTATAGAGGGTTTAAAGGGATAGTTCACCCCCAAAATATATTTTTTCACCTCAGTCATGCATACTTGAATTCATGGATATTTTCAAGTTTTTGTCGCATTCCTAAGGCACTTTGTGTCTCCATAGGGAACCACCACTGGACATCAAATTATTGCCTTAGGAATGCAACAAAAACAAAGAAATATCCATGAATTCAAGTCTCCATAGAGTGATTAATCGATTCTTTGCGGTGAACTATCCCTTTGAGTGATACTACATTTGCAGCTCAAGTTGCTCAACCAAAGCTAATTCATCATAGATGAATTGTCCTCTTCATATAGAGGAAAGATTCACGATAAACTAAAATCTCAACGTTGCGATTATTGTGCTTATTATTTCCATCACGATAAACGATAACGATTATCATCCCATTCCTAGTGGAGAGACCAATGCAGAATGAGTGAGTAAACAACAACAGGTTTCACAGATACATAGTAAAATGTTTTTTATTTTTTTTATTTTATTATGGTGGAATGTAAATCGAAATGTCACTTTCAGCACCGTTAAATGAACACTGAAGAGTTTACTGTGACTCACTGTACATACAAATCTCTTGTATTTGTTTTTAACAAATTTAATTTGAATACTGATTTTGCATTTTATGTCCGTTCTGTGAGCATCCCACCAAGTCCAGCCTCTTGTACACACTGTCTGACAACTTATCCTCTGGTGTGTATTCTGGAAATGTTTTGTTCCAAAATTCATAATTATAGTATTTTTAAGACGACAATAAAAGGTTAAAATAACAGATCTCCATTATTTCATAGTTGTGTTCTCTAAATTGCTTTGCATGGTGTTAAGATGGCTGAGTGTCATCCAAGTTTGTTTTCTCTTAATGTATATTTGCTATGGTTCCCCTGGCCATTTTCATACTAAACACCTGTTCAGCAGACTCAGACCTGGGCAGCGAGTGCACAGTCAAATCCCCTTTGTTAATTTAACACTGAGAGTGGGTGTTCCCGCTGGCCTACCAGTCCAGGCGCATACCACATATAGGCTCAGTGTAGCCTGACAGCGTGTCGCTGGTTTGAGTCCCAAACCCGACTACCTTTGCTGCGTGTCTCTCCCCATCTCCTGTCAGTCTACTGTCCTATTAATAAAAGGCATAAAAGCCCCAAAACATATCTTTAAAATGTTACACTCTCTAAAGGACGTTTGTAGCTGAGTGGCTAGAGGGGCCATCTGATAATCAGAAGGTCACTGGTTCACCTCCCTGCCCAACCATGTTTAAGTGTCGAGGTGTCCCTGAGTAAGACTCTTAGACCCTAATGCAAAGGTCTTCAACAGGGGGTCTGGGACCCCGGCCTAGGGGTCCTCAAAGTTACTAGTCCGCCAAATCTTTGTGTGATCATATTTTATCACTTGAACCCTAGCATCCATATTCTTAGTGGAACATTAGCCAAAAAATAGCAGATCTACAACCTCACAATGCCTTATGCTGCGAGGCATTGTGAGCTTGTAGATTGGCTATTTTTGGCACAGAGGTTTGGTGTAGAGGGAAAAGAAGAGCAGACTAGTAGGCATTGGCCTGAAACGTTGAAGACCCCTGCCCTAATGGCTCCTCTTCAGCGCTCATCATGACCAGGAACACTCGCCCCGTATATTTCCACGGGCTGCTCGCCCCCAGCGGTTCTTGTATTCGTTTTACTGAGGTTAAGGTTAAGAATAAGGTTAGGAATAAGGTTAGGTTTAGGCTGGTTTTACTGAGGTTACGTCTAGGAATAAGGTTAGGTTTAGGCATAGTTTTTTACTGAGGTAACGTTTAGAAATAAGGTTAGGTTTAGGCATAGTTTCACTGAGGTTACTTTTAGGGTTAGGGTTAGGGTTAGGCATAGTTTTACTGAGGTAACGTTTAGAAATAAGATTGGGTTTAGACATAGTTTTACTGAGGTTACGTTTAGGAATAAGGTTAGGTTTAGGCATAGTTTCACTGAGGTTACTTTTAGGGATAAGGTTAGGTTTAGGCATATGTAGCCCCCACAGTTAGTACCAGCCATGAACCAGCGACAACAGCCCTGCTAATCGGGCTCAGCCCTATTAGCACGACTGGTTGTGCGTTGGACTGGCGAGTGGGAGTCCCGGGTTCAATCCCCGCTTCCGCGCATCACTACAATCTGGCGTTGTCGGCAGGGTGAGGAGTGTGGTATCCTCGCGTGAGGGACAAGTCCACGTCGTGTGCGGCGGTCCGCGGCGTGAAGTGTGAAGCGCGAGGGCGAGCTCCAAAGATCAGGGGGGTGACTGTAGCCCCCACAGTTAGTACCAGCGACAACAGCCCTGCTAATCGGGCTCAGCCCTATTAGCACGACTGGTTGGACTGGCGAGTGGGAGTCCCGGGTTCAATCCCCGCTTCCGTGCATCACTACACATAGTTTTACTGGTTAGGTTTAGGAATAAGGTTAGGTTTAGGCACAGTGCTGCAGCGGTTAAGTTTAGGAATACCTGGTGGTATTCCGACTTCCAAGGTCACCAGATTTGACCCGGGGCGAGCGATCTTGTATTCTCATCTGAGCAGCCATCAACTGAAAGCGAGTTTTCCCAGCGGGATTAACAATGCCCATCCCCCCGAGTAACAAAAGGTTAAACTAACACAGAGGAGTTTATGTGCGGGGGTGAGGAAGTATCCGGCTTGACTTTTTTATGTACTTCACTGAGATTGAAACCAAAGACATTAATTAAACGCATGAAGGATGACAGGAGTCAAAACCAGATGTTGTGTTACATCGCCAGAGGGGATAAAACCCAAATATCTACCATTAGAATGAGCTTATTATTATTTTCATCTGTCAAACACTGATACTTGGGGATTCTCAACCGTCATTTGATATCATCTGATTTTGAATGTGTAGCTCCGAGTCAGCCTCGAAAACACAGAACCTTAGACAACCTGTAGTTTTAACGCTATGGTGTCATTGTTTTCTTTTTTTTTTCTTCTTTTTTTGGGGGGGTGGGGGGGGGGGGGTGGGGGGCATTTGGCAAAAATAGCCGATCAACATACTGTACAAGCTCACAACATGTACTACTGTGTCTCACAATTTGTTAGGTAGATTTGCTTATTTTCAGCAAAGCTAAAGGCAAGTGGTGAAGACAAGAGGGAAATACAATATTAATGTACCCTAGTATAGAACCCTGGGGGACTCCGGTCTACTGAGTGGTTTACCTAAGTGATCTGATAGGTTGAAGACATTTTCCAGCCTGCTGACACATCCCATAATAATAAATAATAATACTAAACCATTGCTAGCTGTATGATCACAAAGAAGCTTTTTGTTTTGTAGCCAGAGGGCTTGTTGTCTGCTCTAATACCCATCATCACATATAATAAATGCCTTTGCGTGTATTATTGAGTGCAGCATTTCTCGACAAGAGGTATTTAGTAGTGCAACAAAATACAGCAAACAGCCTAATCTATTCCTTGGTTTGTCATCTTCCCTTATAGTGATCATGTTTGACCCAGTTGTCAACTACTACTTTACAGGGAAATGCAAATCATATCTGTGTGTAAGCAATGGGTGAGTGGATAATATGCAATGCAATGCTGCCACTGTGTGGTATTGAAGGATAACTACAGTACTCAAATATGCCTGGTGATTCTGTCTGAATGGAATACAAGGACCCATTTAGACCTGAGGCTGATTCTAAAAATGCCTTCTAAATCCTGACCGACGTTTTCGGCAAAACTTAAAATATATAATCGAAATAATAATATTTACCCCCCCTATATTCTGTACATAGCAACTACACAAAAAGGGGGTCCTGAATTAAAAGGTAGACTAATGTGTTCAGGTCTAAATGGGTATTGGTTAAATTTAACTTTAACTAAGATTAGACAATATTATTATTCAGAGATCATTAATGATTTAGTAGGCATTTCCTCTACCGGTGGCTCATGGTTGGGCCTCCCCATCTTGTGACCTTTAAAACACAGTCATGCCCCCAGCAGGCTGGGACGCAGTGGTACAGTCCCATGGGCCCCCAGTCGCTGGGAAGAACATTTAAACATCTAGATTTTGCTTACTCACACAATTACTGCAGTGCAGCAGAAATGTTTAATTGCGACCATTAGGTCGCAGTTACTATCAAAACCTCCACCTGCTGTCAGTCAGTCTGTCAGTCACGTCACGTCACGTCACGCCACATCACGTCACGTCACACTTTTCCCCTACTCATATCTTCGCCATCGATGCCAAACTGCACACACACTCCTTGGCTGACAAACCACAACCTCCACCCCTCATTTCTCACATGGCCCTCTTCTAGCGCCACCTCTGACAGACCCGTCGGGAAATGGCTAGACCCCAGTATCTCAGCCCCTGCGAGCGCTCAACATCAGTCATTGCGACCGTAGGTCGCATTTACTACTGTGACGGTTCCCTCAGTAGGAGGATATACTGTAGGCCTGTAGGCCGTAGGGTTATATTATAATTGTCACTCCTTGTTTATAGTTATATGTTCTTGGTATTAATGTTTTGTGTTCTCCTTTCCATAGGACTGGGGAGCAGCATTGATTGATGATCTGATTGGCGTGCACCTGGGCCCGGGTTCACGCCTATAAAAGCCTGCTTCCCCAGTCCTCTCCCAGCTCTCCTCACTCCAGCTCCTCTCCCACCATTCCCATTGTTTTTGCCATTTCTGTTAACACATGCAACACTCACACACTACATCTCTCACTCATCCATACATGCACTTCACTACTGATTTGACTGACTTCCACACCTCACTCTTCATTTTGGTATGTTTCCTTAATTTTGCTTATTTAAATAAATTATTTAAACTTTGTTTTGACTGCGTCTCCCCCAGTTTTTGTTATGTTCCATGTAACCCCTAGGCCAGGAACATAACAAGTGGGGGCTCGTGCCGGTAAAGTTTGACTTTTTATGCAGTGAGTTTGGAGAATCAAGTGATTCTCCCTTCTGCATTTGTTTGCTAGTGCTGCGCTGCAATAGTAGAGTCAATTGGCAAAATTCTGCAATAGTAGAGTCAATTGGCAAAATTCTGCAATAGTAGAGTCAATTGGCTAATTTGGGCGTCGGTTAATGGCTCGTTTGCGCAGTGGTTTTGTGAATGCAGTGACTTCATTGGGGAATCATTCCGGGGATTCTGTTTGAACAACAGTCCGGTGAGTACAGAAAGCGCTGCTTTGCTTTTTGATCTGGACTTTAAGTTTGGGAGATGCAGTTAATTTTTGGGTTGAATGTAACCTGAGTTTCATTGGTTAAGTTGCATTAGTATTTGGTTAAGTTTGGTGGGGAGGTTTTTTCTGGTTTATTGTGCTGCTAAAGTGAAAGTTAAAGAGTTTCCTGGCTGGTTTTAATTCATTTTTCATACAAGTGTCCCTGTGAGGTGCGTTTTTTATTTTTCAGCTACTGGGGTTAAAATAATGCAAGTCGTTTAGGCCCGGGTGGTTTAGGTGCACGGGGCGGCTGGAGATTGCGGGTGCGTACCGGTGTGTGCGTACCCCGTCTCGGGAGCGCAGCCAGGTGGTGTATGCAGGTCGCCAGCTAGTGGTTGCCTTTCCTACCCCTGGGTTAAGCTAGGCCTTTGCGGTGGCCTTCATGTGCATAAGTACCCACCGTTAACCAGCACGAGCAGTCGGGTGGAGTTAGCGGGGTGGTTTAAATAGTGGGGCACTTGTATTTTGTATTTTGTTTTGCCAGCTGGGGGACTATTAAAGCGCACATTAGCCAGGATGGTTACTGTTGATGAATTTGTAGATTCTCCTTCTGAGGAACTGTTAGGTCAATGCACCAAAGACCAATTACTTAAAATAGCAGAACATTATAACATTGAAATTGAGCCAGTTGACAAGAGATTAAAGGAGACTTTATTTCAAGTGTTGAGAGAGAATTTATTTCAGAAAGATGTTCCTACTCATAAGGGACTGTCTACTCCAACAAAGTCAGATGTCACAGCGGTGGCGCCGCCGTTTGTGATGCCTGTAGTGTCGGCAGGGTTGAATTTTGAACAACAAAAAGAGTTAATTATGTTGCAAGCTAAATTACAATCCGATCAGGAAAGAGTGAGACTAGAAACTCAGTATGCATTTGAAAAAATGAAACATGAGACTGAACAAGCTAAAATACAGGTAGAGCAGAACAAGTTAGATTTGATAAGGGATGGTAAGATGGAACCTGCTGCACAAGTATCTCCTAGACCTGCAGATCAGTCCGAGGGGTCGTTTGACATAAATGGAAATCTCCGTCTGGTGCCCAAGTTTTCAGAACGTGATCCAGAGACATTTTTTGTTATGTTTGAGCGGGTGGCTGACCTGCGTAAATGGCCTGATTCGGCCCGCACATTGATGTTACAGTGCGTTTTAACCGGCAGGGCACAAGAGGTTTTTTCGGCAATGAGTGTGGCTGACAGTCAAAAATATTCCTGTGTTAAAGCAACGGTGCTTAAATCCTACGAGCTCGTCCCCGAGGCATACCGCCAGCGGTTCAGGTTTTCTAAGAAACATGACAAGCAGTGTCATTTGGAATTTGCACGTGATTTAACTACGTCTTTTAACCGCTGGTGCAACGCCTCGGAGGTATCAGAGTTTGAAGAGTTGTGTGACTTGATGATTTTGGAGCAGTTTAAAAATTCTGTTCCTGCTCGAGTGGTGACGTATATTAATGAGCAGAAAGCGCGCACTGCTGCAGACGCGGCAGCGCTCGCTGATGATTTTGTCTTGACGCACCGTGAAGAGTTTAATGCGGGAGGTGGCAATCATGCTGCCAATGAGTCACATGGCCGATATGATAAACCTCATCCTGTCGAAGCTAAAAGTAACAGCAGTGGTAATGTGCGTGAGTCAGAAAAGGTCTGCAATCATTGTCATAGGCGGGGCCACTGGAGATCAGATTGTTTTAAGTTGAACGGTTACCCAAAGACTGACAATTTTAACGCAGGTGATCGGCAACCAAAAGGGGCTGGCATGTCCGCTCCAGTTCATCCGGTGTCCACTTGTGTTACACCACATTTCGGTCAAAATAAAGATGCAGTAGTTGCAGCAGTAGATTCTTACCGTCCATTTATCATGAAGGGTTCTGTCTCTTTGGTTCAAGGTGGGGAAGAAGTACCTGTAACTATTTTGAGAGACACAGGGGCTTTTAACTCATTTATTCAGGCTGGTGTTCTTCCTTTGACTAATGTTTCTGACACTGGTGACAAAGTGCATATCCGGGGCATAGACATGAACATACTGTTGGTTCCCTTGCATAAAGTGATGCTTAAATGTGAATTGTTCCAGGGAGAAGCAAAGCTTGCTGTGCGCCCAGCACTGCCGATTCCAGGGGTGACGGTCATCTTGGGTAACGACCTGGTTGGTGCTCGGGTGTGGGCAGAGGGTCCACTGCCTGCATTGGTGACGTCCATTCCCCTGGTGACGGGGGAAGCGAATAAAAGTGACCGTAACTGTCCAGAGGAGTCGAATGAATCGATTAAGGTCAAAGTATCTGAGAAGGCTCAAAGTGTCAAAACTTCTCATGCATGTCGGGTAACTGACAAGCCTAAAGAAAAGTTGGCATTTGTTCAAGATGAGATGAAACCGGTGTGTGGCGTTAAAGCTGTGTGCCGGGTGTTTAGTCCAGGAGACCAGGTCCTGGCTTTACTTCCAATGGTTATTTCACCATTTCATAGAATTTCAAAGTTCTCTGGTCCCCACGAGGTGGTAAAAAAGGTCTCAGAGCAAAGTTATATGATCTCAACACTCAATCGTCAGAATTCCACCCAACTGTGCAATGTAAATTTGCTTAAAAAATATTGTCACTAAACCTGATTATTTCCCACTTTCTAGATTCTCCAAGTAGGCTCAGTTGGTCCTTTTTTCCTGTCATTCATCCCTTAAATGCTTCATTGACATCAGTTGCTGGGGTGATGGCCTGCAGGGGGGGTTAGCCTTTGGAGGAACAGGGATTGGGTTTGGTATTCCAGATAGTGATGGTGTTACTTTGGGATTCTGTTTTTCAAATAATTTGTTAGTACTGACCGTTTGAATGTTCTAGCTCAAAATTAGGTTTTATAGTACTGCTAAGGCTAGATGTTGGAGACCTGCAAATGTTGCATGACCTGTTAATTCTTTTACCCTAAAGTCTCCTGGGTTTTCTCCATTTTAGGCCATTCTGTAATCGTCTCTTAAATGCTTCCAGATATCAGTTGCTGAGGCGGTAGATAGAATGGTGTGGCGAGGTGGAGTTAAAGGAGGGATAGGGGATAAGTAGTACAGGTAGTATGTAATGTAATATTTAAAGTACAATATTTAAAATAAAATGGTCCGGTGTTCCCCTTGGGACCCCGTCTTTATGGGGGGGGGGTGTGACGGTTCCCTCAGTAGGAGGATATACTGTAGGCCTGTAGGCCGTAGGGTTATATTATAATTGTCACTCCTTGTTTATAGTTATATATTCTTGGTATTAATGTTTTGTGTTCTCCTTTCCATAGGACTGGGGAGCAGCATTGATTGATGATCTGATTGGCGTGCACCTGGGCCCGGGTTCACGCCTATAAAAGCCTGCTTCCCCAGTCCTCTCCCAGCTCTCCTCACTCCAGCTCCTCTCCCACCATTCCCATTGTTTTTGCCATTTCTGTTAACACATGCAACACTCACACACTACATCTCTCACTCATCCATACATGCACTTCACTACTGATTTGACTGACTTCCACACCTCACTCTTCATTTTGGTATGTTTCCTTAATTTTGCTTATTTAAATACATTATTTAAACTTTGTTTTGACTGCGTCTCCCCCAGTTTTTGTTATGTTCCATGTAACCCCTAGGCCAGGAACATAACACTACCAAAACCTCCACCGGCTGTCCGTGGGTGAGTGAGTCAGTCACACTTTTGCCCTGCTCATATCTCCACAACCGTTGCCCCCATCCATGACAAATTTTGCACACACACTCCTTGACTGCCAAACTACAACCTCCAAGGACCCCCGGTCCCTGGGGGACCCCCAGATGTAAAAAATGACCAAATGTGGTCACACGTCACACGTCACACTTTTTCCCTGCTCATATCTCCGCAACCGTTGACCCGATCCATGCCAGATTTTGCACACACACTCCTTGCCTGCCAAACTACAACCTCCAAGGACCCCCCGAGCCCCATATGTAAAAAATGACCAAATGTGCAAAAATGACCAAATGACCACCCCAACGGGGCTGCTCACGGGGAATTCCTGGGGACCACCCACTCCTGGTGCTCCAGAACGGATGCAAAAGTGGTGGCGCCCCCAGTGGAGGACCCCCTCCACTGCAGCTCACATAAAATGCCCTAACTCGGCCTAGGAGCGTCCGGGAGAGCCGGGGCCGGTACCTATTCGTCCACCTACGGTCGCTTATCTCCCGATTAGGGAGTCTTACTGGTAATAAACAAAACTATTTCACTACTCACCAAACCAAAGGTAGTTTTGCGTTGTTGGAAGTCTATTCTCCGCGGTGGTGAACCCCTCAGCACCCCACCTACTCTGTAGAATACATTATTTTTGGCATGAAATAAAGTGCATTCAACTCGACCGCCGCTTATTTCCGGGTTGTGAACCATTGTATCTGCGGTGGCCGCTAGGTGGCTCGAGGTGCATGCGTTTTATTTCATGACAAAAATAATGTATTTTACAGAGTAGGTGGGGTGCTGAGGGGTTCACCACCGCGGAGAATAGACTTTCAACAACGCAAAACTACCTTTGGTTTGGTGAGTAGTGAAGTAGTTTAGTTTATTTTGACTGATGTTGAGCGCTCGGAGGGGCTGAGATACTGGAGTCTAGCCATTTCCCGACGGGTCTGTCAGAGCGTCTCCGGGAGGTGACGCGATGGACCAGAGCTATTCTAGCGCCACCATGAGGCCTATTCTCGCAAAATACATTTTTGGACACTGCTCAGATTTTGCCCTAAAATCACGCAAAGCGGTACACAGTATGTCTACAGTCATGTCATCAATATGGATCTGTCCCATTTAGCGCCACCATCAGGCCGATTATTGCAAAACACATTTTTGGACACTGCTCCTGCAGACTTTGCCCTAAAATCACGCAAAGCGGTACACAGTATGTCTAGAGTCATGTCATCAACATGGATCTGTCCCATTTCCCTCCTGATTGGCTATGACTGCCTTCTAAAGTTTGTGTATGCGACGTGGTGGTCGTTTATCTCCCGATTAGGGAGACTTACTGGTACATTTGTGCACACTTCTCTTCTCCCAGAAACACATTCTTCCAAATGGTGTATGCTGTTTATTTTAAATAGGATCTACTTGTTGGTCAGTAGGAATAAACTAAGCACTCATCCAATGTCAATTTAATATGCATGCACCTCATCGTAGCCTACTCTAGCTCCTCAAAGGCGCTAAAAACAAAACAAACTAATGAGACTACTATAGGCCTCAAACCTAGGACTCACCTAACCCATGCTCATTATTGCGACCGTAGGTCGCATTTACTACCAAAACCTCCACCGGCTGTCCGTGGGTGAGTGAGTGAGTCAGTCACACTTTTGCCCTGCTCATATCTCCACAACCGTTGACCCCATCCATGCCAAATTTTGCACACACACTCCTTGACTGCCAAACTACAACCTCCAAGGACCCCCGGAGCCCCAGGGACCCCCAGGTCCCTGGGGGACCCCCAGATGTAAAAAATGACCAAATGTGCTCACACGTCACACGTCACACTTTTGCCCTGCTCATATCTCCACAACCGTTGCCCCCATCCATGCCAACTTTTGCACACACACTCCTTACCTGCCAAACTACAACCTCCAAGGACCCCCGGAGCTCCAGGGACCCCCAGGTCCCTGGGGGACCCCCAGGTGTAAAAAATGACCAAATGTGCAAAAATGACCAAATGACCACCCCAACGGGGCTGCTCACAGGGAATTCCTGGGGACCACCCACTCCTGGTGCTCCAGAACGGATGCAAAAGTGGTGGCGCCCCCAGTGGAGGACCCCCTCCACTGCAGCTCACATAAAATGCCGTAACTCGGGCTAGGAGCGTCTGGGAGAGCCGGGGCCGGTACCTATTCGTCCGCCAAGGCAACGCGAAGACCCCACCCCTCATTTCTCACATGGCCCTCTTCTAGCGCCACCTTCAGGCCGATTTTTAAAACACATTTTTGAACACTGCTCCTACAGTTTTTGCCCTAAAATCACGCAAATCGCTACACAGTATGTCTACACTCATCCCATCAACATGAATCTGTCCCATATAGCGCCACCTTCAGGCCGATTTTTAAAAACACATTTTTGGACACTGCTCCTACAGATTTTGCCCTAAAATCACGAAAATCACTACACAGTATGTCTACACTCATGTCATCAACATGGATCAGGAACATTTTGGAAAAACACATTTTTGCCCTATTTGTGGAGATAAGCGACCTACGGTCGCTTATCTCCCGATTAGGGAGTCTTACTGGTGTTAAGTGTTATTAGGTATTGTAAATCACAGGGAAATTTTATATAAAGTATATCCATTTATGGAAAATCCCCGGTAGAAGTTTAGTGTGTGTGTGTGTGTGTGTGTGTGTGTGTGTGTGTGTGTGTGTGTGTGTGTGTGTGTGTGTGTGTGTGTGTGTGTGTGTGTGTGTGTGTGTGTGTGTGTGTGTGTGTGTGTGTGTGTGTGTGTGTGTGTGTGTGTGTCTCTGTCTGTCTGTCTGTCTGTCTGTCTGTCTGTCTGTCTGTCTGTCTGTCTGTCTGTGTGTGTGTGTGTGTGTGTGTGTGTGTGTGTGTGTGTGTGTGTGTGTGTGTGTGTAAGTAAGTATAAATATTTGCAAGATATCTATCCACCATTCCACCTGTTTCCGCGGGAGTTTACTGGAGATTATTTGGACCACACTTCCGGCAGCAGACATACAAGCTCACGTCGCGTCGCAGATGCAGCCCGTTGTGAGCTTGTAAATCACACTCGGCTGCGGCGCCGGAAAGCTCCGTCCAATTTCTGCGCAATGCACGATGGGATGTTGTTAACTTGTGGATAGAGAAGGGCTGCTATAGGTGTAACTTGTGTGTATTTAATACTGTAAATAATATACAGTTTTGTACTGGGGATTTTCCATAAATGGAATGTATATCACTTTATATCAAATTAACTTGTGATTTACAATAAACTACACTTACCTCAACACTTTTAAATCCTTTTATCAGTTAACTTATTTGAATAGTTACTGCACTCGTAGTTACTGCAGCTCCCAAGCTGCGATGGGCGTGACCGTTTTACACAAACTAGTAGTAAAACTACCACTACTAAACGCCAACAGGCACAACACCAGAGGGAGCTCCACTGATCTAATTCCCCTCAGATTCAGCAGAAACATCATGGGGATTAATTAATTCTATTATTATGCAACAGCCATCAAAATGTGTGACTCCCTACCCTCCTTAAAAACCATCATAGCCTCAGAGAGAACCTGTCTGAAATTTGAAACTAGTCTTTCTTCTAGCCTAATAGGCTCTATGCATATACGCCATTTTGTTCTACTTCCGGGTGTCTTTCGACTTCCTTCACAGGTGTTACCGATGATACTAATGAAGGGTCTGTTCCATTCTGGTCAAACAGAGTCAGGGTGCATGTTGGCTCACTGGAAACACTCTGCTACACCAGTGGGTCTCAAAGTGTCCTTGAGTGGGTTCCAAATGTCCCCATACAGGTGTGTAACTCTGACAGTGTACAAATGGAAGCAAATGGACCCGCAAGGGTCCATTTGATTCCAATTGTTGATTCCATTTGTACAGAGTTATGGGGGTCCTTGAAATTAAAGAACCACTGTACAATAAATAAAATAGACCCTTCAATAGTATCATCAGTAACACCTGTGAAGGAAGTCGAAAGACACCCGGAAGTAGAACAAAATGGCGTATATGCAGCGACCGAGTATTTCCCGGTGAACCTGTGCGCAAAGGTGGGGGTTGATGGGCAAGAATGGTCGCGAGCTCACTACATCACATCCGGGACGGATAGCCCCGCCCACATCGTGCGAGCGCAGGCTGCACAGAGCCGTCGCTCCGCAGACGGGCTGTGTTATAGGAGGAGAACGGACCTCTAGCAACGGAAACGCGCTTATGAGAAACACCTAAAATAAGACCTTAAAACCTGGCGAAAACAGTTGCGTGCATTAGCGCACAGGTTCACCGGGAAATACTCGGTCGCGTATATGCATAGCCTATTGCCAAAAGAAATGACCGCCCAGGCACCCACTGTGTTTCTGTGAATATACACACTCCCTGGATGCCAATTCACAACCCCATAAATGCCTCAAATCATGAACGCAGCTTGCAAATTTATGCATGCACATTCCCACTAAGCCAAGGAAGAAGATAAAGACAAGTTTAAATCAGCTTCATGGTGGCGCTATAACAGGCAGATTCGTGTTTATACCTATAACTGCACTGATCTGCATGAAACTTTGCACGCATTCCCTAAAGGCCTTGGAAAAACCTTTGCCCTGCACATTTCACATCTGTCTTTTATAGCGCCACCAGGAGGAAGACTTATGTAAAACATTCTTTTTAATATTACTCCTTCAGATTATATCCAAAAATCTGGCAAATCTGTACACGCTATCTCTATAGTCAAGTGATCAAGACAGCTCTGTCCATCATATTCCATCCTGATTGGCTAACATTGCATGGCTTCTGAAGTTTTGAACAAAATGCCTCAAATCATGAACGCAGCGTGTGATTTCTGTGACATTTTGCTCGCACATTCACACTAGGTTGAGGAACCAATGCCACCCTTTTCACTTTGGCCTGTTATAGCACCACCAGCAGGTCGACTTTTGCTAAACAAATTTTTGGAACAAAATGCCTCAAATCATGAATGCAGCATCCGATTTGCATGCAAGGCTGAAGAAGACAAGGCAATGGCACCCTTTTCACATTGGCCTAATTGTAGCGCCACCAGCAGCCCACAATAACCTACCTGACCTGGCGGAGACCTGTGCTCGCAAGAGCACTGCTTGTCTGCTTGTGTTGTCATTTTAGCATTATTGAATATTTATAACTGTATATGTTTCTGTTTTTCAAACTACAATAATAAAGTATTAAATCAATAAATATATCAAAAATTACCAGACGAATTTAATAGGCCAAGTGTGTATTATCACACACTAAGACACTTGGCCTATGGTGGTGATTCACCAGCATTACCAGTGGTGATGAGTCTCAAACAAACGTATGGTCGTGATGGGAGTCGCTCTCCATTCCATTCGATATTGATCACATTCATTATCGGTGACCCCACGTGCGCTGAAAGGAAGCGCGTGGTTGATAGCAGCTGTCTGCTGATACCACGTGGTTAAAATAAACAGCCGGCCAGAACAGATACTAGTCTACTGTTTCGTCCGTATGATATGCCACTGTAATGAAACTGCTGGAATAAAAGGAGTAACAACTAACCAAGTTGTTAGACTAACGTTTATGCCTAGCTAGTAGTAGCTACTGAAGTTAGATGATGTTTTGGAAGCAAAATACCGACAGGCAGTTTACTGGTCAAATCTGTGGACTGTGGTTACAATGTATAACACATTATAACACACTCGTCTTCTTTTAAAAAAAGAAAACATTGAACTCTCCTGTATGTGAATGCATTTCATGGGAAATAGCTGTTCTGGCCATGTTTTATCAACAATACTGAGCAGCAAATGTCTGTACCTACTACCTCCTCCACTCAGTCTGTGCCCCCCTTACCACATGTGCCCGCGTGCTCGTGCACGAGGATGACGCACGGAAACCTGATTGGAGGAGACCGCTGCGGTGGGCGGGGCCGCGTGAGCGCGCACACCCCGGAAAGGCAGTTCACGACAGCATAGAGGAGCGCGTGTCCGCCCAGTCTGTCTTTCTGCTCTCAGTGTCCGACAGTGTGGACTGAACCACGTGTGAAGCAGCCAGCATTGCAACATTTTCTCAATCATCGTTTGGTATCATTTAAACAGCACACAAATTCACAGCGTCGATCTTCGCAAAAATCAACCATGGTGAAACTGGCGAAGGTGAGTGTCATATTGGTGTAACATGTAATAAAATGTATAGACATAGATTCTGTTTACGCACTGAGGCCTGTGTAGCGTGCAAGTTCCTGCAGTGATGGTGGGGATTATAACAAAAATTAATGGCATCGCGGCAACACGCGAGTTTGATGTATGTGCACGATGAAGCATGTTCATCACATGTTAATATATATGATATTTTTTTTTATTTTTGCACGTGTCTAGCTGTCGTCAAATATGCCGCATTGTTAGAAGGAAGGAAAAAAAGCGTGATCGCATTAAAGCACGGCGAGTGCTGCTAGTTCTTCTCGACCCAGATCTGAGACAGCCATGTTTTGTGCTGCTTGCCGCTGCTAGGCCCTGAAGCCTGCTTGTCTCCCAGTAAGGGCAGATCTACAAGCCGTCAACGCGTCGCGAGGCCACACGTTGAGGGCTTGTAGATCTGCTCTTTTTTTGGGGGAACGGCGAATCCCACTTTATGTTGTACACGGTAAAACGCCACATTACTGGTTATTAATGCCTTGTATAAATCGGTAAAAGTCTAAAAAAAAAAATTACGCAACAATTTTGTCGAATGACACGAAACTACGAAGTAATGACAAATGAGCATTCATGGTTTATGAACTGTAGCTTTCAAAATGGAGGCAACCAAACTTTATTTTTATTTTTTTACCTCCGAGGTTTTAAAATTATTTTAATGGTAATGGCGACTTGGCGGTGGAGAGAATCTTTAACATTAAAAACGCATGTATCATTTTACATTTAGTTGACGCACACGGATATCCAAACGAGCCAAGTTGGCTAATTGGCTGCTAACGCTATGGACGGACATAGTGGATTAATTTAACGTTGGTAAATGGCCGAAAACACGAATTAAAAGTCATGTCACTCGTGCGTCGTGGCCACTCTCCTCCATAATGCGTGTTTTAATGTTTTGCCACGTTGTCTATCGAACGTTGTTTGTTAGTTTGGCTGGGAAAACGTGACTACCATGCTAAACTAGGTTAGCAAGTTGCTAACCAATGCCTTACCGTCCCACTGGGCTCCACGTGGGGTTTGCGTCGGCTTCCCGGTGTCACGAGCCGCGTGCCCAGATACTGTCCCCCAATTGTTGATCATTTGAAATGTATTTATTTATTTTAAGATGAGGGTACATTCCCCTGCGAGTGGTGGTGGTGTTTTTATGATTTGGGCAGATTTTAAGGTCCTTTGTGAAGGCCATTTAAGGACCCAAGGAAGGTCTTATGTACACATGCCCCATCCCCACAATAAAATACAAAGGGGTTAATTTGTGCACCACCCCCCTGCTTCAATGATGAATTATTGGTCTCAGAGTTGGATACCTTTAAGGCACTGGTTCCCAAACACTGGGTTAGGACCCATTTGTGGGTCACGGACACATTTTTATGGGTCCCTTAATTTTCTTTTTTGTTTTCAAATATTCCAGTCTGTGTTTATGTGTAGACATTTAAATCCTTATGTTCCTTTTTGTGCACTTTGCAAATTGGATTTTATTTGTTGGTCAAATCTAAAAGTACACATCCAAAATCACTACACTGGAACTGTAAATGTTTTCACCGCCAAAATGGCTTTTATTGGGGACACAAATGCATTTGGA
The DNA here is from genome assembly GCF_963921795.1 of Nannobrachium achirus. NCBI lineage: Eukaryota > Metazoa > Chordata > Actinopteri > Myctophiformes > Myctophidae > Nannobrachium > Nannobrachium achirus. Next base: position 42,907,022 of record NC_137810.1, read on the forward strand.
TCAGAATCAATTGGGGTAAATTTACTTGACCCTAAATTTACCCCCATTGATTCTGACCCAAATGCATTCGTGTCCCCATCCAGGGCCTTATTTGGGTCCCCATCCAGGGCCATTTATTTGGGTCCCCATTCAGAATCTTTTAGGGTAAATTTACTATAATCAATCTTTTGTCTTAGGAATGTGACAAATACAAAAAATATTATTGAGCTCAAGTGTCCATGGCGTGAGTAATCAATAGAAAGTCATTTTGGGGGTGAACTACTCCTTTAATTTATATTTGTCTAAAATGTTTTCCTCTTTTTTTTTTTTCAAGGCAAGTAAGCAGGCGACGCCTAAGAAAAAGGCACCTCCGCCCCCTAAAGAAGAGGAATCTAGTGAAGAGGAGGAATCTAGTGAAGAGGAGGAAGAGGTATGGGCTGGAAAGATGATTTTGTTATGCTTTTTTATATATGTATATATTTAGTTTCTTAACCCCAGTTTGGACAATTTTAATTAAAACAATTAAAAAAGCAGTGGAATTAAATTACATTTTGTTTATTTTTAGGCGCCACCAGCAAAGAAAGTAACACCAGCTCCGGTAAAAGCTGTCAAAAACGGCAAGGCAGCCAAGAAGCCGGAGAGCGAGGAGGAGGAAGAGGTTGACGACTCAGGTAAATAATGCATTTTGTTTAAAAACTACTGGAACATCTGCAGGAGTCTGACTTTATGGTTAAAACTTCATTACAAACTCAATCCAAAAGTCTGACCAATGGAATCAACGTCTTATGCACCTATTTTGGTCATGTTAACGCGAAAATTATATTTTTCGCCTAATTGTTGCGACATCTGACTGATTTCAATTGCACCCATAGATGAGGAAGAATCCGAAGAGGAAGCCCCTCCCCCTAAGCCAGCTGCTAAAGCAACACCTGCCAAGGCTACACCAGCCAAAGTTCCTCCCCCTAAGGCAGAGGAATCTGATGATGACGAAGATGATGATGACGATGGTATGAACCTTCGCTTTTTACAACGTGTACTTAATGACAAATTACTCAATTGAGTAGCACCCATGTATCGGCTATTCGTTAATCCTTAGGTACTTGTACAACACATTTAACATTATTTTACTATTTCATGAAATGTAAAACTACCCCAAGTGGTACAAAAACAAAGATGTGTGCCTGGGGCAACCAAGTAATGCATCACTGCCACCAGTGTGCCCTGAACTTAAAAACACTTCCTTTCCCCACCCCCTCCATTTCTTGAGCATACATGTGGTCGCTCAGTACTCATGTGTGTAATGCACGGAGGTAGATAAAAGCCAATGCTATGTCTTCGGTACCGGCGGTGTGTTACTGTCTGCCGGTCCTATCCTCAATCGCTGGCACATGTTCTGTCTGACCGGGTACGGGTGTGAATATGGTTGTGTAGATTGTATTGATAATACCGTTAATTATATAGAAAGTTGTGTACATTGTTAGTTGGCAGTGATTGATCGTTCTGCAGATGTAAAAACATGCATCCTTTGTTTTTCTCAGAGGAGGAATCTGAAGAGGAGGCCCCTCCCCCAGTCAAAGGCAAAGGTACACCTGCCAAGCCTGCCGCCAAGGCACCAGTGAAGGCTGCACCTAAAGAGGAGTCTGAAGATGATGATGACGAAGATGATGAAGAAGATGGTAAGACTATTGAATTGTATCTGTGGCAACGTCTTGCTGGTTTTTAAAGGAACCAGTACGACGGCGTCATATTTTGAATATCGCTTTTTTTTTTTTTTTTTTTTTGGTTGCATATATGATGAACAACAAGGGACTTAATTCTGATTGTGTGTGATGTCACCATTTATATTGATCTGATGCCAGCCAATGCCGGATCAGTGGATTTGGAACATGGCTGCACTGGTGTTTGATGTAACTGTATGTCTTGTGGCTTTCAGACTCTGAGGAGGAGATGGACACCACCCCAGCAGCCCCAGCCAAGAAGGCCGGTATGGTCAAGGCCAAGGAGGAGTCTGAGGAGGATGATGACGACGAGGAAGATGATGATGAGGAGGAGGAGGACGATGAAGGTGAGATTGACTAGCTTTAGCAAAAAATAAGCAAAATGCTAACAGTGTTATGTATTGTTGACTCAAGGAAAGGATGTCTACTCAAAAGGCCAAGATAAGCTTGGGCCTAAACAGTCAACAACTATGAACACCAAGGTTGAACTAATTCTAAACTTTTTCTTGATAATTTCTTAGAGGCTCCTGCGGCCCCTGCCAAGAGGAAGGCGGATGCTAAGAAAGAAACACCCCCTGCCAAAAAGGCCAAGCAGGCGGCTGATGGTGATGGTAAGACTGCTTACAGTCATCTCATAATGTTAGAACTGATGTATTTGTGAAATGCGTTTGATGGAAATATGATATATTTTATATTTATAATAAATTTTGATGGAAATGTGATCCCTTTCTCAGGTTTCTGTCTCTTTGTTGGAAACCTGAATCCAAACAAGGAATACGACGAAATCAAAGACGCCCTGAGGAAGTTTTTTACCAAGAACGAACTGGAGACTGTCGATGTGAGGTTAGGGGGATCAAAGTAAGTGATTATTATTTGAAGTGCCACAGATTGTTCTTAATTAGGGACTCAGAGATGTCCCCTCCATTTCTTGGCATGCATGTGGTCACTCAGTACTCATGTGTGCAATGTACGGAGGTAGATAAAAGCCAGTGCTATGTCTTCGGTACCGTGTGTTACTATCATTCGGTTCTATCCTCAATCGCTGGCACAGCCTCTAAAAGTGTTTGAGGCAAATTAATGGAACGATATTAAATCCCAACATATGATTAGACATGAATTTAGGAAATATGCATTTATGGAAGGATATGATTTGCTCAAATGACAATCTATTGCATCCTATTGCACCCAAATACAGCAACTAAAAAAAAGCATGTTTTTAGCTTTATTGGATGACTTATGGCTTTGTTTCTTTGCTTCTTCTTTTTGGACAGACGGTTTGGCTATGTTGAATTCTCATCCAAAGAGGATTTGGATAAAGCTCTGGAACTGAACGGCAAGAAAGTTTTGGGAATGGAGATGAAACTGGACATAGCAAAGTCTAAAGAGAACTCTGAGCAATCCAAGTCAGGTACAAGATGGTCCCATTTCATGTACAGCTTCTGTACATTATTTGTAATCCACAGCCTGAGTGCCACTTTGCAATGAAGTAATTTGTAAAACTGACCTCAGGTCTCAATGGGTAAAAAAAACGTGGTTGCTGCAGTGCCACCAGACCAGTGCGCCCTGAACTTAGAACAATACGTTTCTTTCCCACTCACCCCCTCCATTTCTTGGACATGCATGTGGTCGCTCAGTACTCATGCGTGTAATGTACGGAGGTAGATCAAAGCCAGTGCTATGTCTTCGGTACCGGTGTGTGTTATCGTCTGCCGGTCCTATCCTCAATCGCTGGCACATGTTTTGTCCGTGCTCTACAATGCTAGCAGCGGTCTTATTGCACAGCCACTGGCTGCAAACAAGCCTTTTATGTTGGCATTATGTGCTGTTGATGTGGTGTATTATAGTCGGACTAATGTTGCTCATATTTCCCTACAGAGAGAGACTCAAGAACTTTATTCGTGAAGAACCTTCCATTTGCTGCCACTTCAGATGACCTCAAGGAGGTCTTTGATGAAGCAGTGGACATCAGGCTTCCCCAAGGCCAGAACGGTGCAAACAGAGGGTAAGACCCAGCAGTCAAATTGACATAAAGATTGTTTCTAGAGATTGCGCTGAAATCGTAACATTAATCCAAAAAATATGTTGACAGTGAATATTAGGAGTAGGACCTCTGCTGTCCTAGTTCAGATGGGATGTGATTTATTTTTTGTCAAAGTGTTTAATTTACTCAAATATCTTCCACAGCATTGCCTACATCGAGTTCAAGTCAGAGGAGGCGGCGGAGAAGTACCTTGAGCAGGCACAGGGTACTGAGGTCCAAGGTCGTTCCATCCTTGTGGACTTTGTGGGGTCAAAGAGCCAACAGAATAAACCAGGTGCTGCCAGGGGAGCAGGTAAACATGCTCTACCATTTTTCACAGCTTTGGAACAATAACCATTAGGGGTCAGTTGGCTGGGCCTGAGTTTGTCAGCAGACTGTATTATTGACCATACTTGCGTGGCAGCCATTTTGCATTTATGTCACACTTTGGGTGGATTTAAGCAAAAAATGGCTGCTGCGTAATATGGTCAATTATACCCTCGGCTGACCAACTCCTAGTATCCTCTGTAGCAGGACCAGCCACCTAATTCAGGCCATGGCTACACGGAGCTGGATATTTCATATATCCAGGTTTTTCAGATATCCACATAGAAAAATATCTAGGTCCACACGGAGCTGGATATTTAATATATTCCGGTTTTTCAGATATCCACATAGAAAAATATCTAGGTCCACACGACAAAGATATCTAGGTCTAACAAGCACACACAGTAAAGTCTTCAGAGATATCCGGGTTCCCTGTCTACACGGATCCAATGAATCGGATATTTTTCAATCTCTCCACTTATTTATCCGGTTTAAAAAATATCCAGTTTCACAGCCAAAATATCCAGCTTCGTGTGGCTGCAAGCCCCAACAGCACAAAAAAATTTCTAGCTTCAGAAATATCCAGCTCCGTGTAGCCATGGCCTCAGACCCGTGGACTGAAATGGGGTTTTACTCCATGCATGGCCTGAAATGATGCAAACCTTTCCTCCTGAGTCCTGAGTGAAGATTATAAAGATAGTCAAGTACTGATCAAGCGCCATGACTTGAGCTTTCAGAGGTCTGTTGGCACTGTGAGCCTGATTGAACACACTGCCTCTTGCTTCTCTCCACCCCAGCAGCTCCAGGTCCAGGGGCACCCTGCAAAACCCTTATGGTCAACAACGTTGCATTCACCGCCACAGAGGACGTCCTTCAACAGTCATTCGAAAAGGCAGTTTCCATCCGTATTCCTCAAAACAACGGCAGGTCCAAAGGGTGAGTGGTACAATTCAACACATTGTCAGCCTGAGGCATCATGTCCCCTCCATTTCTTGGACATGCATGTGGTCGCTCAGTACTCATGCGTGTAATGTACGGAGGTAGATCAAAGCCAGTGCTATGTCTTCGGTACCGGTGTGTGTTATCGTCTGCCGGTCCTATCCTCAATCGCTGGCACATCCTCAACTTGATTACTACTCAGGTTGGCAATGTATGCAGTTGTGGAAGATTTTGTTTTCAAAGTTTAGAAATCATGAAAAATAACATGCTGAATCTGGTCTGCTATTTTTATTTTTGGCTCAATGTGGCCCAAAATGGGGATGGTAAATGCATGTTTGGCTTTGTTTGACACTTGCTTGGGTAAATGGTATTAGAATAGGGAGTAGAATATTTGCCAGTAATGTGCCTTGGTATGACTTTATTAATTTATAATAAAGTTGAGGTAGTGCTTTGACTGACCTGTGGCCTATGTATGTCTGCCATGCAGCAAGAAGTCTCCCATAATTTATTTTTCTATGAAATGTACTTTTTTTTTGTTAATAGGATTTATGTTGTCATGGCTTCCCTTTGCTCGGTCTCAATCTTGTGTTTTTGTTTTCCTTTGCAGCTTTGCCTTTGTGGAGTTTGAGACAGAAGACGATGCCAAGGAGGCCATGGAGAGCGTGAACAACACAGACATCGAAGGGAGGACGGTCAGGATAGAATACAGCCAGCAGATGGGGAACAGAAGAGACAGTGGCCAAGGATTTAAATCTGGTAAGTCTCCAAACATGGCACGTTTGGAGCATTTAAAATGTAAATTCAATCCAGGAACCCCTTTTGGGGTGGTTGTTGCCATGTACAGTATAAAGCAACATATTCTTTTGGACCCTGGTTGGTTAATCACGAGCAGGCTGTACCAATGACAGCGCTTCTCACAGATATAGGGTTTTGGAGGCAGACTGTGGCCCCTAGAAGTGTCAGACTAGATTTCTTTATATTCAATCACCTGCTTACATCAGCAGAAATCCCCCCCCCCCCCCCAGCAATTAATCGTCTTTTTTTTTTTATGTGCTTATTGAGCGCTTCGACATATCTATTTTAATTCTTACACTGGGGGGGTGTTCCTCCTCTATGCATGGCCTTATATGATGCAAACCTTTCCTCCTGAGTCTTCAGTGAAGATTATAAAGATAGTCAAGTACTGATCAGTGCCATGACTTAAGCTTTCAGAGGTCTGTTGGCACTGTGAGCCTGATTGAACACACTTGCCTCTTGTTTCTCACCAGGTCCTACAAAAACATTGTTTGTCAAGGGGCTCTCTGAAGACACGACAGACGAAACCCTCAGGGATTCATTCGAAGGAGCTGTTGGAGGCAGGGTAGTCACAGACAGAGAGACCGGCTCGTCTAAAGGGTAAGGGTCAACTCTTCACCTTATCTGGAAAATAACCACACTGTGGGTTGTCTCTGAAATAGTTGTAATTGTATAGTTATGGTGTTAGGTCATGTTGTTGGTCAGAGTGCTGGTGTAGGTCATCTTGTTGGTCACGGTGCACTAAAACATCTATGGCCATTTCTGAACGTCCCTTTCTCTCTAGCTTTGGTTTCGTGGACTTCGACAACGAGACGGACTGTCAGACCGCCAAGGAGGCCATGGAGGAGGGTGAGATAGATGGCAACAGGGTGACACTGGACTACGCCAAGCCCAAAGGTGAAGGTGGATTCCGAGGGGGCCGTGGAGGCGGCGGCTTCGGAGGTGGCGGCGGATTCCGTGGAGGTCGTGGGGGCGGCGGATTCGGCGGAGGCAGAGGAGGACGCGGTGGCGGCCGGGGAGGTGGCTTCAGAGGGGGACGAGGAGGTGGAGGAAGAGGAGGTGACCGTGGACGTGGCTTTGGAGGTAAAAGATGCGTTTTGTCGACTGTCATTGTTGGATTAGATGGGTTATTTAGACCGATGATAGGTTCATTGTTTAAATGGTATCTTAACTTTCAATGTACAGATTATACACACACACACACACAAAAACGGTGCATAAAACCACTTCTACTTGTCGTTCTAGGTGGCCGAGGCGGCGGTGGAGGTTTTGGAGGGAAGCCCCAGGGCAAGAAAATAAAGTTCGATGACTAAAAAGAAGAATTTGTTTTACTTTCTACTATATGAATGGACTCTGGTTTCATCGCTTTACAGAGCCTTTGGACATTCCACAAAAAGCATCATCGATAATTATATTTAACTGTAAAAGCGGGCATTTTAAGCCCCTCTCCCTTCCCGACTCCCTCGAACCCCCACTTTTCCCTTTTCGCCGGAATGGTCCGTGTTCTCTCTTTGGCCAGAGGGCTGCCAGTGTGCTGATCCTGAAGGTCCCGACTGCACATCATCCTCGTCTCTTCAATCCAGACCACATATTATTTTTCTCCCTTTTTTTTTATTTGCTTTTTCCAAAAGGAGTCAAATGGAATGTGTCTGGCAAAAGTAGTTTGCTGTGAATGGTAAATACCCGTTAATGCAGATACATCTGAGATCGTGTACAGGAAACGATTTGTATTCAGTTAATTTTACCTTTTGTAAAGAAAAAAAATTGTGATGTATCCTTATATTTTTGTTTATTTGTGTTTGCCTTTAGTTGGAAAAGAATTGTACTTGTTTTGACGGACATGGGGATGGAGTCGGGGCCTGATGATGTGTTGGGTGTTTGAACGTGTTGAGTTCTGTCCTGTTCCTTGGGTGGGTTGGGCACACAAGTCGATGTATTTAGAAGTTCACACAAGACTAGAGGACTCGATGTTGAAGCTATTATGTAACTTTGTAGTGCATTGACTAATTTTTTTTCCCATCTGAGAATCTTGAGGTTGAATAAAACCTGTAAGTGGTTGATTTTTAAATGTGGCGTTTACTTCCGTTTTGTCAACAGGGTTCACATTGTATGCCTGAAAGTGCTCTCCCTTTAATGCGTATCATTGCTGTAGTATGGCAGAAACTCTTAATGTTGTGAAAATGAATGGTCTTTTACAATTTTGAAAACATTTGAAAGGTATGAGTACTGTGACTGAATAACACTGGGCACATTATTTGTAACTCATTCATTTTTCTCAAGTTCAGATTTGGTAGGTTTCTACCCTACAGCAACAATATATTAACTGCATGTAGATTAATTCCCTGTCTTACTCCCAGACTGACTTTCTACTGTGGGTGTATTGCTGGTTATACTAGTAATTATGGTAGCTTGTGGAAAGAAATTGCTTTGGTACTAATCCACCTTGTTGGATATGGTTTTAATGGAAAGGGGCCTCTACTGTAAATCAAGCTTAAGGCTGAACTGGTATGTGAAGTCACTGTACTGTACCATGGTTGATTTCAATACTTGTCTGCACCTGACAAGGTAAATGTGTACAAATATGGGAATACTGATCACTTCGCCAAAAATCCAACTCGCCAAATCAATTTGCTAGGACACCTCGCCAATGAGCAGGGTTGTCAACATTGGGACTAAGTCCAGGAGATTTATTTTTTTAGGGGGTGCGCGGAACTCCTCAACAGGGGACTGGTAGTCCTCCCCCATAAGTGAACAGATATATATTTTTCTGTGTTCTGTTGAATTTTGTGGATGTTTGATACTTTTATCAGGCTTGCTTTACTAGTATGGGTACAATTTCAGCCTTAAAATGACATGTAGGTGTACAGATTTGATGACTGAAGCAAAGTAAGACATCCTTAATGACTTCTCATCTGGGGGTCCTCCACCAGAAAATATAACAGATGTAATTGCCAATCATCCTGGCAAATCCAGGGGCATTGACAAGCCTGCCCAATGAGCGTGGACAATTTGGCGAGTTGGATTTTTGGCTAAGTGACTTGTTACCCAAATATGGTTCTTCTTAGTCATCACCTGCTTAAGTCCTGAATGTGGAGTAGGTTTTACAATGTGCTGCACTTTAATAAGGCCTAGAAACTGCTTGTCCACTAGGTGGCAGTGTCCACCATAGGTAGTCATACAGGTACAAGGTCACCTGGACAACGTACAAAGCAGATGGATGCCTTCTCTTCAAATGGATTGAGGACCTCAATCCAGATCTTTGTAGGTCTTACAAAGATCTGAGGTTAAAATGATTGTCATGATGTATTAACCAATTTAGCTGGGTATCCCCCAAAGGCCCCCTGGAGGGCCCCGGACCCCACTTTGAGAAGCGATGTACTCTTTGAAAGCTGTTTATTTAGCACCAGCAGGGTGCAGTGAAGAGAGCATATGCTTAACTTGAAAGGAGAGTTTTTGCTAGAAAGCCTGGTGATGCGAGGTTAATTTCTTGCAGGTCTTTCAGTCCGAATGTAACTAATCTCTCGAGACGGCCTCAGAGTCGCTACGCTTCTGAGAAAAGGGACAAGTGGGCGGTCCCTTTCGTGACGATGGCTAGCCAGAATGGAATGTAACAAAAAAGCAACTGGGTTAAGCACCGTTGGTCCGACCAGTTTAACAGGTTGGGTTACCCAACCTAACCGTCAAGGTGTATCTCCCCCCCCCCCCCCGACTCTTGTCACCTCCGCGCAGCCAATCACAAGCTCCTGCTGCCTTAAACCAGTTGCTTTTTTGATGCACTCGGAATGAAAGACCTGCAACCTGCAGAAATACTCCCCCGTTTGACGTGTCGATCCAGTGAACTCCAGCGGCGGAACTTGCGGAAGAGGTATCTCGCTTCTATGGCTTGAGATATAACTATGGGACTGACTGAGCCATCAGCTACGTTCTCTTAACTTTTGGTATTTTTAAAACGGCACAATTCACTGTTTGTGTTTCATCGAAGCGTAATAAAAACACAATGGTGAAACTGGCGAGGTGACCCAGGTGAGTGTCATTTGATTTAATATTTTATTAGTGTAGACAATCATCACTCACTGAGGCCTTTTGTGCTGCTCGCTGCTGTTAGGCCCAGCCTTTCTTTTATAACAATGGGCACATCACTGAAGCCTGCTGCCAATCTACAAGCTATCAAGCTATACATTATAAATGACTAATTATTTACGCCTGGCATAAATAGTAAAAGTCCACAATATTGTTTGTTAAATGACGGTTTTGTTGAGTGACACGAAAAACGAGAATTACAAAATGGAGTCAAGCAAACTTTTCTTTTTTTCTGCCAAGGACTTAAAACTTGTCTCCACCAGCCAGGAGTGTCTGTGCGTGCGTGTCGTTCCGTCCATCTGTGACTGTCTGTAGTCTAGTGTCACGTAGCCAGACAACTATTCCACAATCTCCGAATGCTATATTATAATGCTATATTATAAATAATTTACCGAATGTCTGTCCGCCGTCTGACTGTCTGTCTGCATGCTGACATGATCACTGATACTTAGAACAGTATCGCCACCATGGTAACAACACTGTCATAAGTAGGGATGGAGCTCGTTAATTTTTATTGATAATGAGCACCTTATCGATCATGCTTATCGAGCCGGGCTTTTATCGAGCCCACTATTGAGCTTTTTCTGTTATTTTGTGGAAAGACATGAGACTATCACATTTTTAAATATATTATATATACTATTGTTATATGTATATAGTATAGTTTTACATTACTATTCATAAGTTATTAATACTAGCCTACTGTAAAATTATACTATAAATTGTATGGTATATAATATAAACTATAGGCTAACATTTCCATGTTTTTTTTTTACAGTAATGCATAGGCCTATCTATTTTTTCCATTATCTTTTTGTTTGTTTTAAGCAACAACAAAAATCCATATTTGCACTACATTTGACTAGGGCCTTCAAATACAGTACTTTAACTTAACAGACAGAAGGCAAGTAACCTTTTTATTTTTGGAAAATATTTGAAGAAACTAAATGTGTACTGTCTCTTTAAAAGTGTAATTTATAACGCATAGTACGACGGTGTCACGCAACAAAATCAACAAGCTCACACAGCGTCTGCTCGCACCGCGTTGTGAGCTTGTACATCTGCTATTTTCGGTAGACTGAGAAGTCACGCTGGCGACGCTATACGGAGTCATTTGCACGGAGCGATATTATAACTCTGCGGCGGGGATTTTGACTATCCCAAACGGATTATTATCAATGGAATCATTCATATTTTCAAGCACCACATACTTTGGGTGGAAGAGAACGGTTGTCGCGCTGCTGCAACAGCCGATGGCCCGACGCTGCCGTTGTTTCAACTCGTCGCAGACGGGTCTTATGTGATGCACTAGGGACAATTAGTGCCTCCGCATTGTCGAAGTGTTCCCTCCCGAGCTTGTAACCGTGGCCGTGCTGCATAGCCTATTGCATTTATAGCTCTCCCCTTGTCTTTTCTAAAATGTAACCAAACTTTTTAGTGTTTCACGAGTTCAACCATTGTTCCACGGCACGCACTTGCAAAGCGCACAACTATCAATGACGCAATGTAGCCTACCTCCCGTCCCAGCCCCCTATAGCGGTCCATGACGTGACGTTATGACGCTTACCCGTTAACAGGCTCGACAATTAAAAGCTTATTGATACTCGGGTCTCGATAAATTCAGAACCGGGTTTGTAATGGACCCGGTTTTCGGGCTCCATCCCTAGTCATAAGCGCCGACATCACTACAGTGCCTACATTTGGAGATGACATCACAGACTGGTTTATTATGGATGTGAAATTTGTCCAGAATTATTATTAAATTAATTATAAATACCTCATGTCTTTTGTTGTTACAATTACTAAAACAGCACATTCTGCCAATAAAGATTAAAGTCAGGATCAATATTATCAACAATAAAACGAGATACATCTTTTCAAAATGTGTTGGTGTGGTCACAAATGCAACACTGTCTCTGGATATACTTCACATAATGAACAATTAACACAAATATCTCTGTTAAACCTGCGAACATAGTGACTTGTCGGATAGTACCTATGTAACATTTTAAAAGAGACTTCCCTCAATCCCTCACTTGGTTTAAGTCTACATTTTGTCACTCTAAGCCATTATTCATGTTATTTGAGATTGAAGCCAAGCAGTATATTCAAACAATTCGTGACTCAAAAAATAAGAAGGCTGAAAAAACTATTCTTTTGTGTTCACATTTTAATATTTTCGTTTAGTAATTCCCCCTGGCTATGATTTGTTTTATATTGATGTATTGATAACTTGTCGTTATTGTTTGTGTTGTACTGTACTGTATTGTCTGTTTCGTATTGTCTTGTTAATTGTATGTCATGATGTTTGAATAAAGATTTATATATATACAGTATATATATATATATATAATCAAAACTCGGTTCGAAGTGAAGCGGTGTACTGTTATTCTATGCGTTCTAGAGTTATGAACTCTGTGATCTGTACATTCTTTATATTCTGAATGAATGATTTTATCTGGAGGGCCGAATTGTCAAGCTTGGCCAATCCTCAAAGTATCCAATCATCAGACCGGGACGGACACTACACACATATTCTCGACGTACGGGACAGATAAAACCTGTTCATTCTGGACTGAAATGACCATATATGGACATGGGACACACATTTTGTTTTTGAAAAAACCTGTTCATTCTGGACTGAAATGACCATGGACATGGGACACACAAAGCCACTCCTTGGAAGCGGCTTTCACCGCTTCAAAAAAATACATCACAGACTGGCCTGGACACGGAACACCATATATGGGCATATAAAGCCCATTTTCAACTGCAGCTTTAGCACCACACCACACCGCACCACATAAAAATATCTACATTTTCCATTACACAAAAGTACCCCTATCGGTAAGTTGACCGTTGACAAATTGACTGTTTTAATTGTGATTATAATACAATATACATTTGTATTAGAACTATCCTAAATTATAATACACTATAATGGATTATAACTGTGATTATAACACACTATAAAGTATGAATGTATTACTATGATAATTATAATACACTATAATAGATTATAATAGTGGTTATAACACAATAGAATCTATTATCATGTATTACAACTATCCTGGTGGTCTAAATGAAAAGTCAGTGAGTGATCAGTCATTATGAAGTGTTTGGCTCTGTTTGGCCTAGCTCAGACCTACTCTAGATTGGATACTTTTTAGTACCACGTTTAGTACCACTTTCACACCACTCTACCCAGGTCCTTGTAGTGGAAAACCTGGCACAAGTGGGTGGAGTGGTGTGGTGTTGGGCCTGTGGAAAAGGGGCTAAAGAGTGCACAGAATGCTGCATCATGCATGTCTTTTTTTGTTGTTGCATTGTGAGCTTGTAAATCGGTTATTTTCAAATGGCTGAAATATATATATATAATATGTATATAACGGAGGTGATCCGAACTTCCCCACCCGGCTTTGAACCCGAGTCTCCCCGCTCTCCCGCGTGAAAGTCCAATATCTTAACCATTACTCCAAAGGGACATCTATATGGAATAAGGGCAGATACTAGACTTTTGATCACAACTTTATTAGAAGCAATTTGCAGGTCTGGGGGGGTCAGTTGATCACGGAAACTTCCAGCAGCCATTTAGCCAAGGCAATAGCAAGACAATGGGAACGTTGGGACCAGCGCCAGTTGAGGCGAAAAAAAGAGGCCGATAGCTAAAAAGTCGGGGGGCATTCCGGACTGTCTGACCCCCCTTCCGGCGCTTATGACAGGGCATACCTTAATTAAATGAACTGCTCAAATGCACTGCTCCACTTCAAACTAGGTTTGATTTTTTTCTCAGAGGAGGAATCTGAAGAGGAGGCCCCTCCCCCAGGCAAAGGCAAATGCACTGCCAAGCCCTTGCCAAGGCACTAGTGAAAACTGTACCTAAAGAGGAGTCTGGAGATGATGACGAAGATGATGGTAAGACTATTGAATTGTATCTGTGGCAACATCTTGCTGTTTTTTTTAAGGAACCAGTGTGACAGCGTCATATGTGGAATAAACCTGTTTGTTTGGGGTTGGCATATGATGATCAAACAATACCAGGACAGGTCATTCTGATTGCGCGGGTTGTGAAGTTATTATTGATCTGATGCCAGCAATGCAGGATCAGTGGATTTGGAACGTGGCTGCACTTGTGTTTGATACATCTGTATGTGTTGTGGCTTTCAGACTCTTGAGGAGATGTACACCACCCCAGCAGCCCCAGCCAAGAAGGCTGGTATGGTCACGGCCAATGAGGAGCCTGAGGAGGAGAATGGTGAGTTTGACCAGCTTGCTGGTGGTGTTTTTACAATTTTGTCAGTTTATAATGTCCTTAATGAAGGCCATTTAAGGATGAACAGCCCACATTAGTGATAAACCAAAATTGGGTATATAATGTAGTTGTGTAGATTTACTAGATGATAATTGATTATACAGTTAATTATATAGAAAGTTGTGTACATTGTTAGTTGGCAGTGATTGATCCTTCTGCAGATGTAAAAAGATGCATCCTTTGTTTTTCTCAGAGGAGGCCCCGAATTGTATCTGTGGCAACGTATTGCTGATTTTTTTTAAAGGAACCAGTGTGACAGTGTGTCGTATTTTGAATAACCTCATGTTTTGGGGCTGGCATATGATGATCAAACAATACCAGGACTTATCAATCTGATTGCGCGGGTTGTGATGACACCGTATTGATCTGATGCCAGTGTAGCAGTCTGGCCCACAGATGTAAAAAGCTAGATACCTCGTCCACCGCTGCAGTTGATTGGAGCGACCCGTCCAACTTGATAGGCAGAAAAGCGGATGTGTTGAGGGCAGGCTGCCACCAGTTGCCATTCAAAAAAACTACTGGCCAATCACAACGCGTCTTTTCCGGGACTTTTCCATTCAAACCTGCCTCTGATTTGCCTACCGACCTTCCGTGTCTGTTACGCACACAGAAGAATTCCAAGCCTGTCAATCAAGAATGCCTTTGGTTTTATTTAAGAACGAACTTGTATGCTCCTTGATACATTAAGGTGTTTAGAGTGTTAAACTTGAGTATTCTATAATATAACTATTTCCGGGGGCGCAACTCCCCTGGTGGTGTTGTCTGGCAATAACTTAAATATACCACTATGCCACACCAGCAATGCAGGATCAGTGGATTTGGATACACCGAACTGTTGATCATTTAAAATATATGAATTCATTTTAAGATGAGAGTGCATTCTCACAGGAATGGTGGTGGTGTTTTTACGATTTTGTCAGTTTGTCCTTAACTCATACAGGGCCAGATTTCCAAAATATGAATATGAATGTGCGCTTATAACGCCAGGAAATAGCTATTTTGTATCCCCCCAGACCACCTTAACCAGACCACCTTAACGAATGCACGTTCATCATACCATACCACCAGATGACCACTAGAGACCACCATACACCATACACTGACATGGTCCCATGTTAAGCCTGTTTAAATCCACATAACAGGATGAGACGCTGACTTGGTCCTCATTGACTTAACATGGAGGGGCCGCCGGTCACCATTTCAGCTCAATACTGTTCAATTCGTGCTTGATCGTCTCAAACCACCATTGGTATGGGCATCGGGACGTATATAGATGCCACACAGAAAGTTTCAGAATCAAAATCCGACCTAGTGAAGCTACGTGAGGGTCGGATGGTTGCATTGAGGCTAACGCTAGCAGAGGCCTGTTGTCAACAGGAAGCCCTGGTTTAAAGGTGACGTCATAATCGTATCCTTTTTTTTCACGGTTTACGTGTGGACATTAGCTGAGGTAAGCTAACCATTTCGCTCCGTCTATAAACACATATTAAAAGCTTAAACAATGCTTTTATATAAAAGTCGCTCCGAGTCGCTCGGCACCAAACGCCATAGTGAACTAGTCGCTCGTAAAGTCGCCCGGCGCTAACTGAGTTAATTAAGGCCATTTAAGGATTAACATTACACATTACTGATCAACCTAATAGTTGTGTAGATTATATTGATAATACCGTTAATTATATAGAAAGTTGTGTACATTGTTAGTTGGCAGTGATAGATCCTTCTGCAGATGTAAAAACATGCATCCTTTGTTTTTCTCAGAGGAAGAATCTGAAGAGGAGGCCCCTCCCCCAGTCAAAGGCAAAGGTACTCCTGCCAAGCCTGCCGCCAAGGTACCAGTGAAGGCTGCACCTAAAGAGGAGTCTGAAGATGATGACGAAGAAGATGGTAAGACTATCGAATTATATCTGTGGCAACGTCTTGCTGTTTTTTCTTTTTAAAGGAACCAGCAGCGACAGTGTCATATTTTGAATACCCCCATGTTTTGGGGGTGGCATATGATGATCAAACAAAACCATGACTTGTTATTCTGATTGCGCGGGTTGTGAAGTCACCTTATTATTGATCTGATGCCAGTAATGCGCAGGTTCAGTGGATTTGGAACGTGGCTGCACTTGTGTTTGATACATCTGTATGTGTTGTGGCTTTCAGACTCTTGAGGAGATTTACACCACCCCAGCAGCCCCAGCCAAGAAGGCTGGTTTGGTCACGGAGGAGGATGACGATGGTGAGTTCGACCAGCTTTGGCGAAAAATAAGCAAAATGCTGAGTGTTACCTATTAGTTGACTAGGGGAAGTGTGTGTGTGTGTGTGTGTGTGTGTGTGTGTGTGTGTGTGTGTGTGTGTGTGTGTGTGTGTGTGTGTGTGTGTGTGTGTGTGTGTGTACCCGTTCTTACTACCCAGTGAGCACCGGAAAGCGTTTTTCACCAACAGAGTGAGGACATTTTTGTAAAGTGAGGACATTTTCGCGGTCTTCACTAAATTTAGGGTTAGGGGTTAGGTTTAGGGGTTAGGGTAAGGCCACAGGACTTGCATAAAAATGAATGGAAGTCTATGTAATGTTCTCAGTATGTAGCAAAAATGTGTGTGTGTGTGTGTGTGTGTGTGTGTGTGTGTGTGTGTGTGTGTGTGTGTGTGTGTGTGTGTGTGTGTGTGTGTGTGTGTGTGTGTGGAATTAGATATATTTTCATGATTGCTATGTGCTGCATGACCCTGAGACACAGCAGCTGGTAGGGATGAGGGAGGATAGGTAAGGAGGTCATGGTTGCCACATAGTGGCCTCCCTTGTTTTATGGCTGTGTGAAAGAGATACGGTTTGGGGCTTTTAATGAGCTCTGCAGAGAAGAATGAGTGTTTTTTTGGAGCGGTGAAAGCGCTCCCAATCGACAGGTATGTCTGTGGCTGGCTGGCTATGTGGCTGGCTGGCTGGCTGGCTGGGTATGTCCGTAGCATGGCAATACCTTGAGTGGCCACACAAGTTAAAGGAGGGGCGCTGTTGTGCAGGCACACACACACACACACACACAGAAGGAGGGGTGCTGTTGTGCAGGCACACACACACACACACACACACACACACACACACACACACACACACACACACACACACACACACACACACACACACAACATAGATCTAGAACACAGAATCAAAAACATAGATCTAGAACACAGAATCCAAAAACATAGATCTAGAACACATAGAATCAAAAACATAGATCTAGAACACATAGAATCAAAACACACACACTCACTCACTCACTCACTCACACACACACACACACACACACACACACACACACACACACACACACACACACACACACACACACACACACACACACACACACACACACACACACACACACACACACAGGGTATAGCTGCTCAGATTCACCGCTCCACTTCGAACCGAGGTTTGATTTTTAGCCAATTGTTACAGCCCCAGCCTAGGGGAACCGAGGTGCAACATGAAAGTATGGAACCCCTCTCTCCTTAACTCCCAAAGAATGCCGGCAATCAGGAAGTCAGCCATACAATGGGTTTTTATTATTTTCTTCAAGGTGGGTAGGTACAATTATGAAATGTATAAACCAAACAAAACTAAACAATAACCCTAACTTACCTACCCAAAGTAAATGTAACCAAAATCCAATTCACCCTTTGTTAGCCTCCTGGTTGGTCCCTGACTGACCAACCAGCAGTCTCTGTCTGCCTTTTCCCGCCCTGGTTCCGCCTTTTTTATGTTGAATTAGCTAAAACATAAATTTTGGAGAAATAAAAACATTTAAAAACATGCTGATTCACTATGCTGCCACTGAGCAGCTCCAATTGACTGAAACAAAGTTTGAAATTAGAATTGAGCACACAGAATAACAATATGAAGCAACTGAATTAACATGGCAGTGGATGGAATGTCCCACTGAATGTCCCACCAAGACACAGCAACCAATGGGTGTGGAGAGGAGCAGGACAATGGGCGGGACTTGACAAAGGGTGAATTGTTAACCTAACTCCTCACCATCAAAATATAAGCAAAGAGAGAACCCAAAAGAAATGATACCCACCCCTACCAAACCCTGGCTGTAGATAGTTCACTAACTTCACTTCCTTTGCATAATACAATAAATGACAGGTGGTGTTTGCTGGGAAAGGAGAATGCAGGAGCTGGTAGCCACCATCCTCTTATACTCTTCTTGGTCGGCTGCAACCAATATCTCCTGGGCGTCACCTAGTCCCAATCATCCTCTCAACTCATTGACTGACACTGATTTTCTTTTCAGGGCGGACGGTCATTTATTGATGTCACGTGCATATGCCTCTAGAGGCTATTTAGAAAGAACGGATCTCAGCAGATCTAATGGTGGGAAAACAAAAACGATGTTTTCTAGTCTTAATTGCATTTGCATTGTTACTTAAGATTTTATTTTCTAGTTTAATTTAATTCAATTAGAAAATACAGCACTGCAGCAGAGAAACAAAGTTTGCTTTGAACAAATCTCAAACAGTAGCCTACATGGCACATAATGGAGCCATGTATGAGGACGCACATGCACGCAGTCACCGCTGGAAAGCTACATAGTGGGTGTTAAAGTATCCATTTGAATAGGGTACTTGGGCTTGTGATTCTAGGGGGGATGCGCTGCAGACCACTCACTGGTAAACCTGGTAAACATGTATGTGGGAAATATATTTGCCACACAGCGTCCGGTCACATCCGGCCTCGAAAGCACTACTGCACATTATCACATGCCTGAAGGCCCCCAGGGTCATAACACAATTAAGAATGAAAGGTTAAAGGAGAGCAAGTCAATCCATCTTTTTGCCTTGCTGAAGCAAAATGTCTGATGTGTGAATGTTAACAGCGCTGTAAATAAATCTTTTTATATTATTTTATGTTGCATCGGAGTCAAAGTGAACTGATTGTGAGTCTTCAATTCCGCTAGGCTTTAGTCATGAAGTCCATAAGATGAGTTGGATTTCCACGTCGGTGTGTGTGTGTGAGACACATTTGCATATGTCTAGCTGTTATCAAATATGCTGCAGCATTAGAAAAAAAGCGTGATCGCAGTAAAGCACGATGAGTGCTGCTAGTTCTTCTCGACCCAGATCTGAGACAGCCATGTTTTTGTGCTGCTCGCTGCTGCTAGGCCCTGAAGCCTGCTTGTCAGGAAAGAGCAGATCTACAACATATCAATGCGTTGCGACTCGCGAGGCTGATGGCTTGTAGATCTGCTCTTTTTTGGAACACCAACTCCACTTTATATTGCACATGGTAAAACACCACCATTTAGCTTTACAAGTTTACATAAATGAATGGCCGAAAAACTCAATTAAAAGTCATGTCACTCGTGACTAGCATACCGGTAGACTACTTGACGGGGCTGTGACATGAAATAAAACAGGCATTATGCATGTGAGGATGCAAGTCCAACATATTAAACGACTTAACTTACTGTTACTTATATAAAAAGTTGTGTGCATTGTTAGTTGGCAGTGATTGATCCTTCTGCAGATATAAAAACATGCATCCTTTGTCTTTCTCAGAGGAGGAATCTGAAGAGGAGGCCCCTCCGCCAGTCAAAGGCAAAGGCAATCATGCCAAGCCCGCTGCCAAGGTACCAGTGAAGGCTGCACCTAAAAAGGAGTCTGAAGATGATGATGAAGAAGATGGTAAGAATTATATCTGTGGCAACCTCTTGCTGGCTTTTCAAAGAAGCCAGCGTCATATTTTGAATACCCCCATTTTTTTGGGGGGGGGGTTGCATATGATGATTAATACAGACTCCATGTCTGATTGCGCGGGTTGTGACGTCACCTTATTATTAATCTGATGCCAGTAATGCAGGATCAGTGGATTTGGAACGTGGCTGTACTTATGTTTGATGCATCTGTATGTGTTGTGGCTTTCAGACTCTTGAGGAGATGTACACCACCCCAGCAGCCCCAGCCAAGAAGGCTGGTATGGTCACAGAGGAGTCTGAGGAGGAGGGTGACGATGGTGAGTTTGACCAGCTTTGGCGAACAATAAGCAAAATGCTAACTGAGTGTTACGTATTAGTTGACTACACCCCTGTCAAGTTGTCTATTGCTATGTGCTGCATGACCCTGAGACACAGCAGCTGGTAGGGATGAGGGAGGATAGGTAAGGAGGTCATGGTTGCCACATAGTGGCCTCCCTTGTTTTATGGCTGTGTGAAAGAGATAAGGTTTTGGCTTGTAATGAGCTCTGCAGAGATGAATGAGTGATGTTTTGTTTTAGCCAATTAAGAATGAAAGGTTGGAGGAGAGCAAGTCAGTCCATCTTTTTGCCTTTTGCTGAAGCAACATGTCTGATGTGTGAATCTTACAGCGCTGTAAATACATGTTTTTATATAATTTTATGTTGCATCTGAGTCAAAGTGAACTGATCTTTTTAGAATCTTCAATTCCGCTGGGCTTTAGTCATGAAGTCCATAAATTAAGTAGGATTTCCATTGTGTGTGTGTGTGTGTGTGTGTGTGTGTCTGGCCGGCGTCTTCGCCGGTCCCCGACCTCCATAGATCTCCATATATGGGCATAAAATGGACGCAATGGTCAAAACGGGTCCTATGACAACAGGTATAATGGGGTTTGCATTAAAGGGCGGGGCATTCATTCCCTATTTACATCGTTCCCGAGCAGGCCGGTCGGCCAAGCTTCTAGTTAATTCAATTTAAGATGAGAGGGTCGTTCCCCCGCAAATATTGGTGGTGTTTTTACGATTTTGTCAGTTTTTAGTGTCCTAATTAAGGCCATTTAAGGATTAACAGCCCACATTACTATATTGTATATTCTACGCAGTAAAACACCACCATTTAGCTTTACGAGTTTATATAAATTCGTTATTTACAGCTGGTATAAATAAATGGTTAAGTCCAACATATTAAACGACTTAACTTAATGTTAATTATATAGAAATGTTAGTTGGCAGTGATTGATCCTTCTACAAATGTAAAAACATGCATCCTTTGTTTTTCTCAGAGGAGGAATCTGAAGGAGGCCCCTCCCCCAGTCAAAGGTAATCCTGCCAAGCCTGCCGCCAAGGCACCAGTGAAGGCTGCACCTAAAGAGGAGTCTGAAGATGGCGATGAAGTTGGTAAGATTATATCTGTGGCAACGTCTTGCTGGCTTTTTAAATAAACCAGTGCGACAGTGTCATATTTTGAATACCCCCATTTTGGGGGGGTTGCATATGATGACTAATAAAGAACCCAGGAGTTCTGATTGCGCGGGTTGTGATGTCACCTTATTATTGATCTGATGCCAGTAATGCAGGATCAGTGGATTTGGAACGTGGCTGTACTTGTGTTTGATGCATCTGTATGTGTTTTGGCTTTCAGACTCTTGAGGAGATGCACACCACCCCAGCAGCCCCAGCCAAGAAGGCTGGTATGGTCACGGAGGAGTCTGAGGAGGATGGCGACGATGGTGAGTCTGACTAGATTTAGCGAAAAATAAGCAAAAAGCTAACTGACAGTGTTACAACATATTATCTGACTAGGGGAAAGGAAAAACATCTCTACTGAAAATAGTGGATTAAGTAATGTTAAATAATAGCCATAAAAACTCAAATAAAAGTCATGTCACTCGTGAATAGTTTAGGCAACATGACGGAACCGTGACACAAAATAAAAACTTGCATTATAGAGGTGAGGATGCCGTGTCATTGTTCCGACAGCGCATTTCTCCGACGTTGCGTTGGTCCGACTCGCCCCATTACTAACCCTATCCCTAACCGCACTCATGGCCACGTAGTTGGAGTAATGTCTGTTTTAGAAGGTCATGCCTGACACTGAGGTTCCCCTGACACATCACTTCCCTACTGTCATCGATATACATCACTGGCCAGATGGCCAAGACATGGCCCATAACTGTGTGGCTGGTTCAGATAGGGATCTCCATGTACAGTACTGTATGGGCATAAAAGGGATTGTATGTTGTGATGTCATGGGAACCACTCTAACAGAATCCCTTTTATGCCCATATATGGAGATCCCTGATGTCATCAATATTGAGCCCATATCTAACAGGACTTCATATGGGAATGCCCATATATGGAGGAAGACAGCCCATATCTGTGTGGCTGGTTCAGACAGGGATCTCCATGTATGGGCATAAAAGGGATGGATCTCCATATATGGGTACCAGGGGTCTCCATATATGGATAACTGGTTCGATACACATCACTGGCCAGATGGCAAAGAATTGGCAGGACCTCACCCTTTAGGGCGAGGTCGCCCTGAGGCGTCTTACTAGTATTGATTATACGGCTAATAGAAAGTTCTGTACGTTAGTTGGCAGTGATTGATCCTTCTGCAGATGTAAAAACTTGCATCCTTTGTTTTTCTTAGAGGAGGAATCTGAAGAGGAGGCCCCTCCCCCCGTCGAAGTCAAAGATACACCTGCCAAGCCCGCCACCAAGGCACCAGTGAAGGCTGCACCTAAAGAGGAGTCTGAAGATGGCGATGAAGAAGATGGTAAGAATTATATCTGTGACAACGTCTTGCTGGCTTTTTAAATAAACCAGTGCGACAGTCATATTTTGAATACCCCCATTTTTGGGGGGGGGTTGCATATGATGATGAATAAAGACAACAGGAGTTCTGATTGCGCGGAGTGTGATGTCAGCTTATTGTTGATCTGATGCCAGTAATGCGCAGGTTCAGTGGATTTGGAACGTGTCTGTACTTGTGTTTGATGCATCTGTATGTGTTTTGGGTTTTAGACTCTTGAGGAGATGTACACCACCCCAGCAGCCCCAGCCAAGAAGGCTGGTATGGTCACGGAGGAGTCTGAAGAGGAGGGCGACGATGGTGAGTTTGACTAGCTTTAGCGAAAAATAAGCAAGATGCTAACTGACAGTGTTACGTATTAGTTGACTAGGGGAAAGGAAAAATATCTCTACTGAAAATAGTGACGTTAAATAATGTCCGAAAAACTCAATTAAAAGTCATGTCACTCGTGACTAGTATAGACAACATGACGGAACCGTGACACGAAATAAAAACTTTGTAGATAAAAGCATTATAGAGGTGAGGATGCTGTGTCATTGTTCCGACAGCGCATTTCTCCAACGTTGCGTTGGTCCGACTCGCCCCATTACTAACCCTATCCCTAACCGCACTCATGGCCACGTAGTCGGTGTAATGAGATGTCGGACTTTTGGGCAGGCCCCAACTAGTTGCTAGCCAATGTGTTAGCTTTACCTTCCCACTGGGCTCCACGTGGGGTTTGCTGCGGTTTCCGTGTGTCACACGTCGCGTGCCAGATACACCCAACTTTTGATCATTTAAAATATTTTAATTCAATTTAAGATGAGAGTGCGTTCTCCCGCGAATGGTGGTCGTGTTTTTTGGCAGTCTTTAATGTCCTTATAAGGCCATTTAAGGATTAACAGCCCACATTACTGATAAACCAAAATTGGGTAAATAGTTGTGTAGATTATTGTGGCCTACTCTGAAAACCGGCACATCTTGTCCGCGTATCTCTGTCTGTCTGTCTGTTTGAATGTCACGTCTGACACTGTGGCTCCCCTGGCACATCACAGGTGATATCACAGGTGACATCTCCTATGTAAAAGTCCATATATGGGTATTCCCCAGGATCCCTTTTATGCCCATGAAGAACCCTACTGTCATCGATATACATCACTGGCCAGATGGCCAAGACATGGCCCATAACTGTGTGGCTGGTTCAGATAGGGATCTCCATGTATGGGCATAAAAGGGACTGTATGCTGTGATGTCATGGGAACCACTCTAACAGAATTCCTTTTATGCCCATATATGGAGATCCCTGATGTCATCAATATTGAGCCCATATCTAACAGGACTTCATATGGGAATGCCCATATATGGAGGAAGACAGCCCATATTTGTGTGGCTGGTTCAGACAGGGATCTCCATGTATGGGCATAAAAGGGATGGATCTACATATATGGGTACCAGGGGTCTCCATATATGGATAACTGGTCCGATATACATCACTGGCCAGATGGCAAAGAATTGGCAGCACCTCACCCTTTAGGACGAGGTCGCCCTGAGGCGTCTTACTAGTATTGATTATACCGTTAACTCAGCGGGTGCCCACGCGTCAAACTCTTTGATGTCGCTGGAGGCCCACGACGCGTTTGCCGCGTTTACTGTATTTACAGTAACAATTTTAAATCTCACCGAAAGTTGTGTACATTGTTAGTTGGCAGTGATTGATCCTTCTGCAGATGTAAAAACTTGCATCCTTTGTTTTTCTCAGAGGAGGAATCCGAAGAGGAAGCCCCTCCCCCCATCGAAGTCAAAGGTACACCTGCCAAGCCCGCCGCCAAGGCACCAGTGAAGGCTGCACCTAAAGAGGAGTCTGAAGATGGCGATGAAGAAGATGGTAAGAATTGTATCTGTGGCAACGTCTTGCTGGCTTTTTAAAGAAGCCAGTGCGACAGCGTCATATTTTGAATACCCCCATTTTTTGGGGGGGGGTTGCATATGATGATGAATAAAGACTCCAGGAGTTCTGATTGCGCGGGTTGTGACGTCACCTTATTGTTGATCTGATGCCAGTAATGCGCAGGTTCAGTGGATTTGGAACGTGGCTGTACTTGTGTTTGATGCATCTGTATGTGTTGTGGCTTTCAGACTCTTGAGGAGATGTACACCACCCCAGCAGCCCCAGCCAAGAAGGCCGGTATGGTCACAGCCAAGGAGGATGGTGACGATGGTGAGTTTGACCAGCTTTGGCAAAAAATACTCCAAATGAGTGTTATGTATTAAAGGAGTAGTTCACCCCCCAAATGAAGTTTTTTCTATTGATTAGTCACGCCATGGAGACTTGAGTTCAATAATGTTCTTTTTTTTTTCTCATTCCTAAGACAATAATGTGATTATAGTAAATTTACCCCCATCCAGGGCCATGCATTTGGGTCCCCATCCAGGGGGACCCAAAGGAATGTCTTAGGAATGCGATAAATACAAAAATATTATTGAACTCAAGTGACAAGTCTCTATGGCATGAGTAATCAATAGAAGAAAAGTCATTTTGGGGGTGAACTACTCCTTTAAGGGTCGTTTAATAGTTCTGTATGTTTGATTTTGTGTACGTTTTGGATGAGAGAGCACATACGTTAATTATGTCGGAATGCATAGTTCCTCTACGTTATTTGCGGGCCGACCCTCCCTCCGCCCCAATTCCGCTCAATTCCCCAACTAGTTGCTAGCCAATGTGTTATCTTTACCGTCCCACTGGGCTCCACGTGGGGTTTGCTTCGGCTTCCGAGTGTCACGTGCCGCGTGCGAGATACACCCAACTGTTGATCATTTGAAATATATTAATTCAATTTAAGATGAGAGGACATTACCCTGCGAATGGTGGTGGTGTTTTTACGATTTTGGCAGTTTTTAATGTCCTTAATTAATGCCATTTAAGGATTAACAGCCCACATTACTATATTGCATATTGTATGCTGTAAAATGCCACCATTTAGCTTTACAAGTCTAGATACATTAATGGTTATTTACGGTTGGTATAAATAAATGATACTATAAGTCCAACATATTAAACGACTTAACTTACTGTTAATATAGAAAGTTGTGTACATTCATTGTCAGTTGGCAGTGATAGATCCTTCTACAGATATAAAAACATGCATACTTTGTTTTTTTCAGATGAGGCCCCTCCCCAAGTCAAAGGCAAAGGTAGTCCTGCCAAGCTCGCCACCAAGGTACCAGTGAAGGCTGCACCTAAAGAGGAGTCTGAAGATGATGACGATGGTAAGACTATCGAATTATATCTGTGGCAACGTCTTGCTGTTTTTTTTAAGGAACCAGTGCGACAGTGTCATATTTTGAATACCCCTGCATGTTTTGGGGGTGGCATATGATGATCAAACAATACCATGGCTTGTTCTGATTGCGCGGGTTGTGATGTCACCGTATTGATCTGATGCCAGCAATGCAGGATCAGTGGATTTGGAACGTGGCTGCACTTGTGTTTGATACATCTGTATGTGTTGTGGCTTTCAGACTCTTGAGGAGATGTACACCACCCTAGCAGCCACCAGCCAAGAAGGCTGGTATGGTCAAGGCCAAAGAGGAGTCTGAGGAGGAGGATGACGATGGTGAGTTACATTTGCATGTGTCCAGTTATTGTCAAATATGCAGCATTGTTAGAAAAAAGCATGGTCGCAGTAAAGCACGGAGAGTGCTGCTTGTTCTTCTTGACCCATATCTGAGACAGCCATGTTTTTGTGCTGATCGCTGCTGCTAGGCCCTGAAGCCTGCTTGTGAGGAAAGAGCAGATCCCCAAGCTATCAATGCGTCGCGAGCCAACATGTTGATGGCTTGTATATCTGCTCTTTTTCGGAACACCAACTTCACTTAATATTGTACACGGTAAAACACCACAATTTAGCTTTACAAGTTTACATAAATGAATTCCCGAAAGATTCAATTAAAAGTCATGTCACTCGTGACTAGCATAGACAACTTGACAGGGGTGTTAAGAAATAAAACACGCTTTATGGAGGTGAGGACGGTGCGTTCGTCCTACTCGCACCATTACTAACCCTATCCCTAAACGCTCGTGTAGCCAAGTAGTCGGAGTAATGAGATGTCGGACTTAAGGGCAGTACCCAACTAGGTTAGCTACGGTAATTGCTTGCCAATGTGTTAGCTTCACTGCCGCTGGGCACCACGTGGGGTTTGCTTCGGCTTCCGAGTGTCACAGGTCGCGTAGATACACCCAACTGTTGGATCATTTAAAATATATGAATTCATTTTAAGATGAGAGGACATTCCCCCACGAATGGTGGGGGTGTTTTTACGATTTTGGCAGTTTTTAGTGTCCTTAATTAAGGCCATTTAAGGATTAACAGCCCACATTACTATATTGTATATTGTACGCAGTAAAATGCCACCATTTAGCTTTACGAGTCTACATAAATGAATGATTATTTACGGTTGGTACAAATAAATGGTACTTTAACTCAACATATTAAATGACTTAACTTACTGTTAATTATATAGAAAGTTGTGTACATTATATGTACATTGTCAGTTGGCAGTGTTTGGTCCTTCTGCAGATTTAAAACATGAGTACTTTGTTTTTCCCAGAGGAGGAATCTGAAGAGGAGGCCCCTCCCCAAGTCAAAGGCAAAGGTACACCTGCCAAGCCCGCCACCAAGGCACCAGTGAAGGCTGCACCTAAAGAGGAGTCTGAAGATGATGATGAAGAAGATGGTAAGACTATCGAATTATATCTGTGGCAACGTCTTGCTGCTTTTTTTTAAAAAGGAACCAGTGCGACAATGTCATATTTTGAATATCCCCATGTTTTGGGGGTGGCATATGATGATCAAACAAAACCATGACTTGTTATTCTGATTGCGCGGGTTGTGAAGTCACCTTATTATTGATCTGATGCCAGTAATGCGCAGGTTCAGTGGATTTGGAACGTGGCTGTACTTGTGTTTGATACATCTGTATGTGTTGTGGCTTTCAGACTCTTGAGGAGATGTACACCACCCCAGCAGCCCCAGCCAAGAAGGCTGGTTTGGTCACGGCCAAGGAGGAGTCTGAGGAGGAGGGCGACGATGGTGAGTTTGACCTTTGGCGAACAATAAGCAAAATGCTAACTCACAGCTTGTTAGGTATAGTTGACTAGGGGAAAGGAAAAACTCTACTGAAAATAATGGATTAAGTAACATTAAATAATCTTGATTAAAAGTCATGTCATGTTGCATTATAGAGGTGAGGATGCTGTGTCATTGTTCCGACGCATTTCTCCGACGTTGCGTTGGTCCGACTCGCCCCATTTCTAACCCTATCCCTAACCGCACTCATGGCCACGTAGTCAGAGTAATGTCTTTTTTTGAAGGTCACGCCTGACACTGGTTCCCCTGACACATCACAGGTGATATCACAGGTGACATCACCTATGTAAAAGTCCATATATGGGTATTCCCCAGGATCCCTTTTATACCCATGAAGATCCCTACTGTCATCGATATACATCACTGGCCAGATGGCCAAGACATGGCCCATAACTGTGTGGCTGGTTCAGATAGGGATCTCCATGTACAGTACTGTATGGGCATAAAAGGGATTGTATGTTATGATGTCATGGGAACTACTCTAACAGAATCCCTTTTATGCCCATATATGGAGATCCCTGATGTCATCAATATTGAGCCCATATCTAACAGGACTTCATATGGGAGTGCCCATATATGGAGGAAGACAGCCCATATATGTGTGGCTAGTTCACACAGGGAGCTCCATGTATGGGCATAAAAGGGATGGATCTCCATATATGGGTACCAGTGGTCTCCATATATGGATAACTGGTCCGATATACATCACTGGCCAGATGGCAAAGAATTGGCAGGACCTCACACTTTAGGGCGAGGTCGCCCTGAGGCTTCTTACTAGTATCGATTATACCGTTAATAGAAAGTTGTGTACATTGTTAGTTGGCAGTGATTGATCCTTCTGCAGATGTAAAAACATGCATCCTTTGTTTTTCTCAGAGGAGGAATCTGAAGAGGAGGCCCCTCCCCCCATCGAAGTCAAAGGTACACCTGCCAAGCCTGCCGCCAAGGCACCAGTGAAGGCTGCACCTAAAGAGGAGTCTGAAGATGGCGATGAAGAAGATGGTAAGAATTATATCTGTGGCAACGTCTTGCTGGCTTTTTAAATAAACCAGTGCGACAGAGTCATATTTTGAATACCCCCATTTTGGGGGGGGGGTTGCATATGATGATGAATAAAGACTCCAGGACTTCTGATTGCGCGGGTTGTGATGTCACCTTATTGTTGATCTGATGCCAGTAATGCGCAGGATCATTGGATTTGGAATGTGGCTGTACTTGTGTTTGATACATCTGTATGTGTTGTGGCTTTCAGACTCTTGAGGAGATGTACACCACCCCAGCAGCCCCAGCCAAGAAGGCTGGTATGGTCACGGAGGAGTCTGAAGAGGAGGGCGACGATGGTGAGTTTGGCTAGCTTTAGCGAAAAATAAGCAAAATGCTAACTGACAGTGTTACGTATTAGTTGACTAGGGAAAGGAAAAACATCTCTACTGAAAATAGTGGATTAAGTAACGTTAAATAATGTCTGAAAAACTCGATTAAAAGTCATGTCACTCACTCGAAAAAAAACTTGCATTGTAGAGGTGAGGATGCCGTGTCATTGTTCTGCTGCGCTGTTGAGATGAGGTGCAAAATGCGCTGCTCGTCCCAAAACATGATCGCCCCCGCTACCGGGATCAAATCCTTCATGTACTCCTACACACCAGTAAGACTCCCTAATCGGGAGATAAGCGACCGTTGGTCGCTTATCTCCACAAATAGGCCAAAAGTTTGTTTTACCAATTATTACACTCTATGTGAACATTTACATCAACAAATCCCAAGTACTGGTTTTTAGGGGTGCTGAGTGTGGCGCCTTAGCAACCAACTGTTTACCCTAGCAACCAACTGTTTACCATAGCAACCATGTTTTTTTACCTTAGCAACCAACTGTTTACCATAGCAACCATGGTTTTTTACCCTAGCAACCAACTGTTTACCCTACTAACCAACTGTTTACCATAGCAACCATGTTTTTTACCTTAGCAACCAACTGTTTACCCTAGCAACCAACTGTTTACCACAGCAACCATGTTTTTTTTACCCTAGCAACCAACTGTTTACCCTAGCAACCAATTGTTTACCATAGCAACCATGTTTTCTTACCCTAGCAACCAACTGTTTACCCTAGCAACCAACTGTTTACCATAGCAACCATGTTTTTTACCTTAGCAACCAACTGGTTACCATAGCAACCACTGTTTTAGACCACTGTTTCTTGCCGGTCTTTTATAAGGGTCATTTGTGTACGGTGTGATGCCATACTGATGTCAGCAGTGTGATGTCATACTGATGCGGAGATATGAGCAGGGCAAAGGTGTGACGTGTGACCGACGGACGGACGGACGGACGGCCGGTGGAGGTTTTGATACCAGTAAGACTCCCTAATCGGGAGATAAGCGACCGTTGGTCGCTTATCTCCTGTCACACTGCTGACATCAGTATGACATCACACCGTACACAAATGACCCTTATATAAGACCGGCATTATCTACCGACAGATTAGTAACAAGATGTCAAAATCGTCGAAGGTTCAATCTCCAGATATGGAGATAACCAACACATCCCTCCATATATGGAGATAACCGACGAATCTCACTAAGTCTGACCTCACAAGCCCCATATTTGGACACGAACAACATATAACTCCATATATAGAGACATAGCTGCTGACATCAGTATGACATCACACTGCTGACATCAGTATGACATCACACCGTACACAAATGACCCTTATATAAGACCGGCATTATTTACCGACAGATTAGATGCAAGCAGGATCTCGACTCTGACACAACTCATCGGCTCATAAGCTGGTTCTCCCTCCATATATGGAGATAACCGACGAATCTCACTAAGTCTGACCTCACAAGCCCCATATTTGGACACGAACAACATATAACTCCATATATAGACATAGCTGCTGACATCAGTATGACATCACACTGCTGACATCAGTATGACATCACACCGTACACAAATGACCCTGACGGCACACACCAAGCAGTGTGATGTCATACTGATGCAGAGATATGAGCAGAGATATGAGCAGGGCAAAGGTGTGACGTGTGACGGACGGACGGCCGGTGGAGGTTTTGATACTAAACTGCGACCTGACGGCCGCAACTAAACTGCGACCTAACGGTCGCAATAAAACACGGGGGGCGAATGTGTTTTAGGCGATTGTTCCGGTTACCTCCTCAGCAGCGTCTCTCTCTCTTCTCGTTGTGCTGTCGTTTCGCGACAGGGCACAGCACTTGTATTCTGGTTGGAGAAACGCCTCACGGAAAACTTTCACCACGACAACACTAATATAGTACCTTGGAATTGGAGTAGGCCGTCAAATCATCTTTTCCGCCCGTGCAGCACAAGTTTTGTGAAGTTTCGTTTAGCTCTGGTCCATAGCGATAGACCACTACAGAGCTAGTTTCACGGTAGTAGTTTCAAGTCTGCCACTGCTCTCTGACCGGGTGTCTCACATTAATTTGATTTGACAACACTGATGTTGACGAAGAGCGATGCGCATTCTTTGTGTTGTGTAACTTGTGTTGACGCTGCCTTTTGATTTCCAAGGCTTCCCACAGACAGTCAGGCACTAAGTTGTGTGAGAGTTGTGTGGGGGAGGCGGGGGGCAGAGACAGCGCAATGCATTCCGGATGGAAGTCTGGTGGTTTGAAGTCTAGTGAGAGTCCTGTGGTTGCACAGAGCACCATCCAACAAGCACACAACACGCACTGGACTTCAAACCACTAGACTTCCATCCGGAATGCATTGTGCTGTCTCTGCCCCCCGCCTCCCCCACACAACTCTCACACAACTTAGTGCGTTCCAGTGTGAGTGCAGGCCAAGAGAGCTCAAGGCAAGGAGGAGAAGGAGGAAAGGAAAGGAAGAAAACAAACAGCGTGCGACACCAAACCAGCAGTCTGTTTAACAAAATCACATCCCCATAGTCAAACAACACTTTCCAGGACCAGGACAATGCGATCATATTATTATGAAAATTGACTGTTTAACCGTTAAGCATAGCAGGCTGCGCTGCACTCATTGGTTGTAGGTCTAACAAATAGGGTCCGTAGAAAATAGTCACACACGCCCTATGACTGAGAACACACGCCCTATCTTTTTTTGTTACCTCCTCCCATGAAATGCTTGTGGATGGGATAACCTCCAGACTCTATACTGCAGTTAGTTAGCTGCATTAGTATATAGGCTGGCCACAGGCTAGAGGCGTCTTACTAGTATTGATTATACCGTTAATAGAAAGTTGTGTACATTGTTAGTTGGCAGTGATTGATCCTTCTGCAGATGTAAAAACTTGTATTGTTTGTTTTTCTCAGAGGAGGAATCTGAAGAGGGGGCCCCTCCCCCAGTCAAAGGTACTCCTGCCAAACCCGCCGCCAAGGCACCAGTGAAGGCTGCACCTGAAGATGACGACGAAGAAGTTGGTAAGACTATCAAATTATATCTGTGGCAACGTCTTGCTGTTTTTTTCAAGGAACCGGTGCGACAGTGTCATATTTTGAATACCCCCATGTTTTGGGGGTGGCATATGATGTTCAAAAAATACCATGACTTATCATTCTGATTGCGCGGGTTGTGATGTCACCTTATTATTGATCTGATGCCAGCAATGCAGGATCAGTGGATTTGGAACGTGGCTGTACTTGTAATTGATACATCTGTATGTGTTGTGGCTTTCAGACTCTTGAGGAGATGTACACCACCCCAGCAGCCCCAGCCAAGAACGCTGGTATGGTCACGGAGGCGTCTGAGGAGGAGGGTGACGATGGTGAGTTTGACTAGCTTTAGCGAAAAATACGCAAAATGCTAACAGTGTTACGTATTAGTTGACTAGGGGAAAGGAAAAACATCTCTACTGAAAATAGTGGATTAAGTAACGTTAAATAATGTCCGAAAAACTCGATTAAAAGTCATGTCACTCGTGAATAGTAGACAACATGACGGAACCGTGACACAAAATAAAAACTTGCATTATAGAGGTGAGGATGTCGTGTCATTGTTCCGACAGCGCTTTCCTCCGCATTGCGTTGGTCCGACTCGCCCCATTTCTAACCCTATCCCTAACCACACTCATGGCCACGTAGTCGGAGTAATGAGATGTCTGACTTATGGGCCGTCCCCAACTAGTTGCTAGCCAATGTGTTAGCTTTACCTTCCCACTGGGCTCCATGTGGGGTTTGCTGCGGGTTTCGAGTGTCACGCGTCGCATGCCAGATACACCCAACTGTTGATCATTTAAAATATATTAATTCAATTTAAGATGAGAGTACATTCTCCCGCGAATGGTGGTGGTGTTTTTACGATTTTGGCAGTCTTTAATGTCCTTATAAGGCACTTTACAGTAAGAATTAACAGCCCACATTACTGAGTTTTGTAGATTATTGCGACCTACTATGAAAACCGGCACATCTTGTACACGTATCTCTGTCTGTCTGTTTGAAGGTCATGCCTGACAACATCACAGGTGATATCACAGGT
Source organism: Nannobrachium achirus (assembly GCF_963921795.1). Classification (NCBI taxonomy): domain Eukaryota; kingdom Metazoa; phylum Chordata; class Actinopteri; order Myctophiformes; family Myctophidae; genus Nannobrachium; species Nannobrachium achirus. The sequence goes on from NC_137810.1 coordinate 42,940,327, forward strand.
GACATCACCTATGTAAAAGTCCATACATGGGTATTCCCCAGAATCCCTTTCATGCCCATGAAGATCCCTGATGTCATCGATATACATCAGTGGCCAGATGGCCAAGACATGGCCCATAACTGTGTGGCTGGTTCAGATAGGGATCTCCATGTATGGGCATAAAAGGGATTGTATGTTGTGATGTCATGGGAACCACACTAACAGAATCCCTTTTATGCCCATATATGGAGATCCCGGATGTCATCAATATTAAGCCCATATCTAACAGGACTTCATATGGGAATGCCCATATATGGAGGAAGACAATCCATATCTGTGTGGTTGGTTCAGACAGGGATCTCCATGTATTGGAAAAAAGGGATGGATCTCTATATATGGGTACGAGGGGTCTCCATATATGGATAACTGGTCCGATATACAGTAGGTCACTGGCCAGATGGCAAAGAATTGGCAGGACCTCGCCCTTTAGGGTGAAGTCTTCCTGAGGCGTCTTACTAGTATTGATTATACCGTTAATAGAAAGTTGTGTACATTGTTAGTTGGCATTGATTGATCCTTCTGCAGATGTAAAAACATGCATCCTTTGTTTTTCTCAGAGGAGGAATCTGAAGATGAGGCCCCTCCCCCAGTCAAAGGCAAAGGTAATCCTGCCAAGCCCGCCACCAAGGTACCAGTGAAGGCTGCACCTGAAGATGACGACGAAGAAGATGGTAAGACTCTCGAATTATATCTGTGGCAACGTCTTGCTCGTTTTTTTAAAGGAACCAGTGTGACAGTGTCATATTTTGAATAACCCCATGTTTTGGGGGTGGCATATGATGATCAAACAATACCAGGACAATGCATTCTGATAGCGCGGGTTGTGAAGTCACCGTATTGATCTGATGCCAGCAATGCAGGATCAGTGGATTTGGAACGTATCTGCACTTGTGTTTGATACATCTGTATGTGTTGTGGCTTTCAGACTCTTGAGGAGATGTACACCACCCCAGCAGCCCCAGCCAAGAAGGCTGGTATGGTCACGGCCAAGGAGGATGGTGACGATGGTGAGTTTGACCAGCTTTGGCAAAAAATACTAAAAATGCTAAAGAGTGTTACGTATTAAAGGAGTAGCTCACCCCCAAAATGACTTTCTTTTTCTATTGCTTAGTCACGCCATGGAGACTTTAGTTCAATATATTTTTAGTTTTTTGTCGCATTCCTAAGACAATAATTTGATTATAGTAAATTTACCCTGATAGTTTCCCCATCCAAGGCCATGCATTTGGGTCCCCATCCATCCTGGATGGGGGTAAATTTACTCTAACCACATTTTTGCCAGACCCATGAAATGGGTAGGCCTACATAAGCAAATGTCGGTCTGTCCCTTTTCTATATAAAGGGTATATATGATGATGACATGATGATGACATGCCTACAAAAGGCATGATGTCATAAATGATGATGACAGACAGGGGGTCTGGCACAACCAGGTTGACCTGGTCTAGTTGTCTTAGGAATACAAAAAAATATTATTGAACCCAAGTCTCTATGGCATGAGTTATCAATAAAAAAAAGTCATTTTGGGGGTGAACTACTCCTTTAAGGGCCGTTTATACTTCCGTATGTTTGATTTTGTGTACGTTATTTGCGGGCCGGGTCTAATATGCCGCATTGTTAGAAAAAAGAATGATCGCAGTAAAGCACGGAGAGTGCTGCTAGTTCTTCTCGACCCAGATCTGAGACAGCCATGTTTTTATGCTGCTCACTGCTGCTAGGCCCTGAAGCCTGCCTGTCAGGAAAGAGCAGATCTACAACCTATCAATGCGTTGCGAGGCCGCTCTTTTTCGGAACACCAACTCCCACTTTATATTGTAAATGTACTTTATATTGGCAGTGATAGATCCTTCTGCAGATGTAAAAACATGCATCCTTTGTTTTTCTCAGAGGAGGAATCTGAAGATGAGGCCCCTCCCCCAGTCAAAGGCAAAGGTAATCCTGCCAAGCCCGCCACCAAGGTACCAGTGAAGGCTGCACCTGAAGATGACGACGAAGAAGATGGTAAGACTCTCGAATTATATCTGTGGCAACGTCTTGCTCGTTTTTTTAAAGGAACCAGTGCGACAGTGTCATATAACCCCATGTTTTGGGGGTGGCATATGATGATCAAACAATACCATGACAATGCATTCTGATAGCGCGGGTTGTGAAGTCACCATATTGATCTGATGCCAGCAATGCAGGATCAGTGGATTTGGAACGTATCTGCACTTGTGTTTGATGCATCTGTATGTGTTGTGGCTTTCAGACTCTTGAGGAGATGTACACCACCCCAGCAGCCCCAGCCAAGAAGGCCGGTATGGTCACGGCCAAGGAGGAGGCTGACGATGGTGAGTTTGACCAGCTTTTGCAAAAAATACTCAAAATGCTAACTGAGTGTTACGTATTAAAGGAGTAGCTCACCCCCAAAATGACTTTTTTTTTTCCTATTGCTTAGTCACACCATGGAGACTTGAGTTCAATATATTTTTAGTTTTTTGTTGCATTTCTAAGACAACTAGACCAGGTCAACCTGGTTGTGCCAGACCCCTTGTCTGTCATCATCATTTATGACATCATGCCTTTTGTAGGCATGTCATCATCATGTCATCATCATATATACCCTTTATATAGAAAACCCGGACAGACAGACAGACCGACATTTGCTTATGTAGGCCTACCCATTTCATGGGTCTGGCAATAATTTGATTATAGTAAATTTACCCTGATGGTTTCCCCATCCAGGGCCATGCATTTGGGTCCCCATCCAGAATCAATGGGGGAAATTTACTATAAGCACATTTTTGTCTTGGGAATACAAAAAAATATTATTGAACTCAAGTCTCTATGGCATGAGTTATCAATAAAAAAAAAGTCATTTTGGGGGTGAACTACTCCTTTAAGGGCCGTTTATACTTCCGTATGTTTGATTTTGTGTACGTGTTGGGTGAGAGAGCACATACGTTAATTATGTCGGAATGCATTCCTCTACGTTATTTGCGGGCCGGGTCTAATATCCCTCATTTTCTTTGAAAAAAGCGTGATCGCAGTAAAGCACGGAGAGTGCTGCTAGTTCTTCTCGACCCAGATCTGAGACAGCCATGTTTTTGTGCTGCTCACTGCTGCTAGGCCCTGAAGCCTGCCTGTCAGGAAAGAGCAGATCTACAACCTATCAATGCGTTGCGAGGCCGCTCTTTTTCGGAACACCAACTCCCACTTTATATTGTAAATGTACTTTATATTGGCAGTGATAGATCCTTCTGCAGATGTAAAAACATGCATCCTTTGTTTTTCCCAGAGGAGGAATCTGAAGAGGAGGCCCCTCCCCCCGTCAAAGGCAAAGGTACTCCTGCCAAGCCCGCCGCCAAGGCACCAGTGAAGGCTGCACCTAAAGAGGAGTCTGAGGATGGCGATGAAGAAGATGGTAAGACTATCGAATTATATCTGTGGCAACGTCTTGCTAGTTTTTTAAAGGAACCAGTGCGACAGTGTCATATTTTGAATAACCCCATGTTTTGGGGGTGGCATATGATGATCAAACAATACCATGACAATGCATTCTGATAGCGCGGGTTGTGAAGTCACCGTATTTATCTGATGCCAGCAATGCAGGATCAGTGGATTTGGAACGTATCTGCACTTGTGTTTGATACATCTGTATGTGTTGTGGCTTTCAGACTCTTGAGGAGATGTACACCACCCCAGCAGCCCCAGCCAAGAAGGCTGGTATGGTCACGGCCAAGGAGGATGGTGACGATGGTGAGTTTGACCAGCTTTGGCAAAAAATACTAAAAATGCTAAAGAGTGTTACGTATTAAAGGAGTAGCTCACCCCCAAAATGACTTTCTTTTTCTATTGCTTAGTCACGCCATGGAGACTTTAGTTCAATATATTTTTAGTTTTTTGTCGCATTCCTAAGACAATAATTTGATTATAGTAAATTTACCCTGATGGTTTCCCCATCCAGGGCCATGCATTTGGTCCCCATCCAGGGCAATGCATTTGGGTCCCCATCCAGAATCAATGGGGGTAAATTTACTCTAACCACATTTTTGTCTTTGGAATACAAAAAAATATTATTGAACTCAAGTCTCTATGGCATGAGTTATCAATAAAAAAAAGTCATTTTGGGGGTGAACTACTCCTTTAAGGGCCGTTTATACTTCCGTATGTTTGATTTTGTGTACGTTATTTGCGGGCCGGGTCTAATATGCCGCATTGTTAGAAAAAAGAGTGATTGCAGTAAAGAACGGCGAATGCTGCTAGTTCTTCTCGACCCATATCTGAGACAGCCATGTTTTTGTGCTGCTCGCTGCTGCTAGGCCCTGAAACCTGCTTGTCAGGAAAGAGCAGATCTACAACCTATCAATGTGTTGCGAGGCCGCTCTTTTTCGGAACACCAACTCCCACTTTATATTGTAAATGTACTTTATATTGGCAGTGATTGATCCTTCTGCAGATGTAAAAACATGCATCCTTTGTTTTTCCCAGAGGAGGAATCTGAAGAGGGGGCCCCTCCCCCCGTCAAAGGCAAAGGTACTCCTGCCAAGCCCGCCGCCAAGGCACCAGTGAAGGCTGCACCTAAAGAGGAGTCTGAAGATGGCGATGTAGAAGATGGTAAGACTATCGAATTATATCTGTGGCAACGTCTTGCTGGATTTTTAAAGGAACCAGTGCGAAAGTGTCTTATTTTGAATAACCCCCATTTTTGGGGTGGGGGTGGCATATGATGAAATAAAACCTCCAGGACTTCTGATTGCGCGGGTTGTGACGTCACCTTATTGATCTGATGCCAATAATGCAGGATCAGTGGAATTGGAATGTGGCTGTACTTGTGTTTGATGCATCTGTATGTATTGTGGCTTTCAGACTCTTGAGGAGATGTACACCACCCCAGCAGCCCCAGCCAAGAAGGCTGGTATGGTCACAGAGGAGTCTGAGGTAGCGAAAAATAAGCAACAATTTAACTGACAGTGTTTCGTATTAGTTGACATGGGGAAAGGAAAAGCATCTCTACTGAAAAGGGCAAAACAAGCTTGGGCCTAAACAGTCCTGTGACTTTGCAAACCTCTAGGTTAAATTAATAGTGGATTAAGTAACGTTAAATAATGGCCGAAAACTTGATTAAAATCTTGCATTATGGAGGTGAGGATGCTGTGCGCGTGTCATTGTTCCGACAGCACATTTCTCCAACATTGCGTTGGTCCGACTCGCCCCATTACTAACCCTATCCCTAACCGCACTCATAGCCTCGGTGTAATGAGATGTCTGACTTATGGGCAGTCCCCAACTATTTGCTAGCCAATGTGTTAGCTTTACCGTCCCACTGGGCTCCACGTTGGGTTTGCTTCGGTTTCCGAGTGTCACACGTCACATGCCAGATACACCCAAATGTTGATCATTTAAAATATATGAATTCAATTTAAGATGAGAGGACATTCCCCCGTGAATGGTGGCGTTTTTTTACGATATGGCTTATAATGCTATTTAACTGTTCTGTGGCCCTTGACGACGCTCACCGTCAGTGAAAGGGTTAATACCATGGCGCCGTTGACGGCGAGGACTGTCAATCTTACTGTATATACAGTAAAGATATTATTACTTACTGTACGTCGCTCCGGTCCCGCCCGCATCGGTAATGTCCGCGATTTGTTTACAACGCACGTCGGGCGTGCACGCGAAGTTAACGTCCTCCATAGTAAATCCATTGAGAGGCCCATAAAGAGACTTCATTTTCTCCAAAAGGGACATTCTTATACAAAGGATGGTCTCCACTCTCCATACTATACACAAAAGCTGGGCGCAGCCATGTTCTCTTCTGGGCTCACACTGTCATGTGACTAGATGACGTAATCGTTGCCGTCAAGTGATAATCCAAAAAAACAAAAACAACCCCCTTCCGGCCCTTCAAAATAATAGCGGCGGCCTATGGAGGAAACGGCGTGGCACCGAGGCACCAAGCAAACCTTCAGATTAAGAGGCAGTAGTTGTGTTAAGGACTAACAGCCCACAATACTGATAAACCAAAGTTGGGTATATAGTTGTGTAGATTATATTGATTATACTGTTAATAAGAAGTCGTGTACATTGTTATTTGGCAGTGATTGATCCTTCTGCAGATATAAAAACATGCATCCTTTATTTTTCTCAGAGGAGGAATCTGAAGAGGAGGCCCCTCCCCCAGTCAAAGGCAAAGGTACTCCTGCCAAGCCCGCCGCCAAATTACCAGAAGAGGAGTCTGAAGATGACGACGAAGAAGATGGTAAGAATTATATCTGTGGCAACGTCTTGCTGGCTTTTTAAAGGAACCAGTGCGAAGGTGTCTTATTTTGAATATCCCCATTTTTGGGGTGGGGGTGGCATATGATGAAAAAAACCTCTCCAGATTTTCTGATTGCGCGGGTTGTGACGTTACCTTATTGATCTGATGCCAATAATGCAGGATCAGTGGAATTGGAACGTGGCTGTACTTGTGTTTGATGCATCTGTATGGGTTGTGGCTTTCAGACTCTTGAGGAGATGTACACCACCCCAGCAGCCCCAGCCAAGAAGGCTGGTATGGTCACAGAGGAGTCTGAGGAGGAGGATGACGATGGTGAGTTTGACTAGCTTTAATAAAAACAAAATAAAAACTTGCATTATGGATGGTGAGGATGCTGTGGGCGTGTCATTGTTCCGAGCTAGGGGTCTAACTAGGGGTTTGTCATGATGCTGAATCCATTGCAAGCATTTGTTTTGCACAAAAAACATTCCTTGGGCTAGAAATGGCCCCAGAAAACGCCCACAAAACTGTGAAAAGTGATGACTCATCACATTCCATCACTAAACGTTTTCTGGGGCCATTTGTAGTCCAAGGAATGTTTTTTGTGCAAAACGAATGCTTGCAATGGATTCAGCATCATGACAAACCCCTAGTTAGACCCCTCACATCCTACTTAAATACCCAGAAAAATGTTTTTCTGGGTATTTTCCTCCTGTATAGAAAGTCGATGGGAGCCCAACTTCATTTGGCCGCTGTGGCGACCCCAAAGGTCGCAAACTCGGGCGCCCTAGCTAAATCATTAGAGCATGCCCTGGGCAACATCTGTGCAAAATGTTGCGCTTTTAGACTGATTAGCGCGAAATTACCATTCTATCTCCCTAAGGCCCCCGACTAATGCAGGATCAGTAGATTTGGAACGTGGCTGTACTTGTGTTTCATGCATCTGTATGTGTTGTGGCTTTCAGACTGAGGAGATGGACACCACTCCAGCAGCCCAAGCAAAGAAGGCCGGTATGGTCAAGGCCAAGGAGTCGATTGTAAGTTTGACTAGCTTTAGTGAAAAAATAAGCTAAATTCTAACTCTTACATATTAGTTGACTAGGGAAAGGAAAACAACTACTGAAAAGTGCAAAACAAGCTTGGGCCTAAACAGCTATGCACAATTCTAGGTTGAATTAATTCTAAACACTCATTCTTGTTCATAGATGCTCCTGCGGCCCCTGCCAAGAGGAAGGAGGATGCTAAGGAGACACCCCCTGCCAAAAGGCCAAGGCTGATGGTGAAGACTGCGTTAGAGTTCTCAAATTCTGCCCGAACCCGACCATACCCGAACCCGACCGACATTTAGGGTAGGGTAGGGCCTAAAATGTATGCTAACTAGAGGGTCACGGCCCTTCGGGCCGCTCCCATCTAGTAAAAAAAAAAAAAAAAGAAGAAAAAAAAAAAAATCGTTTCCGGTTGGACCTATTTGATCGCCGGACGCACTTCCGGTTTAGAACTCCGTGTGCCACGTGATCAGTCCTAGCCAATTGGAGTGCTGCATTTGGTCGTGTCTGAGTGATCACACACACACAAACTGACAAAAACCGCTGGCTGCAGTTTTAAAATGTAGGTATAGATTAGTCGGGCCGGGTAGGGCTCGGGCTCAATGAAAAAATAAAATATTTGTTTTTATTATTTTATTGCGACCGTAGGTCGCATTTACTACCAAAACCTCCACCGGCTGTCCGTCCGTCCGTCCGTCCGTCCGTCCGTCCGTCCGTCCGTCCGTCCGTCCGTCCGTCCGTCCGTCAGTGAGTCACACGTCACACTTTTGCCCTGCTCATATCTCCACAACCGTTGCTCCCATCCATGCCAAATTTTGCACACACACTCCTTACCTGCCAAACTACAACCTCCAAGGACCCCCAGAGCTCCAGGGACCCCCAGGTCCCTGGGGGACCCCCAGGTGTAAAAAAATGTCCCTCCGTGAGTCACATGTCACACGTCACACTTTTGCCCTGCTCATATCTCCACAACCGTTGCCCCCATCCATGCCACATTTTGCACACACACTCCTTACCTGCCAAACTACAACCTCCAAGGACCCCCGGAGCTCCAGGGACCCCCAGGTCCCTGGGGGACCCCCAGGTGTAAAAAATCACCAAATGTGCAAAAATGACCAAATGACCACCCCAACGGGGCTGCTCACTGGGAATTCCTGGGGACCACCCACTCCTGGTGCTCCAGAACGGATGCAAAAGTGGTGGCGCCCCCAGTGGAGGACCCCCTCCACTGCAGCTCACATAAAATGCCGTAACTCGGGCTAGGAGCGTCCGGGAGAGCCGGGGCCGGTACCTATTCGTCCGCCAAGGCAACGCGGAGACCCCACCCCTCATTTTTCACATGGCCCTCTTCTAGCGCCACCTTCAGGCCGATTTTTACACATTTTTGGACACTGCTCCTACAGTTTTTGCCCTAAAATCACGCAAATCGCTACACAGTATGTCTACACTCATCCCATCAACATGAATCTGTCCCATATAGCGCCACCTTCAGGCCGATTTTTAAAAACACCTTTTTGGACACTGCTTCTACAGATTTTGCCCTAAAAACACGAAAATCACTACACAGCATGTCTACACTCATGTCATCAACATGGATCAGGAAGATTTTGGAAAAACACATTTTTGCCCTATTTGTGGAGATAAGCGACCTACAGTCGCTTATCTCCCGATTAGGGAGTCTTACTGGTTACTATTATATGATAGACCCGACCATACCCGACCCGACCCGACCCGACGTTTTCGGGCCGGGTAGGGCCTAAAATGTATGCTAACTAGTAGGGCCGGGTAGGGCCAAGGGCCTGCCCAGTTAGGGCCCAGTTAGGGCCGGGCCTTAATTTTCAGGCCCGTTGAGAACTCTAGACTGCGTACAGTCATCTCATAATGTTAGAACTGATGTATTTGTGTAATACATTTGATGGAAATGTTATCTCTTTGATATTTATAATAAATTTGATGGAAATGTGATCGCTTTCTCTCAGGTTACTGTCTTTGTTGGAAACCTGAACAAAGTACTGGATACTCCTGGTCAATTATTAGGCCTACTCTGAAAGTTGCTCTGTTAAAGGTTCCATGAATTTTCACTTTTCCTATTTTAAAACCTTTTTTTGGGGTCCCACTAGCACTTTCTATCCTCACAAAGTCCCATTTCTGACCATTGTGTCTTTCTCTGTTTTTGGGAAGGCTGAGGTTAAAAGCTTTCCACGGGTTCTCAGAACAGGCTGCAGAATTTGCTGACGTCAGCGACGGCGCCCCCGTTTTTGAAAAAATTGCATGTTTAACCCCCATAGCAACCCCATCTTTCAAACATGGCAGCCACATTACATTACATTTTAAGAAAACATAATGGCTGCTAGTTCATGAATGCCTGAACGGATTTCCATTCGGATTGTTTTGTTTGAAAGCTGTGAGCAATGTGCACACACGTGGTGCATGATCTAGGCATGGACATGACATGATCAGTGCACTATGAATTACATGGAAGTCTATGGAGAGGGAGGCATATGGAACTTGGAAGGTATTTTCAAATGGCCGTGTATGAGTTTTTTTTTAATTATTATTATTATTATTTTTAAGACTTTTCGTGTAGTTTGGTTGGGGTGCATATCTGCACACACAACAGGCAGAACAGTGGGGGGTGGCGCAGTTCAGGCCAAAGGTGGTACTGCAGCTGAAAATGCTCAGAGCCATTCAAAAAGAGGCTAGTCAAACTAGGTGTTTTTCGGGATTCTGAATCCAATGCAAACATTTGTTTTGCAGGAAAAACATTCCTTGAGCTAAAAACTGACCCCATAATTTGGCAATAAAACTATGATTTAGTGATGAGTCATCACTTTTCACAGTTTTGTGGCGGACGTTTCTTGGAAAGGAATGTTTTTCGTGCAAAACAAATGCTTGCATTGGATTCAGAATCCCGAAAAACACCTAGTTTGACCCCTCACATGCTACTTAAAGCATATTTATTTTTTGTATTATTTTACTCTATAGTAAAGTCTATGAGAGCCCAACTTTGATTGGCTCCCACAAGTTTCCCAAGACAAATCTGCGATGCCCCTATAGCCAAAAATGTTCCATATGGCATGTTCTAACTGTGTGCCAAATATCATGCTTCTTTCATAAAGTGCACGATTTTTGCCTGAAACGCTCTGACTAGGACCTATTATATGAAGACAGGTTGAAAAGTGGTGAACTACTCCTTTAAGTATTCAAAATTGCTATTTACAAAATTGCTAATTACAAAGTAGGCTATATGTTCCAGAAATCTTCAAAACATAATAGTGGTCTGTTTCCCTCATGCTGAGTTGGGAGCGGTCCTCTTCAATTTGTGATTTGTGCCAGGAAATAATAGTGAAAGAAGGTAGCAGAAAACATCCTGAGGGCTGGGCCTGGCTCCCAGACTATTAGGGTTCCTCCCCAGATTATCCAGGTGAGAGAGCACTAGTGCAACTGCAACAGCGTTATCAGTTGATCTGTTGGCCTTGTAGGCAAACTGGTGTTGTCATCAAGGGTGGGGGGGATGCAGGTTTTAATGTTTGCCAGCACCAGTTTCTCACAGTCTGGCTAACCATCGTCAAATAAAAGGGAACGCCCACTCTGTTTGTTCCTCTTCATCTGATCTCATGCGTAGCTATTATCACTGGCGTGAGAGCGACCGGCCTGTAGTCGTTGGGATGATGGTGGTGGCTTCCAGACAGTTGGAACAGTCGCTTGCTTGAGTGACAGATTGAAGATGTATGCAAAGACTGCAGTAATATGGGCAGCATACACCTTCAGTGCTCGGCCTGGAACACCGTCACGCCTAGCTGCCTGGTTGCTGTTGAACCTGTTTGACCTGATGTGGCTGCATTTTTTTGAGCGGTGGTCACACCACTCACTCGTAACTTAAGCGTGAGTGTGTGTGTACTGTGTAGGTAGGTTTGTTACTATCTATGCGTATATGCATGTAGCCTGAGCATGAGCAATAGCGCTGGTGACCAAGTGGCCCTGAAATGAACTACTACACACACACGCACCACCGCTCACTTCAAAGTTGCTTAGATTCTTTTTTTCTTTTTTTTAGATATGTTTTTGGGGCTTTTATGCCTTTATTGATAGGACAGTTGACTGACAGGAAATGGGGAGAGAGATGGGGAGTGACATGCAGCAAAGGTAGTTGGGATCGGGACTCGAACCAGCGACACTGAGCCTATGTGGTATGCACCTGGACCGGTAGACCAGCTGGCGCCCAAGCTGCAAAATGAGTTGATGGCCCCACCCTATGTTGTGATGTTAATGTCCGGACCTGCTCAAACCTGGCAAAGAATGCATTGAGCTGGTCTGGGAGGTGTTTTCAGTCGGGGGGGGGGGGGGGGGGGGGGGGGGGGCATCAAGTTTCAACATGATCCATCATGCCTGTCTGCCTGACGTGGCTACTGCAGTCAGATGATCACTGTTCTCATGGAAGCAAAATGCTGACAGGCAGTTTACTGGTCAAATGTGGTTACAATTAAGCAATATTACACGAGAGGGTGTGTGTTATCGTGAATATCATCACGCCTGTGTTGCCTCAGGCACAAGCCTGACTTTTACTTGTTCCACTACATCTCAGAGGCAAATAGACCTATTGTACTTTTACTTCACTAGAATTATTTGAAAACTTTAATAGTAACTAACTAATTACTTTGTAAATTTTGATTATTATTCCAAAACATACATTAACCACTTCAGGACAGCCCTACATACATTTCGGCCATTTGAAAATAGCAGATCTACTTTTTTCAAAAGATCTTTGAAAATGTTATAAGTTTGAAAACTCTTGAAATGGGACATTCTGCATAGTATTAGTGAGCACTTTTACTTTTGTACTTTAAGTACATTTTGATGCCAATACTTTTGTACTTTTACTCAAGTACATTTTGAATTCCAGACTTTTACTTGTAACAGAGTGTAATTTTCTACATTGCATTCTTTATTATTAAGACATTTAAGTAGTCTACTTTTTCTCCACCACTGAGGTTAGGGTTAGGCATATAACCACGCCCACCTGGGCGACACAGACACACCTCGGAATGAGAGAGTCTCACAACCATAGATATCTGTGCTCACAACAGTGAAGTAGTGAACATTCTTGAGTCTTTCTGTTCTCACTCTCAGTGTGTCCACTGTCCAGTGAATGTCCAACAGAGTAGACTGGACTGAGCTACGTGCGCAGCAGCCAGCAACATTCTCTCTATCATTGGTATTTATATAGCACAGCACACAATTCACAGGCATGCTGACAGCGTTAACTTGAAGTTGGTGTTTTGTCGAAGCGCAAAAACAACACTACACCGTGGTGAAACTGGCGAAGGTGAGTGTCATTTGATGTAGGCTACTGTTATTATAAAAGTATAGACATACTGTAGGCCTATTGTGTTTTACGCACTGGTCTTTTGTGCTGCTCTTCACTCCTAGGTCCCGAACCCTGCTTGTCAAGGAAAGAGCAGATCTACAAGCTAGTCGTGAGGCGCATAGGTGAGGAGACACGTTGATGGCTTGTAGATCTGCTCTTTTTTCGGAACAGAACAGCCTCATATTAGGCATACACGGTAAAACGACTCACTGCTTTAGTTTACATACATTTCTTGATACTTACGGCTGGTATAAGTAATCGGTACAAGTCAAAAAATAATGTTTAAACGACGGTTTTGTCGAGTGACATCACATGATATGAAGTAATGAAACATGAGCATTAGGTATATGAACTGTAGAGTCAAGCAAACTTTTTTTTATTTAAAAACGAATTAATGTAATGACCACATGGCTTGGATATAATCTTTTAAATTAAAACGCGTGTCATATTACATTTTGTTTGACGCACACCTGTAATTGTGGATTTATTGACGTTATTTATTTATTTATTTTTTCACGGTACTGTCGTGTTGTCTATTAAACGTTGTGTGTTAGTTTTGCAGGAAATGTGACTTGCATGCTAAGTTACCTAGTTATTAACTATTAGTTAACCTCGCTCGCCAGACCAGACTTTCCTCCTCGGGAGGGAGACAGCGCGTTTCCCAACGAGTCTGTGGCCTAAGCTAGATGCAGAATAGGCCTAGACCAAAATCTAGAGTGAAAATCTTTAACTCATATGTATATTTGTGCCATTGAAATCATCAATTGTGTTTTTATATATAGCCTACATATATATATATAAAGTTTATATATATATAATATAAAAACACAATTGATGATTTCAATGGCACAAATTAGAGCACATCCAGCGCTAAAGAATGAGACAATTTCTTCCCGATTTGGAGCCAAAAAATTGGGGGTGCAAGCCTCAGCAAAACTATAACCTAGAATATCTCAAAAATGATACCAGCAGAAATTATAAAATGTACGGCACAATTCAGCACAAATCCAGCACTAAAGAATGACACCATTTTTATATATGTTTTCAACATATGGGGTGCCAACTTCACGGAGGTCTTTAACTCATATCTTTGCTTCAAGGGGGTTCCAGGGAACATCATATTTTGAGATGGGTGTCCATCCGTGGAACAACATATTTTGAGATGGGGGTCCGTGGCCAAATATATATTTTCCTTAACCTTAACCACTGATAGGCACATTCTACAATGTCTTCTAAATCCTAACAGTTGTCTGAAAAATAACTTATGTTGCTATTGGTGGTTCTCAAACTTCTCATGTCCAGGACCCCCAAAATGATATGTATTTGGCCATGGACCCCCATCGCAAAGTATTTTGTTCCAGGGACCCCCAGAAGCAAAGATTTGAGTTAGAAAATGTCACTCAAAATTTTGGTCTGTTCTGCGTCTAGCTTAAGGCCACAGACTTGTTGGGCGGAAGGCCTCGTATTTCCTTGGTATTTCCTGTGTGATCCGGTCTAGGCGTGGCTGAAACCGGAAAGAAAAAGAAACAACAAATCCTTTGTTTTTTCTCAGTGGAGGAATCTGAAGAGGAGTCCCTCCCCCAGTCAAAGGCAAATGTACTCCTGCCAAGCCCTCCGCCAAGGCACCAGTGAAGGCTGCACCTAAAGAGGAGTCTGAAGATGATGACAAACAAGATGGTAAGACTATCGAAATGTATCTGTGGCAACGTCTTGCTGTTTTTTTTAAAGGAACCAGTTCGACGGCGTCATATTTTAAATACCCCTATGCTTTGGGGAGTTCCATATGATGAACAAAAACAACATCCTTCATAACATCATTCTGATTGCGCGGGTTGTGACGTCACCTCATTGATCTGAGGACAGCTATGCAGGATCAGTGGAATTGGAACGTGGCTGTACTTGTGTTTGATACATCTGTATGTGTTGTGGCTTTCAGACTCTTGAGGAAATGTACGCCACCCCAGCAGCCCCAGCCAAGAAGGCTGGTATGGTCACAGAGGAGTCTGAGTTGGAGGGTGACAATGGTGAGTTTGACTAGCTTTAGCGAAAAATAAGCAAAAAAAAGCGTGATCACAATAAAGCACAGCGGATGCTGCTAGTTCTCCTCGACCCGGATCTGAGACAGCCATGTTTTTGTGTATGAACTGTAACTTTCTCCAAGGTTTTAAATCACCTTATTGTTAATGGTAATGGCGACTTGGCAGTGGATATAATTTTTTGAATGAAAACACATTTGTCATTTAAAATGTTTTTAGTTGATGCACACAGATATCCAGATGATCCAAGTTGGCTAAAGCTGGCACGGATGCAGTGGATTTAAATGGCCGAAAAACTAAATTATAAGTCATGTCACCTGTGACTAGCATAGACAGAGTCTGAAGATGATGACGAAGAAGATGAAGACTATCGAATTGTATCAGTGGCAACGTCTTGCTGTTTAACCAGTGCGACAATGTCATATTTTGAATACCTCCATGTTTTTGGGGTGGCATATGATGATCAAACAATACCAGGACAATGCATTCTGATTGCGCGGGTTGTGAAGTCACCATTGATCTGATGCCAGCAGTGCAGAATCAGTGGATTTGAAACATGGCTGCACTTGTGTTTGATGCATCTGTATGTGTTGTGGCTTTCAGATTGGGGAGATATACACTGTTAATTATATAGAAAGTTGTGTACATTGTTAGATGTAAAACCATGTATCGTCTGTTTTTCTCAGAGGAGGAATCTGAAGAGGGGGCCCCTCCCCAGTCAAAGGCAAAGGTAATCCTGCCAAGCCCACCACCAAGGCACCAGTGAAGGCTGCACCTGAAGATGACGACGAAGAAGATGGTAAGACTCTCGAATTATATCTGTGGCAACGTCTTGCTCGTTTTTTAAAGGAACCAGTGCGACAGTGTCATATATTGAATAACCCCATGTTTTTGGCATATGATGATCAAACAATACCAGGACAATGCATTCTGATTGCGCGGGTTGTGAAGTCACCGTATTGATCTGATGCCAGCAATGCAGGATCAGTGGATTTGGAACGTATCTGCACTTGTGTTTGATACATCTGTATGTGTTGTGGCTTTCAGACTCTTGAGGAGATGTACACCACCCCAGCAGCCCCAGCCAAGAAGGCTGGTATGGTCACGGAGGAGTCTGAGGAGGAGGGTGACGATGGTGAGTTTGACTAGCTTTAGCGAAAAATAAGCAAAAAAAAGTGTGATCATAGTAAAGCACAGCGGATGCTGCTAGTTCTCCTCGACCCGGGTCTGAGACGGCCATGTTTTTGTGTTGCTCACTGCTGCTAGGCCCCAAAGCCTGCTTGTTCGGAAAGAGCAGATCTGCAAGCTATCAACGCGTTGCGAGGTGACATGTTGATTGCTTGTATATCTGCTCTTTTAATGGTGGAACTGTAACTTTCTCCAAGGTTTTAAAACACCTTATTGTTAATGGTGATGGTGACTTGGCGGTGGATATAATCTTTTGAATGAAAACACCTTTGTCATTTAAAATGTTTTTAGTTGCACACAGATATCCAGATGATCCAAGTTGGCTAAAGCTGGCACGGATGCAGTGGATTAATTAACATTAATAAATGGCCGAAAAACTAAATTAAAAGTCATGTCACCCGTGACTAGCATAGACAGAGTCTGAAGATGATGACGAAGAAGATGGTAAGACTATCGAATTGTATCAGTGGCAACGTCTTGCTGTTTAACCAGTGCGACAGCGTCATATTTTGAATACCCCCCATGTTTTTGGGGTGGCATATGATGATCAAACAATACCAGGACTGATCATTCTGATTGCGCGGGTTGTGAAGTCACCATTGATCTGATGCCAGCAGTGCAGAATCAGTGGATTTGAAACATGGCTGCACTTGTGTTTGATGCATCTGTACGTATGTGTTGTGGCTTTCAGATTGGGGAGATATACACTGTTAATTATATAGAAAGTTGTGTACATTGTTAGATGTAAAACCATGTATCGTCTGTTTTTCTCAGAGGAGGAATCTGAAGAGGAGGCCCCTCCCTCAGTCAAAGGCAAAGGTAATCCTGCCAAGCCCGCCACCAAGGCACCAGTGAAGGCTGCACCTGAAGATGACGATGAAGAAGATGGTAAGACTCTCGAATTATATCTGTGGCAACGTCTTGCTCGTTTTTTAAAGGAACCAGTGCGACAGTGTCATATTTTGAATAACCCCATGTTTTGGGGGTGGCATATGATGATCAAACAATACCAGGACAATGCATTCTGATAGCGCGGGTTGTGAAGTCAACGTATTGATCTGATGCCAGCAATGCAGGATCAGTGGATTTGGAACGTATCTGCACTTGTGTTTGATACATCTGTATGTGTTGTGGCTTTCAGACTCTTGAGGAGATGTACACCACCCCAGCAGCCCCAGCCAAGAAGGCTGGTATGGTCACGGCCAAGGAGGATGGTGACGATGGTGAGTTTGACTAGCTTTAGCGAAAAATAAGCAAAAAAAAGTGTGATCATAGTAAAGCACAGCGGATGCTGCTAGTTCTCCTCGACCCGGATCTGAGACAGCCATGTTTTTGTGTTGCTCACTGCTGCTAGGCCCCAAAGCCTGCTTGTTCTGAAAGAGCAGATCTGCAAGCTATCAACGCGTTGCGAGGTGACATGTTGATTGCTTGTAGATCTGCTATTTTTTTTTATACTGTATACTGTATATTGTTCACGGTATAACGCCACTATTTTGCTTTACAAGTCTACATAAATTACTGGTTATTTACGGCTGGTATAAATGGTGAAAGTCCATATATTGTTTGTTAAACAATGGTTTTGCCGAGTGACACGAAACTACAAAGTTAATGAAAAGAAATTGCATTAATGGTGGAACTGTAACTTTCTCCAAGGTTTTAAAACACCTTATTGTTAATGGTGATGGCGACTTGGCGGTGGATATAATCTTTTGAATGAAAACACATTTGTCATTTAAAATGTTTTTAGTTGATGCACACAGATATCCAGATGATCCAAGTTGGCTAAAGCTGGCACGGATGCAGTGGATTAATTAACATTAATAAATGGCCGAAAAACGAAATTATAAGTCATGTCACCCGTGACTAGCATAGACAGAGTCTGAAGATGATGATGAAGACGATGAAGACTATCGAATTGTATCAGTGGCAACGTCTTGCTGTTTAACCAGTGCGACAATGTCATATTTTGAATACCTCCATGTTTTTGGGGTGGCATATGATGATCAAACAATACCAGGACAATGCATTCTGATTGCGCGGGTTGTGAAGTCACCATTGATCTGATGCCAGCAGTGCAGAATCAGTGGATTTGAAACATGGCTGCACTTGTGTTTGATGCATCTGTATGTGTTGTGGCTTTCAGATTGGGGAGATATACACTGTTAATTATATAGAAAGTTGTGTACATTGTTAGATGTAAAACCATGTATCGTCTGTTTTTCTCAGAGGAGGAATCTGAAGAGGGGGCCCCTCCCCAGTCAAAGGCAAAGGTAATCCTGCCAAGCCCGCCACCAAGGCACCAGTGAAGGCTGCACCTGAAGATGACGACGAAGAAGATGGTAAGACTCTCGAATTATATCTGTGGCAACATCTTGCTCGTTTTTTAAAGGAACCAGTGCGACAGTGTCATATATTGAATAACCCCATCTTTTTGGCATATGATGATCAAACAATACCAGGACAATGCATTCTGATTGCGCGGGTTGTGAAGTCACCGTATTGATCTGATGCCAGCAATGCAGGATCAGTGGATTTGGAACGTATCTGCACTTGTGTTTGATACATCTGTATGTGTTGTGGCTTTCAGACTCTTGAGGAGATGTACACCACCCCAGCAGCCCCAGCCAAGAAGGCTGGTATGGTCACAGAGGAGTCTGAGGAGGAGGGTGACGATGGTGAGTTTGACTAGCTTTAGCGAAAAATAAGCAAAAAAAAGTGTGATCATAGTAAAGCACAGCGGATGCTGCTAGTTCTCCTCGACCCGGGTCTGAGACAGCCATAGTTTTGTGTTGCTCACTGCTGCTAGGCCCCAAAGCCTGCTTGTTTGGAAAGAGCAGATCTGCAAGCTATCAACGCGTTGTGAGGTGACTTGTAGATCTGCTCTTTTTTTTATACTGTATACTGTATATTGTTCACGGTATAACGCCACTATTTTGCTTTACAAGTCTACATAAATTACTGGTTATTTACGGCTGGTATAAATGGTGAAAGTCCATATATTGTTAATTTGTTTGTTAAACAATGGTTTTGTCGAGTGACATGAAACTACAATGTTAATGAAAAGAAATTGCATTAATGGTGGAACTGTAACTTTCTCCAAGGTTTTAAAACACCTTATTGTTAATGGTGATGGCGACTTGGCGGTGGATATAATCTTTTGAATGAAAACACATTTGTCATTTAAAATGTTTTTAGTTGATACACACAGATATCCAGATGATCCAAGTTGGCATCGCACTGATGCAGTGGATTAATTAACATTAATAAATGGCCGAAAAACTAAATTAAAAGTCATGTCACCCGTGACTAGCATAGACAGAGTCTGAAGATGATGACGAAGAAGA
Source organism: Nannobrachium achirus (assembly GCF_963921795.1). Lineage (NCBI taxonomy): Eukaryota > Metazoa > Chordata > Actinopteri > Myctophiformes > Myctophidae > Nannobrachium > Nannobrachium achirus. The sequence continues at coordinate 42,959,589 of NC_137810.1, forward strand.
TGGTAAGACTATCGAATTGTATCAGTGGCAACGACTTGTTGTTTAACCAGTGCGACAATGTCATATTTTGAATACCTCCATGTTTGTGGGGTGGCATATGATGATCAAACAATACCAGGACTGATCATTCTGATTGCGCGGGTTGTGTTGTAACCGTATTGATCTGATGCCAGCAGTGCAGAATCAGTGGATTTGAAACATGGCTACACTTGTGTTTGATGCATCTGTGTGTGTTGTGGCTTTCAGATTGGGGAGATATACACTGTTAATTATATAGAAAGTTGTGTACATTGTTAGATGTAAAACCATGTATCGTCTGTTTTTCTCAGAGGAGGAATCTGAAGAGGAGGCCCCTCCCCCGGTACTCCTGCAAAGCTCGCTGCCAAGGTACCAGTGAAAGCTGCACCTAAATGTTTTTAGTTGATGCACACGGATATCCAGATGATCCAAGTTGGCTAAAGCTGGCACGGACGCAGTGGATTAATTAACCTTAATAAATGGCCGAAAAACTAAATTAAAAGTCACGTCACCCGTGACTAGCATAGACAACGTGGCAGGACCGTGCTAAAATAAAAACACATATTATTGGGGTGAGGATGTCATTGTTCCAACAACGCATTTCTCCGACTCGCCCATTATTAACCCTATCCCTAACTGCACACATAGCCATATAGTCGGAGTAATGTGATGTCGGACTTGGGCAGTCCACAACTAGGTTAGCTAGTTCCTAACCAATACGTTAGCTTTTCCGTCCTGCTGGGCACCACATGGTGTCGGCATCGGCTTCCACGTGTCACACTCTGCGTGCCAGATACATCCCCCAACTGTTGATCATTTGAAATGTATTAATTAATTTTTAGATGAGGGTACATTCCCCTGCGAATGGTGGTGGTGATTTTACGTTTTTTTTTTTTTCCCCTTTTTTTCTCTTTTTTTCAGGTCTTTAATGGGGGCCATCTAAGGATTAACAGCCCACATTACTGATAAACCAGAATTGGGTATATACCGGTAGTTGTGTAGATTATATTGATTATACTGTTAATAACTTTGTTAGTTGGCAGTGATAGATCCTTCTGCAGATGTAAAAACATGCATCGTTTGTTTTTCTCAGAGGAGGAATCTGAAGAGGAGGCCCCTCCCCCAGTTGAAGGCAAAGGTACACCTGCCAAGCCCGCCGCCAAGGTGAAGGTTGCACCTAAAGAGGAGTCTGAAAATGATGACGAAGAAGATGGTAAGACTATCGAATTGTATCTGTGGCAACGTCTTGCTGTTGAACCAGTGCGACAGCGTCATATTTTTAATAACCCCATGTTTTGGGGGTGGCATATGATGATCAAACAATCCCATGACTTCTTACTCTGATTGCGCGGGTTGTGAAGTAACCTTATCATTGATCTGATGCCAGCAGTGCAGGATCAGTGGACTTGGAACATGACTGCACTTGTGTTTGATGCATCTGTATGTGTTGTGGCTTTCAGACTTGAGGAGATATGCACCACCCCAGCAGCCCCAGCCAAAAAGGTCATTCGAAGGTTCTGTTCGAGCCAGGATAGCCACAGACAGAGAGACCCCTTCCCAACTCCCTCGAACGCCCTTTTTCACTTTTGCCAGAATGGTCGTTGTTCTCACTTTGGCCGGAGGGTTGCCATTGAGATGATCCTGAAGGTCCCAACTGCACATCATCCTCATCTCTTCAATCCAGACCAGTTTCTTTTTTCTTTTTTCCAAAATAAGTAAAATGTAATTGTCTGGAAAAACTGTGTTTGCTGTGAATGGTATACTTAACTATTTGTAGTGCATTGACAATTTTGTATCCATCTGAGAACTTTTGAGTTTTAATAAAACCTGTAAGTGGTGATTGTTAAATGTGGCGTTACTTCCATTTTGTCAACAGTTTTCATTGTATGCCTTAAAGTGCTCTCACTATACAGATCCATCTCAGAATATGAGGGAATATTTTAATATTGTGTATAAAAGAAAATTGCAGATGCCATAGAAACACAAATCATAACTGGACTTCAAGCAACTCTGACTTCAGAAGTTCCACATTTCTTTATTATAAATCCTTGTTATGATTATGAGTGGTCTGGTGTAATATTTTGAAATATGGACGTTTGATATTCATGAGCTGTATGCCATAAAAATGTTGTGACTAAATGGGGGAAAAATAAATCTCATTTACTGAAAATTAACCATTTTTGGACATAAGGTTTCCACCCCACAGCAACAATATATACTGTATGTAGATGTGTAATTATGAATTCCATTCTGTCTGTCCTCTGCATATCTCCATTCATGCCCGACAGATTAACTTCCCACTTCAAGGACTTGTGTCGATTGGCCAAGCTGGTGAAATAATTGTAGGCTGCTCTCTGCTCTGGCATCAGTGGCATGCGTTTTGTGTTGAGGAAATGTCTTTGGTACTAGTTCTAGGCCTATAGATCCATCTAAAAAAAAATGTTGTGTAAAAGTTAATTTTATTCTGTAATATATATATTTTGTTTTAAACTTTCATATATTCTAGATCCATTGTGCATGCAGTGAAATATTCAAAACCTTGTTTTTGATTTTGATTGTTATGGCATACAGCTCATGAACATCAAAAATCCATATCTCAAAATATTAGAATATTACTTCAAAAGAAGGATTTATAATACAGGAATGTTAAACTTCTGAAAGCTTATGTTAATTTATGCACTCAGTAATTGGTCTGGAATACTTCGGAACAAATGTCTTCGTGGCATGAAGGTATATTGTCACTGTGGTACTTTTGGGTCATAACCCTCTTAAAGGGCCACTTCACCTCTGGTACAACCAGATCTTATGTTATTGTTGTTTGGGACACAATCAACACAATCCTGAGTTATTCTTTGTGTTCAATCTGTGTTTTGAGATATTTTAGTATTTCAGCTGTGCTAGTGATGCGTTTTGCATCATGATGCAGCATGATGATGCAAAATGCATCATATGATGCAAAATGCATCACTAGCACAGCTGAAATACTAAAATATCTCAAAACACAGATTGAACACAAAAAATAACTCAGGATTGTGTTGATTGTGTCCCAAACAACAATAAAATAAGATCTAGTTGTCCCAGAGGTGAAGTGGCCCTTTAAGTATGTGTGCAGGGGTGTGTTTTACCATCAGAAATATAGCGACTGTAAACTACGTGTACACTAGGTGGCAGTGTCCACCATAGGTAGTCCTACAGGTACAATGCCTACTATGTCACATAAGCAACTAGGGCAACGTTGTACAAAACGGATGGATGCTTTCTCTTCAAATTGATTGAGGATCTCAAAGATCTACAAGGTCTGGGGTTACAATGATTGTGATGCTGTATTAACTAATTTTGCTGGGACCCCCCTGGTACCAGTACGGCCTCACCCCCAAAGGCCCCATGCCCTTGAGGTCACCGGAGTCATGTTATTTAGCAGTTAGCACCAGCAGGGGGCAGTGAAGTCTCCTGCTCTGCTCACAAGTTTGGTGATTTTGCTTTCAGTTCTTTCAGTTAACCTAACACTGGCTCTGAGGCACCCAGGGGGTATTTTAGTTGATGACACTAGAGGACAGGGGGACATCGGTGCGCTGTCAGCCCCTTCATCCAGGAGCTGAAAGGAGGGCTTTGTCTCTGAAGGTGCCTGGGCAGGAGGCACACATGACGGTCCACAGACAGCCTGCTGCTGAATGGTCCTATTTAGCGATCCATTGGCCCCTGCCTTGTCAGACGGTGACAGAGGTCGTAGCAGCCTGTCACCCCCAGCGTTAAAGGAGTAGGCCTAGTTCACCCCCCAAATTCGTATTTTTTCTTTTTTTTTTCTTTTCTTTCCTATCGATTATTCACCCCATGCAGGGCTGTCTTAGCCATGGGGCCGGTGGCTCTCAGGGGCCCTTGGGGGAACTGGGCCGTGGGGTCATCGACAATTTACTAAAATGAAATGTTTAAGTTAATCAAATATCTCCACATGGGGCAAGTAATCGATAGAACAAAGTCATTTTGGGGGTGAACTACTCCTTTAAGTCTGTCATCTAGAATAGAGTGACCTAGACCTGTTAAAAACACCCAGTGCTGCTGGATAAACTAGTCAACCTAGTACTTGAGTCAAAGTACTGGATTCTCCTGGTCAAATATTAGGCCTACTCTTAAAGTTACTTTGTCAAATATGTATTTGAGTAGGCTACTGGAGTATAGTAGGCGTAAGCCTACTTACTTAAAAAAAATACCTAAAGTATTCAAAATAGCTATTACAAATTAGTCTGTATTGTCCAGAAATCTTCAAAAATATATAAAACCCCCTCTCTCAACCCCCCCCCCCTCTCTCACTGCTCTCTCTACCCTCTTCTGAGTTCACATTTGATATTACATTTTTGCAGTGTCAGCTGAATTCACTTTCATATCAGCTATCGTAACAGCATATGATACATCCTGTCTCTCTCCAACTCCCGTATGAACACACAGATACACACATGGCTGTAACTATCGATTATATTTTTGATTACTTTTCAGATTAATCAAATAATCGAGAAGTTGAATATCAAAAACATCTAAAACATCTAAAAAATCGAATTGCTATATTGTATTATCTACTAAATCAATTAGTCGGATTATCCTCTTACACCCTACTTAATGCTTTGTCGTACAACAGTGTTTATAAAACTTAAAATAATGCAGACTTGGCCCGGACGGCTGGGGTAGCGGCAGCGGTCCAGGCACCTGGGCTGCTGATGCAGCCTTACAGTGTGTCGCTGGTTTGACTCCCAATCCCGGCGACCTTTGCTGCGTGTCACTCCTCTTCTCTCTCTCCCCATTTCCTGTTAGTCTATTATAATCTACCAGTAAGATGCCTAAGGGCGAAAAGCGACCGCGCAGGACGGAATTTGCACAGACAGGACGGAACGGAATTCATTTGGAAGTGATTCGAGTTGCTGTTGGTTGTTTAAGCTGGACAAAATGTGGACAAAATATTTTCCCAAATATGGATATGACTGACGTCTGACATCATCATCATGTCTCATGTTATAGACCACACGAGACTTACAAAATATGTCCATATATGGGCATTCCAAGCTATGGGTTTAATATTGATGACATCAGGGATCTCCATATATGGGCATACAAGGGACAAGGATGGAATGTGATGCCACAATGATGTCACAACAATGTGATGTCATAGGTCAGATATGGGAATACAATGTGCATACAAGGGACAAGGAATGTGATGTCACAATGTGATGTCACAACGATGTGATGTCACAACAGGTCAGCAGCTATAGACATTGAGGCGTTACTCACTCACGGACGAACAAGATGTGGCGCTTTTCATAGTTAAAGGAGCTATAGTCAACTTTTTCATTGTAGGTGTACATCCTAGTCTACAGACTAGGATGTAAACAAAGTACGGGCCCTGTAAATGTAAACAAAGGGCCAAAATGATTATTTTATCATTATTTTACGCTTTTTGTGGTCATTTTTTAATTGAAACACATATATGAAGCTTATTTTTTTATAAAATATTTTCGAAACATTATTTTTATTTTAGCATCCGTTTTTCAAGAAAAAGTTGACTATAGCTCCTTTAACTGCGACCTACAGTCGCAATCAATAAAGGAAAAAAGCAAACAAAAAAATTATAATAATGCAAACTCTTCTTGCTATTGTATTTTTTTTTAAAGAAAAGAAGTTACATTTTAAAACAATCTTTATTAAAATTGTGATTATTCATAATCAATTTGGTTAGATATTGCATCCCTGCATGCGCACGCACGCACGCACACACACACACACACACACACACACACACACACACACACACACACATACACACACACACACACACACACACACACACACACACACACTCTTTGGACGCTGTGATGTCCTCCATGCAGCATTATGTCTTGTTTGTCTCCGTAATGAGGAGAAGCAACGATACGCTTGGAGCAGAGTCAATAGAGCATTGTTAGTGGGGAGAGGAGGAGAGAGACTGACACTTTACTTTGACTCGTTTGTCCACTGGAACTAGTCTAAAAGGGCTCCATTTAAATAGAAGTATACTGCCCAGAGTCTGGTCAATGGCCCTTTGTACACAACATGGTGTTCTATAGCACACACACAAGTGCCAGGAAGACGCACAGTTCTCCTCTGGACCTCTTTCCAGGATCATCATCATGACACACAGGGAGCTGCATGGTGACTTCCCTGCAGCCTTATATCCACTGACCGAGCACAACATCATGTTTAGATCGTGTGAGATGGTCAGGAGGATGGTTATTTTTGTTCATGTTGATCGATCTCTCAGTCAAGACAGATTCTGCTAACAGCCACTGCCACTGGGGCGGCAGTGGCTCAGGTGTAGGGAAACCGTCATTAGAACACGGAGGGTTCCCGAAGGGTTCCCAGTTTGATCCAGGGCTCCCCCAGAGTTAGTGTCGAAGAGTCCTTGAGCAATTGACTCTGAACCCCTAGTTGCTCCCGGTGAGCAGGTTGGTGCCTTGCATGGTTTCCTCCTCCATCGGTGTATGAATCTATGGGTGAATGTAATGCACAATCTCTGTAAAGCGCCTTGGATAAAGGTGCCAAAGAAATGCACGATTTACCATTTATTTACATTTAACAGCAGGATATGTCAGTACCGCTCCGCTCCCCTAAACATGTAATGTTGTAGGTAGGAATGCACACAGAAGCACCTGGGAGGAAGTGCATTAAGGAAGGGGAGTCAAACTGAGGTCTTGTTCCTACACAATTATGTACCACTACCAACACGACAGTTTACCAAATAAGGTTTATTGGCTGTACAGGAGTATTTTCCTCCATGCACCTGTCCATGAGTAATTATAGGTGTGCAGAGGGACGGCATAGCTCAGGGGTAGAGAAACCGTTATTAGAGCACGAAGGGTTCCCAGTTCGAATCCGGGCTCCCCCTGAGTGAATGTCAAAGGGTCCTTGGGCAAGACTCTGAACCCAGTTGCTCCCGGTGAGCAGGTTGGTGCCTTGCATGGTTTCCTCCGCCACCGGTGTATGAATGTGTGCGTGAATGGGTGAATGTAATGCACAATCTCTGTAAAGCGCTTTGGATAAAAGCGCTATATAAATGCACCATACCATTTACCAGAAGACTTTACAGTTAATCAACTTTAGCAGCAGGGGCAAAGGTAGATTAGCAAACTAGCTTGATTGTAAGGGTTAGAGCTGTTTGCTGGTGCAAAGTGCTATAAAACACTTGAAAAAAGAAAAGGTATTATTATTCTTTCTTTTCTTTTCTTTCCCCAATCCTTTCGCTCCTGAACCCCAATGGGCTTCATTTCCCGTTTCCTCTTTGTCTCTGGTTCCAGTATCAAACTTTTGTTGAGGAAGATCCTTTCACCGTGTTAATTAGAGTATCATTTTACCATGGAAAAAAACTTTACATCTCGATGATTATATAATTGCCCTGGGAGCGTGCATAGTTCTGGCATAATTTCCAGTGGGATGGCTGCTTCTATTGTCATTATATAATCCTTCAGGTGTCTGTTGTTCTCTGACATATTGTTAGTTAAATAAAGATACCAGGTTCAGGCTCATATGGCCACTGGTGTAAAGTAACTATGGTCTGTGCTGTAAATATTACGGGTACAACAGATTATCAAACGAATTGATTTGATCAATTATAAGAATTATTGATTTATAAAATATTAGATTAAAAAAGTGGGCTCTACGAGTGTTGCAATGTGATGCACTGTGAACTTGTAGATCCGCTATCTTTGTACGACATTCTTGCACAGAAACATTTTGCGTTGATTTAAGAAAGAAAGAGAAGAGAAGAAAAGAGGCATAATATGTGAATATGAATATATAGTATATTATCTACCTTCAACAATGAATATCTGGATGATCACCACTCACCAGTCTAGGAGTGAATATAAGTACAGATACAGTAGGCTATATAAATCATGATGCAAATTGGTGTAATTAAAAAAAGGGGTTTCTTGCAAATGTGGGAAACTTGAAGAACCAGTTTGTGCTGCTGTCCATGCACTGAATGCTCTTTCTATGTGGTCACATGTTGAGCCCTCAGTACTGTAAAGCATAAACATCCCCCAGGTACCTGCATAATGATCTCCTCCCCCTGCTATTGTGGTCAGCACACACACACACACACGTATGCGCGCATGCACACGCACGCACGCACGTACGCACACACAGAGGACATTGTTCACATCGACAAGCAGGTTCCCAACCCTTTTTCTGGTCTAGGTGGTGTAAAGTAACTAAGTACATTTACTTAAGTACTATACTTAAGTACAATTTTGAGGAATTTGTACTTTACTATGGTTTAGTGATGAAAAGTGATAAGTCATCACTTTTCACAGTTTTGTGAGGGCCGTTTTAGCCCAAGGAATGTTTTTCTTGCAAAACAGATGCTTGCAATGGATTCCCCTCATATGCTACTTAAAGCAGATTATTATTATATGTGCTTTGTTATATATTATATAAAGCATTTTTTATTTTATTTTCCTGTAAGTTAATAGGACACGAACTCTAGCAGCTGATATCACCAATTTAGCTGTGTCTCAGAAAGGGTTATCATACCAAAATATAATCTACAAATATAGAGCTATTCTTTCTGAGAGCGACATCTTGCATGACCCAATGACCATGGACTATCTCTCTCCCTCTCTCTCTCTCTCTGTCTCTCTCTGTGTGTCTCTGTGTGTGTGTGTGTGTGTGTGTGTGTGTGTGTGTGTGTGTGTGTGTGTCTCTCTCTCTCTCTCTCTCTCTCTCTCTCTCTCTCTCTCTCTCTCTCTCTCTCTCTCTCTCTCTCTCTCTCTCTCTCTCTGAACTTCTTTCAACTCTGACCCTTCCCCTCACATGGCCCCTCAGTTAAGAGAAGAGGCAGCAAAATCATAAGCTACATTAAAACTTGAAGAGACAGTTTACAGCTAAACGGATAATCCCAATAGTCTTGGGGACTGGTTGCCATCGTGGTCCTATCTATTCAATTCATCAACATTAGCATGTAATTAACAAAGACTATTATGTACAAAAGGGATGGGAAATGTACATTTATCTCCCCTTGTGGTCTCCTGATATTATTTTTTTAGGGCAATTTTGAAAGAAACCAGTGATACACATCCTTTAAAGGATGTTGTGTGGGAGCGGTAAGAACTTTAGCTTCAGTTACTGGACCAGTTTGTTTGGAGCTGCAGCCGCCTGCTGCATGCCAGTCTCACTTCACATCATGTTGCTACAAGTCAACCTTATGTCATCTAAAAATATTCACACAAGGTTATGGCCATAGGCTATGTGGCACTTACTCTATAGCTCATTTACAGAGGGTACAAGTTGGAAAGTAACTAAGCACATTGGCTCAATACTGTACTTAAGTGCAAAGTTGAGGTATTTCTTTGCGATTTCCAATGTTCAATACCTTTACTTCTGCTTCGCTACATACTGTATGAGAGGCTGAGCCAACTATTGTACTTTTTACTCCACTACAATTATTTGAAAAAATGTTAGTTGCAAGTTACTTTGTAGATTTTGATTAAGCACTTAGCCCTATACGCCTTGGCCATTTGAAAACAGTAGATCTATAAGTTCACAACGTGAGGCGATGTGATGCGTTGTGAGCTTGTAGACCTGCGATTTTCAAACGATTTGTGTCCGGGTATAGCTCAGTCGGTAGAGCTCTCGCCTTAGGACCACAAGATCATGGGTACAATTCCGGGCACTGCCAACTCGGCGTGTGAGTAGCCTGGCTTGAGTGCGGCAAGTTGTGCGGCAAATCGTGCGGGAAGTACTGGGAGCTAATGGTAGGTGTGGCGCTACACCTCAGCAATCCACCTCCCAGGGGTCTAGCGCATTGTAGCGGGGACATCCCGCGCGTTGACGGCTGATACAGACAATAAGCCGACCTATTTGTACACAGTTTACATAATATTGAAAACCTTTGAAAATGGGACATTCTGCATAATGAGTATACTTTTAGTCGTTGTACTTTCTTTAAGTATATTATTTGCCAATATTTTTCAACTTCAAAATTAGCCGTATCTGTGCAGTGCAGTGGAACACACACCAGTCCCTTCTGTTGCTTATTTGTGGTTCTTGTAATTGCCAGATATTGCACGATTAAATAAATAGAGGAATGTTTAAATTCATTCAAAGTAAATTCTTCTTCTGTATAATTGTTCTGGAGCACCGAGTAAACACACTCAACTGAATTTCCCCTGTGGGATAATAAAGGTATCTATCTATCTAACCTTTAAGTCTTGATGAATTGAATGCACAGGACCACAATGGAAACAAGCCCTCAGGGCCTTTTATGTCATCCTTTTACCAGCATAACTGTACCTTACCTTTTTGCAAACTGTTAATAAAGAATTCAGTCAATCAATCAAACCCGGCGTCCCTATTTTGGACAGGTCATTATAGGTCAAAAATAGCAGATATACAAGATCATAAAATGTGTTTTGCTATTTGGACATTTTTTATTTAGAAGCCAGCCGCCTTTGTGCACCGTGGGAAAAAAGTAATTATTGGTTTGTGCTCAGAGTCAGACACAACCCTCCTTATCTGCTGTCTATTCAAGGAGTTTTTGGCAGAAAATAACGTTCCTGTGATACCACACCCCTCTGCATTCAACCCATCTGCTCCCCTGTGGTTTCTGTTTTCTGTCCCCAAAAAAATCAAAGTGAGGCTGAAGAGAAGGAGATGATTTGATCACGTTCCAACTGTCCACGATAATGCAGATCTAAAGACACATAGCAGTTGGAAGTCTCAACGCTGTGCTTCTGAACATCAAGAATGTTGTGCTTCTGAACTTGTCAACAATGTTGGGATAAAAATAGACATTTCTCTAATCAGCCGTCGTGTGTTAAAATACAAAGGAAGGTGTCATTTTACACTGGCCTGGAGCATCCTGTCCCTCAGTCTGGCAGCATGCAGATGATCAGATAGATATCTCACATCTGTCTGGGACACAACTATTGAAAAGCAGTTAAGGGACCTAAGATGAAATATATAATAAGGTATATATTATGTCTTAGCCACGGACCCCCATCAGAAGATATCTTGTGCCCGGGGCCTCCCATACAACATCTTAAAATGTTTAAAACATATTTCAAATATTTCATATTTTCGGAAATGTCCAATATCCGATGTATATTAGGGTTGAAGTGGTTAAATTAAGTTGATGCTATATCAACTCATTTGGAAGGAGAAGGAACCCCTGGAACTCCCTCCTGAGCGGGACCCCTGGTGTCCAAGAAGGGCTTTCTATGGCGTCCCTATTAAAATCTGGTTAATTAGACTCCATTATAGAACCCGTCTCCCTCTATGGTTGCAAGGTGTGTCTTGCCAACCAAGAGAAATGGGACAAACACCAAACGGAGAAGAACTCTATCCTTCACACCAAACTGAAAACAACAAACAATGCATGCAGAGCAGAATTAGGACTTTATAACCACCTAAAAGAAAGCCACTCAGGCCAAGACGGCTAGGGTAGTGGTCCAGTTCGGGATGCAACTTGACACTGTGTCGCGGGTTCGACTCCCGATCCCGACGACCTTTGCTGCGTGTCACTCCCCATCTCTCTCTCCCCATTTTCAATCAATAAAGGCAAAAGCCAAAAGAAATATCATAAAAAAGGCAACCCAGACATGCTCCATAACAAAGCCCTCACCCATAGACTTCATCATTCCTCCATTAGTCATCTTATTTCATGTCACAAGACACAAGATGTCTCCCGTCTTGTGACGCCCCAAATTGAATTCTTTAGGCTATGGACCCCCATTCCAGTGTTTTCAATAGTCTGAATAATCACAATTGTACATGATAAATATATATTGAATAGTTAAAAAAATGTTTGATTGATTTTTTTATTATCGTTTTTTGTGCCACTATACTATTTGGCTGTGGACCCCCTGTGAACCCCTCAAGGACCCCCCCCCCCCCCTCCAGGGGTCCCTGCACCCCAGGTGGACGCTCTTGATGTCTTTCCAAACGACGTTGGATCTTCTTTTGAGCTTTCCTCAACATTGTTTGAACTGAACCAATTGTCTCCCCATATGTATGTAAGGCTGCGAGAAACAATAGAACAGAGGAATGTCCTTCTTTTAATTTAAACCCAAGGAGCAAACATTCCCCCTCTCTCTCAGGCCCCACCAATGATGGTGCTGGAGGGGTGGGTGGGCCTTTGAAGTAAATAGAGGGCTGGTGTGAAAGCTTGCAGCTCCTTGCAGGGCTGCCCACTGAACAGCATGCCGGCTTCAAAAAGCTTCCCCAATTAGTGTTTGTAAAGTGCAAACATGCGGCCTGCAGCCGTGGCTGTGCCCATGTGTGCGTACTGCATAGGACAGGGGTCTTCAACGTTTTCAGGCCAAGGACCCCTTAGTTGAGAGAGAGAGAGAGAGAGAGAGAGAGAGAGAGAGAGAGAGAGAGAGATGAAGCAGGGGGGTCCCTTCACAACCTTTTCACAGATTCCAGATAGTTGCATTGTTTGACAGCACAATCATCAGTGTATTTTGGATTCATGTCAATTTGTGTTTTCAGATATTTAACCACTTGAACTAAAGTTGACCTTTCTCTATGTACTTATAGTCTGCTCTTTTTCCCCTCTACACCAAACCTCTTTGCCAAAAATAGCCGATCTACAAGCTCACAACTATAGGGGTCCCGGACCCCCTGTCGAAGACCCTTGGCATTTTTTTTGTGGCTTTTCTGCCTTTATTGATAGTTTGTAAAGATGGACAGGAAAGGGGGAGAACTAGAGGAGAGACACGCAGCAAAGGTCATCGAGAATGGGACTCGAATGCAAGACGCACGGCCAGGCCACGCCAGAGCTCAAGGGGCCTTCTGAGAACGTTTTGTGCCAGGGACCCCCAACAGAGAAGTTTTGTGTTAAAAAATAAGTACAGTGACTAGTTTGTCCAGGACAAACTAATATTTAAAAAAAGAAACTCTAAAAATGTCAACATTCAGTACCAAATAATAACATCTATTTTGAGTGCTTACAGAGATGTTTATCATGTTCTTCTGTTCTGTTCTGAAAAGTTCAGTCATTGGTAGGCTATGCAAAGTTTCTAATTCAAATTCATACGTTTTCGGTTTGGAAATCCACCTTGAGAGGCAGCCTTTCGCAGACGTGACCCAGACTTTCACCCTGAACCCCGGAATGTGTATAATTCATGAGAATTGTGAACTGTACTGGTTGTAGAATCAAAGTTATTTTGGTGGAAAAGGGTCCTATGTGTCACAGCCCGATGTGTTGTGAACGTAGGCTCCTAGTGTGCTGCGTTGCTGTCCGCTATCAAGCCTGGGAGGTTATCGTAACCACCATGCCAAGGTGGTTCATGCTTAATCTCTTCTCATCAGTGAAAGATTAGAGCAAGGGTTAAAATTTTGAGAAAAAAAAAACAGGAAGTAGCCTCATCAGATCTACATGCAGAGAGAACTTATAAAAGGTGAATTGTATCTTATCTTAACCACTGTACCACCATGGTTCCTGCTAAATCAGTTCTCTTGCATGCTCTTGAGTGAAGAATAAAACCAGAAATGTATATGCTAGGTCCTCAAAAAGAATAACCCTTTTAAATTACTAAACCACATGGACACAAACAAGCTGTGAGCTTGTAGATTGGCTGTTGTTGTCAAAGAGATTTGGTGTAGAGGGGAAGAAAGGAGTTGACCAAATAGCCCAAGGGATCCCATTCAAATAGGTAGAGCAATTAAGGGTCTTCAACAGGGGTCCGGACCCCTAGGGGGTCCTCAGAGTCACTACAGGGGGTCCTCCAAATCATTGTGTGATAGAAACCTTTTTTTCCCCTTTTTTATATTAACCACTTGAACCCTAGCGTCCACATTCTGAGAACTTTAGCCAAAAATAGCAGATCTACAAGCTCATAACAAGCGAGAGGTTGTAGATCAGCTATTTTCGGCAAAGAGGTTTTGTAGAGGGGAAAAAGAGCAGTACAGAGTGAAAGGTCAACTTTATTAAGTATTGACGGTTCAAGTGGTTAAATATCTGAAAACACAAATCGACATGAATCCAAAATACAATGATGTCAAATGATGAAACTATATGAAATCTACGAAAAGGTTGTGGGGGTCCCTGATTCATCTCTCTCTCAACTAAGGGGTCCTTGGCCTGAAAATGTTGAAGACCCCTGCAGAGTATAATAATAATGATAATAATAATGATGATAATAATAACATTTATTTGTAGCACCTTTCCTGACATGAGATGCAGCTCAAAGTGGTTTACACAAAAAGCGCGAAAGGCAAAGTTTAAAAAAGCAACACAGCGTTATAAAACATGATACAGACGTTATAAAACATGATACAGAACATGGAGGGCTGGTGTGAAAGCTTGCAGCTCCCTGCAGCCTGCCTGCCCATAGAGCTGTTACTGAAGTGATTAACCCTTATATTACGCTATCTATGGGTTAACCACTCTCCTCCGTTTTACCATCACATCTCTGTGCTTTCAACGTCCTCTATGTTGACGTGTTCATGTTTATAGAGATTTTAGGAAGTGGTTGACCTGGGTGGTAAATCCTAGCTGTACCTACTTTGTCACCTCCTCACATATACCGTAGTTGCTGTTGGGCAGAAACCTGGAATCTCCACGTTACAAATTATCGTGTTTCCTTTTTTAAATGAATGCCCTACTTAATCATACGAGATTGACAGTGAAAATAGCCGATCTACAAGCTCACAAGTCAACGTGCTGCCAAGCGACACATTGTGAGATTGTAAATTTGTAATTTTTCACTGATTTACTTTAGAAATAATACTAATACTAAAAGAAGGAATGGTTTGAACATACAAGGTCTCCACCTGACAGTATACACCAAACCATTAGCAACATTATGACTTCCTACTGAACCACCAAAACCTGCATCGTAATGCAATGCAATCTTTCTCAAACATTGTCATGTTAAGGAGCATCTCAGAGTGAAGTAAAACTTCAATGCATTCAAAGTGGTTGTAGGGCTGTCCTTTTATGGTAGTATGATCAAATAGTCTTTTTGGCCTTTTAGATTTTACTTGAAAAATGTATGAGTAGGCCTACATCTCTTGTAAGCGAGCCGCCATTGTGAAATCAACACAATTCAAAATGTTCAGTTCTCTATCTCACCAAACCTGAAAACCTGCAGCAAACCAAACCGTCACATGCAGCAAAGCAAACACAATTTCACCTACAGTACATGTATCTGTCGATTAAATCCACTGATTAACAAATTCCTATGACTATTATTAGTCCACTAAGACATTTTGTGTAGTTAAGGACAGGTTGCTTCTGGTTCAAGTACCATGTCAACCTCTTTGCTGTCACAAAGCACCCCACTAGCCCAGTGCTGGATGTCTGAACAGGCCTGTCGGGCCCAGGGGCCTAAATGTCAGGGGGCCCCTCTATAAAAATGGACCCAGCCCTGAATTATTATTATTCTACATACAGTATGAGGGCGGCCGGTCCTATTGCCGGCGATGCAGCGCGACAGGCGGTCGAACTGCCGGTCCTGTTCTGTGCCTGCTGCGGCAGCGTCGCGGCAGGTGTCGGTGCCGGGAAGTGTATTCGCTCTTTCTGGAATGTACTCATTATGCAGAATGTCCCATTTCAAATGTATAAAGTCTTTTGAAAATAGCAAATCTACAAGTTCGCAATGCTCTGATCTGCTATTTTCAAATGAATGAAATGTATGTTTTGAGAGAGACAGGGAGATCGAACCCTCGACACGCTGCCATGCATGCTATGCCTGCTATGCCTGCTATGTGGTGTGCGCCTGGTCCATTCTTGTGTATTGTATGTCTTTATATGTCTTGATAAATTGAATACACCGGACCACAAAGGAAACAAGCCCTCAGGGCTTTTTGTGTTATCCTTTTAGTGTTATTGCGACCGTAGGTCGCATTTAGTATTAAAACCTGCAGATCGTCACGCCTCATGTCACGCCTCATGTCACGCGCACTTTAGTGCGAGGTCGCTTATCACCCTTAGGGTGTCTTACTGGTTGTGTACATCTGTACTTTTTGCAAACTGTTAATACAGTTTTCAATCAATCAATCAATGTTGTGTAAAGTATGTGCACTTGTCAGTTGGTCCCAGCTTGTGGGGTGGGAGTCTACGGGCCCAGGGGGGCATCATTGGGTTGCTGTCCTGCCATACCTCCTCACGTAACCCACCATGTGCTGGGAGCATACGCAACGACCAAGCATACGTAACGACCCCACCTGCATGCATTGTGACATGTACACTGTACAAGATGTGCTGCGTCATGGATGTCAAAAACAATAACCCCAGGGGGTTCAGTTCAATGATCAACTTTTTTCTTTCTTTCTTTATGCAGGTCTGGCCTTGGGGGCGCTCCCAAGACTCGCTGAAACAGGATCACAATCATAGCTAGGATCGAATGTTAGCTCTTGCTTTTAGATCAGAGGAGAAGTGCAGTCATTTGAATCGAAGGTACAGTACTTTCTATACCAAGCTTCGCATCACCAGAGAAAGTACGTCCGATTCTTCACAAATGTAATGTAGACTATAATTGTGAAATCAAACACAGGATTTTTGTTCCACTCGTTCGTACAAGTATCCGATGTCTGTGAATGCGTCTTGAATTGTGCACAATCATCTTCGCACGGACAATGGAAGGGGGGATAATCTGCTTAAACTATGCTTTTTCTGGCACTATCTACAGAGAGACGGAGTCTTCTGCTGCTTTTCTCAAAGATAACATCCTTTATGTGACTGTTCCTGCATGAAACCGTATACAACCTGGATCCAGTTTCCCTATGGCTTTCTTAACATTGTAACTGCGACAGATCGTGGACAATAACAAGAGTGTAATTGTTTTGTTTTGCGATGGCCTGTTTGTCTTTTTGGGCCAACATAAAGCACAAAACAATGCTCTCCGCATCAGCTGGTGGTATCACTGTCGGCAGCGTTGCATTCTTGCAGAGTGAGAAGACACATAATATCTCGCTTGGAAGCACAACATAAACAATGTGAAATCACACACCATTTGCAACTTTGTATAAACCTCCATTTTGGAAAGCCAATACCAGAGTGATTGTGGGAAGAAGAAGAAGAAGAATAATCTAATCCTGATATACATTTTGAAGAAAAATAAATGCCTGTCTTGTATTTTATTGAGGTGATTATTCAATGTCTCTGTCTTGTCTTGGCTAGTCCTGGTCTATCATACAATCTCTATGAACCTTTATCCACAATACACGTGAACCACAATACGATTCAAATGGATTTGTTTCAGGGTTTGTTGTCTTTTTCTATATCAGATCTTGATATCAGATTTGATACTTGACGTCTTCCTTGACACTCAAACTCACTATTTCTTCCCAAAACGTGGATCACAATAATGTTCATCATTAGAGGGCCGTGGACCAAGCATGGAGTATTGTCATTGTCATTGTCATGTGATATGTTACTGGAGCAAGATTCTGGGTTCCACTATGAAACCATTAGACCAGCGCAACTTCCCTGTACAAAGTTAGGATATGAAAGTTATTAAGTGTATGAATTTGTGCATGAAGCAATAGCTTATGGATGCAATTGATATTGAAAATAGCACCTCTGCAAGATTACAATGCTTTGTGTTGATGTGCTGCAGTGTGAGCTTGTAGATCGGCATTTTCCGTTTTACGCCATTGAATGCCAAAGTATAAAATAGGGCTTAAGTGGTTTATCAGACAAATTGATTTAGACGATTATAAAAACAAATTTCTATTTATTTTGCATTGACTTCTTTGAATTGTGTATACTGTATATACAAAGTAATCAATAGAACATAATCTATTAGTTGCAGCCCTAGTTTACATGGAGCTGTAAACTGAAAACATTTCTTCGGTTTTGGCGTGGGCTGGCCTTTGCTGTGATTGGTGTAGCAGAAGGAGCGGCGCCGAGAGGTTGGCTGCAGCTGTGCGAGTGGCAGCCTGAGCTGCTGAGCTGTGACTGGTCTACTTTTGTGAGGAGGACAGCAGACACAGATACAGTACAGACCATCCCCGTTTAAGGCTGCCAGGCCCCCATCGGCGCCGTGCCGCAAAAAAGAAAAAAGAAGAAAAAGTCAAAATGTTGACCTGAGCATGCAGCTGAAGCAACACTTTTGTCCCACAGCCATGTTTCCAGTGACCCATCAAATGTTTTTTGCAAATAAAAAAATAAAACATTGAAAAGAAAGTCAGAAAGAAGGAAAAAAATATCTATAGAATGTATGCACGTGAGCTTAGATCAGCTATTTTCACAACTTCTGAAATAGGCCTTAAGTTATTAATGATATATTTTTGTACGTTTGGCACAAACATAGCTGTAGGCTAAAGGTTTGCGTAATGACTACTAATTGAGTCAGTTGCTCGGTTACCAGAGGCTTTAGGCTATACCTGTCATCCGACTCACTGGCAATGTAACCAATATAGCTCCTTATCATATCTTTGATCGTGTGTCACCGCAGCCCATTGTCGCATGACCCGTTTAAGACGTTTCAGAATGTGCGATTTCCACCGATTTGTTTGTTCCAGACAAACAAAAACAAAATGCAGCCGTCTAATCTAGGACATCACATCTGGTTCTCAAAGTGTGGTCCGGGAACCACCAGGGCTCCTTGGGGCACGTTCCAGGGGGCCAATAGTACCGGTAGTTTACATATCACAATAATTTGAACCACTTTATCCATGTTGACTGTTCAATGATAACAGATCTACACACTCACAGCTTGTAGATTTATTTTCTTATTCAGGTTTTGGGGGCCCTGGGAAAAGCCTTTTCAGATGGGGGTCCATGTACAAATAGCCTACATATCAATTTGGTGGTCCTTGACATGAAAAGGTTTGATAAGCACTGATCTAGGACAAACTCTGGAAAGAACATGGTTAATTCTTTTTTCAGGTGTTTATTTACAAACAGGGGTCATATATGTACATCATTATTTCTTTCAATCAAATCAACATATTTACATAATCCAGACATAATCACCCACTACACCTTCAACATTCAGTACTATCATCAGTGAACATCATTGAATTAATACCATTAAATTCCCCCCACATTAAATTAAAAACGTCACACACCCTCTCGTCTTGCCCCCCAAACCCCCTGTTGTTTTTTTTCCCAGGGGGAGGGACTATTTAAGTTAACATGTCATAATACGCGTACCAGCAGTAGTTAATAAAATTTGTTTCACAGTTTCATTGTAAACCCCTCAACCCAAAGTCATGTCAAGTATATCAGCACATTCAAATTCAAGGACATTATATGTAACAAAGTTTAGACATGTTTCTTCTTTTCTTTCTTTTTGTCATTTCCAGTAGTATGCTAGTAGAAGTCCAGAGCATTGAGCTTCGCTGCAAAACCTTGAGGGTTGATTTAACCGTGTAAAGAGTCCAAAAGAATTGACCCGTAAGAGTAAAATGTTTAACCCCCTCACAAGTTAAATTAACACTCAGGATTTTGGCAGCGTGTACAAAATATTAACAGAAGTGCAAGGTCTCCTGCTACAGCAGGCAGCAGCCGAGCTAAATCTCACTAGAACAGTAATGAGACGATCAGTTTCACAAAGAGGAGAAGATGTCTAAATGTTTAGTTATATATGAGCAGTGGTGGACAGTAACAAAGTACATTTACTTGAGGACTGTACATAACTAATAGGTACTTTACTTGAGTGTTTGTATTCATGACTTTCTCTCCACTAGATTTTCCAAAGACAAATGTTGTACTTTGACGTGCATTGTGAATTAAACACTTAAGCCCCATTTAAAATATAGTGAATAAAGTGTTGCTTTGTGAGATCTGCTACTTTTACCATTATTGATAGAATATAAAGATTTTAGTTCAGCAATGCATCATTAATTAAAAAAAGGAGATGTAACTTCTTTTGAATATTTTAAAAGCATGTACTTTTGAATACTTAAGTATTTCTTTTACACATTTGATGGAGCAACTTTCACTCTTAAGCCCGATTTATACTTAGTTAGAACACTGATGTTGCCTGCGTTAAATATCAGATCTACTGACTCACAACACGTCACATTCACGTGACAAGTTTTGAGCTTGTAGATCTGCCATTTAAATGAGCATGAAACCGGCACACGACCAAGTCTAAATCAGGCTTAAGTAGTAATATTTGACCATTCAGTAATCTACACATGGACTCCAGTACTTTGTCCACCACTGACTATGTTGAGATGAGAGGCTGTCTGAACTACACACCGCTGAGGTAGAGACACAATAGTTTCTTTCTCTGGTCTGAGACCCAGTTGTTGAGCTCCCAGCGCATGCCAAGCTCTGGTCCACATGAAGCTCAGGTGCAACACTCAGTACTTAAGGTCAAAAGCCTGACACGTCGTGGAGCAACTGGCTGTCCTTTGTGTTGCAACACTTAATGCCACACTGGCTTCCACCTTGGGGGTCATATAGTCTCTTGGATCTGCCTGCTGACGATTAAAAAGAGTCCTTCAAAAAAGAATGCCAAGAGAATATAAATAATTCTAAAGTCAACATAGAAAACTCCATATAATTTACTTTGACGGCAGTGGCTGCCACTCCACACAACCTGTGTCGCGGTACTTAAATAGAAATTCAAATATTGAAGTCCGGGTCCTTCTCCAAATAAAGGAGAACTTTGAATCAGAGTTAACTCGGAAGTTAACATTTGCCCATCTCTCTCTCTTTCTCTCCCCGCCGACTCTGTTTCTGTCACGCGCAAACTCCCTCCAACTCGTTCCCACCGAGGCAGAGCTTATGTTCCGTACTCCACTTCACCTGGGCGATCCCGCTGGGCTATAATAAGATCTCCACCTTCTGTGAGCAGACTAAGTCACTTTGCACCAGATTCCACATGTGCTCCAAGTCCGGTGGCAGCAGCTTGTGGACCACAATCATGCTCCTAAAAAAGCAGGGTTCTCTGTTCAGCTTGCTGCTCTTGTTTTTCACCAAGCCGAACGTCTTAAAGGCGTTGTGCTTGACGGGCATCACCTGGAGCACCTCCAGGCACATGCCCAGGAACACGTCGTCGATGGGGTACAGCTCCAGGGTGTCGGCGGCCCAGTGGAGCCTCCTGGCCACCGGCCCGTCCATCAGGAAGCCCCCTCCGCCGGCGTACGGCGGGTAGTGCGTCTTGTTGTAGAGCGCGTGCGGGATGTAGTACTTGTTGTCCTTCTTGCGGATGGGCTTGGCCTTGAAGAGGACGTCGCCCACGAACAGGTCCTTGGCGCCGCGGCTGATCTGCAGGAACTCCAGGATGTTGTCCGTGCTGACGAACACGTCGTCGTCGCCCTTGAAGATGTAGCGCACGTCGGGGCAGTACGTGTCAAACCACTTGAGGAAGTGGGTCTCCTTCAGCGTCAGGTTGAAGAAGCTGTCCAGGAAGTCCCACTGCAGGATGTCCCCGTAGATGTAGTCCTCGTACTCCAGCAGCTTCTGGTGGTTGGCCCGCTCCGCCTCGTTGGACGGCGTGCCCAGCAGGAAGAGCGTGCGGATGCGCTTGCCGCCCACCACCTGCTCCTTGCCCCACGTCTTGCGGATCATCTCGCGGCGGTCGTGCTGCGTGACCACCGACTTGATGACCATGAGCATGTGGGTGTCCCCGGAGCACTTCTCCGGGTGGTTCAGGATCATGGGGAAGTACCGGCAGTGTCGGTACAGCAGGAACTGCTTGAAGTTGGCCTCGAGGCTCAGGAACCAGTCCTGCCTGGAGAGGTTGTGGTTGGCGGTGCAGTTGGTGCTGGTCACGTCCCAGGTCCTAGGGCCGCTGTCCTGCGTGACCACGGGCCCCTCTGTTGTCTCCGCCGTCTCCGCCACCACCGGCTGGGGCTTGCTGGTCTTCCAGAAGGCGCTGGTCCCCGGGTAGACACCCCTCCTCTCCCTCTCCTGCGAGCTGCTGCCGGCCTCCCTGTCCCACCCTCCTCCTCCTCCTCCTCCCATGGAGGCCTCCTGGCGGGTCTGCCTCTCGATCTGGAACGGAGCCCCCGTGCCGACGTTCCCCCGCTGCATGACAGTCAGCGCCACCACAGCCAGGAAGAACATGACACTGACTCGCTTGTACACCCGCCATCGATCCCTGTTGTTCATCCTGCGGGCGGGGAAACAATAACACCACACACACGTCCCAATGTCATTTCAAAGTCTGTTTGATAGGACAGCGTGTGTATATAGGATATCGTTGCTGTCGGGCAGAAACCTCTTAACTCTATAACTTTATTTTCAGAAATGAATGCCCTACTTGATCATATACAGCGTCACACAAAAGCATCAAAAGTAGCACATCCACAAGCTCGAAGTGTTGAGCTTGTAGATCTGCTCATTTTGCCACCTTTGAATTTGTATCCTGAAAAGTAACAGTTTTGGACATATGAGGTTTCCACCCGACAGATATATATATATACATATACTGTATATATACGGTATATTCTGCCTAGAGATTCAAATGTGTATTTTTGAGTGCATAATAGTTGCAGTGGCTTGCTTTACAATGAGGTGGTGCCTCCCTCTCACTCCCTCATTTTGTTTATTGCCCACAGGGGAATATTTGCTCTTCTAGGTATATCGCCTAAGGCATGGGAACGCATCAGAACGCTTGAGTGAAGATTTCCATCCCAACAGTACATTGTATTATTGCGTTGTTATCATTATAACGATGTTGTTCTGGTAGCTTTTGAAGGGAGTAAGGGACAGGCTAAACATTTTACACAAAACAATAAAATAGAATAGACTGTATAGGGCCTAAAAAGTACCAAATCACTGCATGTGTTGTTGACTAACTTAACGCTATTGTTATAGGTCCACAATGGAAACGAGCCCTCAGGGATTTTTTACATCTTTTTAGTATCATTGTATAATCGCACCACTGTGCTTTTTTGAAAAACTGTTTGAGTATTCAATCAAATTCTTTTTTAAACATGTTTCCCTGCACATAGATAATTAACCATTTATCTGCATTTATACTTTCAGTAGCTTACACAATGTGTTACTGTCATGCCAGCCAGTGATATGAGATGCAATTTATTTTTAATTAACTTAATCAGTTAATTAATCAGTTAATACCTGTTTACTGTAGGTAAACTTATTACCACATAGAAGGGAGTGTCAGTGCAGACCCAAAAGTCAATAAACCAGCAACACCAACAACAGTAGGTAGGCTATTTGCAAAGTACAACAAAGATCCACCTGAGATCTGCATACTGTTACTTTCATTCTCTAGTCACTTGATGCCAGTGGTGGAAAGTAACTAAGTACATTTACTTAAGCACTCTACTTAAGTACAATTTCTAGTTATTTGTAGCCTACTTTCCAATTTCCAATTCTTTTACTTATACTCCACTATCTGACTCTGAGAGACAAATATTGTACTTTTACTCCACTACAAGTATTTGAAAACTTTAGTTACTTTAGTAGATTTTGATTATTATTACTGCTATTTTCAGAAGATTGTTGTAGGCTATAACAATGTTATACATTTGAAAACCTGAAATGGTACATTCTGCATAAAGAGTAGGCTATTTTCTACTTTTTAATTAAGTACATTTTGATGCCAATAGGCTACTTTTGTAGCCTACTTTTACTCAAGTACATTTTGAATTCTGGACATTTACTTGTAACAGTATTTCTGAATTGCAGTATTAATACTTTAAGTAAAAACACAACTTTTTCCACCAACGCACTGGATCTAGCTCTCTCTGTGAATCTGGTGACCGTGATTTCAGTCTCTCATTAGAGCTTGTTGCAATGTATAGCCTAAACACGACGAGTAGGCTTAGTAGGCTACATTCTGATCCGTGCGTAATTAGGCTACACGTTCACGGAACGCACAACCAAGAAGAAAACACATGCAGGCCAGGGTATATCCTATCGGGAGTTGTGAGAAGTTCAACGAATAGCCCATTTATTCAACAAATATTGCACAGGTAAACATGTAGAAATGAACGCCACTTACATTTTCTCGTGCGCTACAGAGAGCAATTTGTGATTGTTGCAAGTCAACACAAAATCGCTTGTTTGTTGAGAAAGCCCAAGGAAGAAAAATGTTTTAGCTATATTGTCCGTTTCAACTGTTTGCCAAGTTATTCCTATTCCGTTCCATGGAAAGAGAAGGATAAGAGCGCGCTGTGGGGGCGATCAAAAGGCAAGGATCGAACTTTGCGCACCGCACCGGGCTGGGCTCTGCGTTACTAAACGCTCTGTTCAGGGTCGCTGGAGCTTTTCAAGGCGCGGTGGGCGTTGCTGAGGCTGCTGACTGGGGGCTGTCCTGTCTGATCTGATGCTGGGATGGCCTCTGGTCCGCCCAGCCCAGCATCATCCATCCTCCCAGGTGTTATCGCAACATCTAACTGTGTTATAAGTAGGCTACGCATGGTGGTGGTGGAATGCAATGCATTTAACTCAAGCAGGACTGTAGGTTAGGCTATGCACTTCAGAGCTGCACAGGCTACTTTACTTGTGTAGGCTATTATTAATTACTTATCTACTGTCATTTCGGAGGAAAATCTTGTACTCGACTACATGTATTTACTTTTTTGCCAATTTAGATGATCACAAGTTCATCAAATTTGTCACTGGAACACTATAAAATGAAGCTGATAAATGGGTAGGGCCTACTCTCCCCTGATTTTGGCTGAAATTGTATCACCTATAGTACCTGAAAATGTATTTTCTGTTTATGAAATTGATTGATTGATTGATTGATTGATTGATTGATTGTTTGATCGATTGAATACTTTATTAACAGATTGCAAAACAAGCACAGAACAGTACAATTCTAAACAAAAGTATATTAAAAGGATTTTAACCCAAGAAATCACCTTGCTTTTTTCCATGGGGGTCCTGTGTATTCAATTCATTGAAACATTTAATGACAGACAAATATACAATACTAAAAGCTTTTTTTTTTGTAGACTACTGTCTCCCTTGGGTGTCTTGTATTTTAAAATGAAAAAAAAAAAAAAAAAAAGTACATGGTGTACATATAATAGGCCTATAAACAGTACATGGGGGGGGGGGGGGTTTATGGAGCTCAATCATTGCACAATCACATGCTCCATAATTGTTGTTGTAGAGAGTAGAAGAAAATGGATGGTTGGGGAGACAGGAAGAGAGGGAGAGCAAAGAGGAAAATAAAACAGTAAAAGAGAACATTGAGGGTCATTATGTACATGTTGTGCATTGTTTAAAATATTGGTCCCTGCCTACACACCCATCTCTGAGCTTATCACTCAGTGACTCTGTGTCTGGGGCAGAACAGAAATTAGATCTACATACATGGCCTATACTCATAACATAAAACCAGCAGATAAAGTGATAACGGTATAGCCTAGCTTAGATAGACTCTATCTGCCATTGCTACCACAAGGCAGCAGTGTGATATTGTCTGGCTCTGCGAGGCTAGTAACAGTTGGTCCACATAGCAGTACATCGTCACTGTCGGGCAGAAACCTCAAATGAATGCTCTATATGTGATCATACTAGAGAGCATCACACAACGTTTAAAAAGTAGCAGATCCACAAGCTCGAGCTCGTAGATCTTCTACTTTTGCTGTTTTTGAATTTGAATCCTGAAAAATGAAAACTTGGACAGAAACGATACCTACATGAGATTAGACGCAAGTATAATACTTTTGTTCTTTGACTTAGATTTTGAGTCCAGGTCTTTTACTTGTAACAAAGTAATTTCTTTACACTGAAAAATAACACAATTCCATAGTTCCACACTTAAGTTCCAAACCATTCCACTTAGTTTATTCAGTCGTAAGAACAAGGTCTGCTCCGGGCCACTGTGATGGGACAGACAGTTGGAGGTGGGGGATGCCACACTCAGGGCACATCCTCAAGTGGAGATTTATATTTTGTCGCACAACAGAGTCACGCACTGGAAATGTCAGATCTACAAGCTCGTGACGTGTCGCGGATGTGACACGTCGTGAACTTGCAGATCTGCCATTTTCGGCATGCCACACCATTGTGTGTCTAAGTATAAATCAGGCATATTGCTGGCACCCTGTCAGCCATGTTTATCAGTAGACAGCCATGTGCTCAGCTGATAAAAGCAGACGCCATGCCATGAGAGGCCGCTTCTTCGCCTCTCCATCTCCTGTTTCCCTCTCTCTCTCACTCGCAAGAAACTGCTTTGAAAACAGCTCTCCACAACTGGACCCCTTTTCACAACAACCAGCCTCTTCTCTGCAAACATTTTAAGAAAGCGGGGGGACTATGTGTCCTCCTTTTGAGATTGATTTATGTCCCATCCATCTCAACAAAAGAGGGAACAATCCGACACGAGAGAGGTTGTCCATGGCGATCCTTAACATCTCCTTTTCACGAGGTGCCACCCGAGAGACCAGCCAGCGCGTTATGTCACTACAAACCACGCAAACGTTTGCAAGCTTATTTGGAATTCACTCTTTTTCTTTATGCATTTTTTGACCTTCTCGGGAATGTGCGCCGTTAACTTGCCTCCCCAAAGCCTTGCTTGTATACGACTGTATGTACAGTACAGAGCTGTGGGTCAGTGTGTTTGTAGGGCCATGGTGGGTCAATGTTGACCTAAGGCTGCATGGTGGCTTCACCCACAGACAGGAAGGAGATAAAAGTTTAATCATCCTCCGTCACTGCTCGGCCTGCATCAATCCAAAGAGAAAAAGAAGGAAAAAAAAAACATGCTGGTTCACCTTCCTGTGGGCCTTCCTGTGCAGCCCCTGTGTGACGTCTCACTTGTGGACCACAACACGCGTCAAGTTGCGCGCGAGCGCGCACACACACACACACACACACACACACACACACACGTTTCCACCAAAGGATCGTTTTGACGCAAGTTCAGGAAATTAGCGGTTAGGAACAGTTAAGAGAAAGTACACTGCTGTAAATCATTGATACTCTCACAAACCTGTGACTCACTGCGTTTAAAAGTTATCTGAAGGTCACACGGTCAATTTGTGTCTCCCGCCGCACAGATATGGAATGGGAACATGATGAAACATCGTCAAATTGTTCAAACAATTGGTCTATGTGCACAACAAACAACTTGTAAAACTGTGCAACTGTAAACGCCACATTGCTCTCTTTTAGGTGCCTCTGGCAACTTCAGAGCATTTTTTTCCTCCTAAGCTGTCAGGGGCAATTAGGGGTGGTGGGCTTACGCAAAGCTACAGTTGACAGGGATGTTCACAACACAACCTGGGTGAAGGGCCTTGCTTTATTCCATCAGCCAAACACCAGCAGTACATTCTTGTTCAGTGACTGAGGAGGCCATGGGCCTCTTGCATATCCAAGGGTGGATGGAGGCAGGGGAGGCGGGGAGGGGTACAAACCTACCAGAGGTAATCCTACCCCCAAGTCGCCCCAGGTGTGCCAAAGAAAAGCCTACAAAGGATTAGCACAGACTTCCTTCGGGCCAGAGGTTACCAGCGAGGTTTTCCACTTCTTATTAACGGTGTAGTTTTTGACACCCAATCCCTCCCACCCCCAGACGACCATGATCCACCGCCATCCCAACCTGCATGCCTGAGCTTCCTCATTCACACACACACACACACACACACACACACACACACACACACACACACACACACACACACACACACACACACACACACACACACACACACACACACACACACACACACACACAGCAAGCAGAACAAGGCATTAGTGAAAGTGAGACGCACCTATAATTAGCTTATATATATGACACGTCAAGGGGTCGTGACTTTGGTTGAGTCACCTGTGTGACATGTGCTGTAGATGGAACAAAGAGAGCTGAGGGGCCTCACCTGTATACAGGGAAACAGTTTCATAAATCCCGTTTCCAAGAAACACACTGGTCTTATTCAGCAACAGGTGGCACACCTTGTAGCTAGCACATACGTCTAACCTGGAACCCTAATCATTGTGCTTCATAATCTTTTCCTCCTAATAAGTTGTTGATCACACCACTGATTAAGACTGTGATAATACCATACAACAGGAGTGGGCAACTTTAATGATGGAGAGGGCCAGGCCAGGAATTTCGTCATTTTAGGGGCAAGGCCACTAGGCCTTTGGTGTTGTTTATTTTTTGAGGGCACAAAGGCCAAATGCCAGGGCAGGAAGGCCATCAAATAAAACAAGATTTTAGACCATTGAAAGAAACTGTTAAATTTAAGGGATAGGGATGATAACCTAATCGGCAGTGAAATAGATCAATTATGGTATTTACAATCTGATCCATGCTCGGCCCTGCACCAAAGTCACTGGATTGGTTTAAAGATGAGGACTCTGTGGAATTAAGATTTCAGAATCTCAACAAAAAACACTGGTGTGAAAGAGACCAGTGTCTACTGTCTACATAACAATAAAGAGACAGAGGAGAAAGTGGTACAGTCAGCTGGGGCATTAAGGCCACTGTGCCCTCAGGTGATGCCATTGGTTTGAGGGGCACAAGGCCAAACTGAGGGGCAACGGCGGCCATGGCCTTCATGGCCTCCATGAAATTCCTGCCCTGGAGAGGGCCACTATATTTCCACACTCACTCCAGGGGGCCACATTGCATGTTGTTGCTGTCGACAGAAACCTCTTATCTCCATATCTTAAACGTAACTTATTTTGTAATTATTATGTCCCAATCCATCATTCTACTGCCAAGCAAAAAGAAAACCCAATAAATAGCTGGACTACAGGTGCAAAAGAAAAAAAAACACACTTGTAGTCCGGCTATTGCATTTAGTTATACTTACAGTATGTTAACTTCATGAACTTTAGTACAAATATTTCAGACATCAAGTTTAATATCAGTCATTAAACTACTAATATAGACTGAAGTAATTAAAGTGGGTTATGTTTCCATCCATCCATCTTCAACCGCTTATCCGGAATAGGGTCGCGGGGGTAACAGTTCCAACTGAGACCTCCAGATTTCCTTATCCTGAGCAACTTCCTCCACTCCCTCAGGGAGTATACCGAGGCTTTCCCAAGCCAGTTTGGAGATATAATCCCTCCATCTGGTCTTTGGTCTGCCACGGGGTCTCCTCCCAGTGGATCGAGGACCTTCCTAGGAAGGCGCTCGGGGGGCATCCGTACTAGATGCCCGAACCATCTAAGCTGACTCCTTTCCAAGTGTAGGAGCAGCGGTTCTACTCCAAGTCTCTCTCGGGTGACTGAACTTCTCACCCTATCTCTAAGGGAGATACCAGCCACCTGTCTGAGGAAACCCATTTCGGCCGCTTGCACCCGCGACCTTATACTTGGAATTGGAACAGCTGAAATCAATAATATATCAGAATTCCAACCTGCAGGCCGGATTAAGTGAAGGTGGGGGCTGAATGTAGCCCTCGGGCCACCAGTTGCCCATGTATGCCATACAAGAAGAAATGCCCATGTGGTGGTATGCACACCTGATCACTCTACTATCACAAATCATATCTACTATCACAAATCATATCTACCATCATGCACAAATCATATCTACTATCACAAATCATATCACCATCACAAATCATATCTACTATCACAAATCATATCTACTATCACAAATCACCAACTGATCTATAATCTTCCCCAAATTTGAATCACACATTGGTGCATTTAAGCAACACAGAGCCAAAAGCATTTTTACTTCCACACATAAGTGTAATGTGCACAAATGCCCTAAAACCCTAACCCTAAAAATTACTGTTTGTTGTAGAAACATTCCCAAATGGACCCCCATAAGTCTGACACTCTCAGAGTTAGGGTCCCTGAAAAAAGTGATGTATAGTTGTTCATCTCGGCATACACACGACCACTGGTGTGGGGAATGGGGGAGGCAGCGGGCTGGGGTAGGCAGGGGGCTGGGGAGACGGACGGGAACAAATAAGCCAGACCAGTGACAGGATGCACATGGCCCGTAGAAGGATGACTGGTTGGATGCAGGAAATGGAGAGAGAAGAAAAGGAAGGGGGAGATTTTGGATCACAGCTGTGTTCAGATTGAAACATTCCTGTTTTGAAGCATCGAGGGGAACGTGTTGTTGTTCTTTCCTCGGGTTGGGGGCTGGGGGAGGTGGGGTGCATGGGGGGGGGGGGGGGGGGGGGCTTTCTGAGGCTAGGGTTAAATGCGGCCGTGGTATATTTATTGTCACTGCTGTAATGGGCAGTCAGCAACTGTAACTGTTCACTACCAGCCCCATTGTTGTCATGCTATTCCCAACCCAATTCCAAACCCTATTCCTAATCGATCTCTTCTACATTCCGTAATATCAGACTGGAAAACCTACTGCATTAAACAGAAAACTCTGCTGTTTCTTTTTTATTATTAGTATTCTTTTTACCACTTTCTTCTCCACAATTTAGTTCTTATGCCAATTAAGTCCTCCACACACATTTTTGTGTGTTTTCACCAGGGCAGGAATTTCATGGAGGCCATGAAGGCCATGGCCGTCGTTGCCCCTCAGTTTGGCCTTGTGCCCCTCAAACCAATGGCATGAGGCCACAGTGGCCTTAATGCCCCAGCTGACTGTACCACTTTCTCCTCTGTCTTGTTCTTGTCATGTAGACACCAGTGTCTTTTGTTGAGATTATGAAATCATAACTCCCTCGATTCCCCATCTTTAAACCAATCCAGTGATTTTGATTGGTGCTGGGCTGAGCATGGATCAGATTGTAAATACCATAATTTATCCATATCACTGCAGATTAGGTTATCATCCCTAACCCTTAAATTCAACAAATTCTTTCAATGGACTAAATCTTGTTTTATTTGATGGCCTTCCTGCACTGGCATTTGGCCTTTGTGCCCTAAAAAAATGGAATACACCAAAGGCCAAGTGGCCTTGCCCCTAAAATGATGAAATTCCAGGCCTGGTTTTCACTACAGTTGTATCCTACTGGCTCACGTGCCAATGAGGAGCCCCCACCAGGAGAACGTACAGTACTGTATGGCTACTACTGGTGTGTGGGTGTGGCCATGCAAACTAGCCTTTATCTGTCCTTTGGAAAATGTGCGCCACAGTCTACAGTGCACTAATGTTGTAACATTAGTTGGCATATTGGCCACACACCCACACATGATATAGATCATTGGAAAGCTATTGTCCTCCTCTGTAAGGAACATCATGGACTCAATTTAGTCACATGCAGTGACCATGCAGTCTTATGCAAGTTTTAAATGTAATTTAGATAGCATGCTATTTAGACAGATGCCAGATAGGTTCATTTTTTGACCTGGCATCCTAGGTTGTATAGTGGTAAAAATGAATGGTAAAAATTGTACACATGTAGTACATGTACAATTTACAATTTAGGCATTTAGCTCTTAATCCAGAGCTATTTACAGTAAGAAAGGTAAACACATTTACAGGTAGTATTAGAGGAATTAAGAAAAAAAAACTGATGTGCACGTACTGCACTACAGTGCACAAACATGAATTGCTGGGTCTCATTACATTAAAACCAATGTCCAGACTCAGGATTTTGCAGTGCAGTGCAAGCCTTACAAAGTAATTGAGTTTCCCTTCAGACAGTTTAACTCTGGAGCCTCTCTTCACTGCATGACAAGAACACAGATTTGTCTACAGTAATCTTTCCACTTATTATGGAATTCGGTACATATAATGATTTAAAATGATTATATAAATATATTTCAGCTCAAGACAATGTATAAAGAAAGAATAAATATGAAGATATACAAGATCTTGTGAGCCAAGAAGATCTGCTATTTTCAGTATTTTTGTACGCCACCATTGTACAAGTAGTACAGGGTTGAGTGGTTAATCGTACTAATCGATTTAGTCGATTACACAAATCTATACGAATATTTCGTGTCAATTATTTGATCATGAGCCAGATTAAGTGGGTTATTTGTTATAAATATGGGTTTGGTTGGTTGCTCAACTGTGACTGTAGCCACTTCCACAGAACTACTTGTTCCCCATTCACACCCACCCACCCACCCACACCCACACACCCACACACACACACACACACACACACACACACACACACACACACACACACACACACACACACACACACACACACACACACGCACACACACACACTTGTCACTTGATCTGCTTTTGTGCTTAATTCACGGCACATTCCATCGATTCGTATCACATACTTCAGTCGTAACCACTTTCAACCTCCTGTCCCTGTTTTGAAGCCAACAACAGATTGGCAACACCAGAGCATGTGTATACATGATTTAACACCAATATCTTACATAATTACAGTTGAGTTTACATGTAATAAGTTTATATTCAATAGACCATGCTGAGAGCAAATAGGAGCGGTGTGTTGTTCCCTTCTGAATGCCTCCTTCCCATAGTTCACGAAAACATTCCTAACCCACTTCCTCCCATGAGGATTTTATATCATTTAATGAGGGGGATTAGTTAAGGGCAAATTATTCTATAGATCTTCTATAGATTATTGTCAATGTACTTTTCAGAGACGGAAGTGGGTCAAAACTCGGTCCAACTCGGTCAAACTCTTTCAGGTTCGGGATCAGGGGGATCAAGAGCTTTGGATGCAACTTTGGATGAGTAGCTTTACTGATAATTGATTGAAATGTAGTAAATGTATTGTTGTATATGTATGTATAATGTATTCAATACCGAACAAGGGCATGGACGGATTAAGGACAGGGCCAACATAGCCAGTGACCTAGCCAGTGGCCCCTGGGGGCCATATGTATTATAATTACTTTAAAAAGACATTAAATATAGAACAAAAGAGGACAAAATGTGCCACAGGTCAGGTCCAGGCACTCAGGTGGATTTAGAAATAAAAGGCCTTTATGGGCTAGAACATTAAAATACACCAACGCGTTTCGGCAAACACCTTCTTCAGGGCGTTTACCAGCGGTTAGGTTGGCCAGCACTGGCTGCTGTTATACAGATGCATACTTTTCAAGCTGTTCTTAACTTATTTTGTTTCAACTTTAAGGAGTGCATTTTCTCCTTGCGTGACTCATAATAATGGTGGTATAAGAGCAGCAACAACACTATCTGAAATGTCGCTGGAGTAGCAGGAATGCCGCCGTCGCCGGCAGCAATGTCGTGGCCCTTGGCTTGTTACCCTAGACATAATTTGGCCCTTGGGGAAAACTAATTTGGGAACCCTGCTGTAGGTTATAGCATAGAGTATAGAACATAGATCTGGTAAGTTTCAATGTCTACAGGTGATTTCTTGACCCACACATGCCCTACAGCTCAAGTAGTAGAAGTATGTTTGTGTGCTGACCCTACCCAAGCAGCTATCCTGCTTAAGGTAGCTATTGGGGGTCTGGGTGGGGCAGGGGCTAAAATAATTGAGTCCTTGGGTCCTAATCTTTCCCTGAACCGAAGTCCCCAAATGTTTTCATCTCAAGATAAATGTGGTGTCTCCTCAGGATCCAAATGTTACATTATTAGTGAATCAGGTAGCCCTATTTCAACTAACAACGTACATGTGGCCCTCGGAATCCAAATAGAAACGGTGTGGCTCCAATTTGGATCTCAGACTTCATGAGTTAAGTCATGATTTATATCTATGACATATCAGCCAAATTTGGGCAAGGTCGTATTGACTTCCATTATGATATACAGGCTAAGATAAAACGTTTACTATAGTGTCGCGTGGCGACAAGTTGCGAGCTTGAAAGATCTCAGAATTATCGTCCCAGAAAAGGGACGTTATAGGGTCCAAGTGGTTAAAGAAATAAAAGCGATGAAAATGGGTCTTCAGCATACAGAGTGAAAGCCCTCTATGTTTATACGAATGTTTTTCTCAAACTTTTCCATGTCCGTAAGCTTAATTCTCTCACTCTCTGAAGACTGGACACTTTCTGTGTTTAGCTTGGGACGCAGTGGCTTCCTCTCAGTCCTGATGGCTGCTAAGAGGATATCAGCCCCCCAACAGAGTTATACGGCCACCTGCGTGTGCGTGCGTCACACTGTCATGTGCTGTGCCTGTTTCCTCACATTGTGCTGCCGCAGCCCTGCTGGCTAAAAAGCATGACATTGATGGCGAAATATACCCTCCCCTGGGCTGGCTAAATGCAGAGCTTAGTTGGAACGGCAGATCTTAACCTAGCGGTGCCATCATCATCATCATCGTCCTGTCCTCTCAACCAAGAGCCCTCTGAGGCACCGTGCAGAGAGGATAGTGAATTTCCACTCGGCTGACATACATACAAAAACACACAACAACACGCGCACGCATAGAACCTGAAAATGATGAAGGTCATATTATCTAATTATCTACAGTAAGTCCCTCAAGAGCGCATCTATGTAGAACAACACCACCACCGTGAATGACACCAAATCAAAAGAGAATAAATGGACAAACAAATACCAGCCAACTAGTTCACGTAATTCTCTGCAGACATCCCGAACATACGTATATCTTTGTATGGGTTTTTTATTCCATCACAGTAGAGGGGGCAGCAGTAGCTTTTGAATGAATGAATGGTTTAAGTAGAGTACAGAGTTAGTCAGACAATACCAAAACAATAATTGGGCCAAAAAGGTGTAGGCTGAAGCCGTAGCTTATAATGCCTACCCTTTTTGAGTATACTAGCCCTTACCCGTTCAAAGATATGAGCTCCGAAATGATGTGCAGTGTGTGGATTATGGGATGTGCACTGTGCACACAATATATGAGGGATGGAAAGTAACTTTAACTGGTGCTTGCATGCTAATATGTAGGAGCATCAATGTAAATACCCGTTCCATTTAACGGCTACAGAGATACTGTGTACCGATCTGCATGATTTTGGACAACATCTGTAACAGGGCCAGAACCCCCCCCCCCCCCGCCCGCCCGCCTGCACACACACACTCCCCCCCCCCCCCCCCCCGTGTGTGTGTGTGTGTGTGTGTGTGTGTGTGTGTGCGTGTGTGTGTGTGTGTTTGTGTGTGGGTTTGTGTGTGATTGTGCATGGCCTGAACAACAGCGCCCCTCCCTTAACATGTGTGGTCACAAAAGGTACTGTAAATAGATATAGATACACCATAAAAATGCTATTATACAGCATACGATTCGTGAAAGTGACAAACGGGCTTCACAGTTATGTCAGGTGTGTTCATATGCTGATGGTGATGCGATTTCAGATCAATTGCTCCAGCCACCGAGGAGAAACGCTGAGACAGACAGACACTCACTCAGACAGACACTCAGACATTCGCAAAATTATAGTATAGATAGGCCTAATATAGGCCTACAAGAAGCTCAGGAGGTAGAGCGGCCACTTTGGAAAGGGAGGATTCCCGGTTTGATCCTCGGTTCCCCCTAGATTAGTGTCAAAGTGTCCTTGAGCAAGACACTGAACCCCTAAACGAACTGCTCCTAAGCAGGTTGCTGCCTTGCATGGTTTCCTCCACCGTCGGTGTGAATGAATGTGCACATAATGGGGGAAAGTAATACACATTATTTTAGCAGATCTACAAGCTCACAGCGCGGCACTCGGTGCCGCGCTGTGAGCTTGTATATCTGCTTTGGATACATGCACTAAAGGCAACCTTCCATTCTGAATAAGTACATTTATATTGTGTTTTATACAGTTTTCTACTGTTCTATTCGATCGATTCTACTCTATTCTGTTCCCTCATTGTTTGTGCATGTGATGGTGGCAGCCTACATGAGTGTGGCTCCTCAGCGTTGGTACGGTGGCCCTGCACTGCAGATGTGCATGACAGTGCAGCTGGCAGATATACGAGCTTGGCGAAGGGCATGCCGTGTCCGTGGCGTCCGTGCAACCAGCGTCCAGCAGGACATGAGCACAGCGTTCCTACCGGAGCGTGACAGTTTTACTGCATGCGCACAAAGGGCTCCTCTGTGGGGAGCACAGTTCCCTCAAACCCACCACCACAACCCACAACCACACGGCACAGAGTGGGCAAAGATATGCTCACTGCTTGTTATGCCGGCTGTAATTATTAATGCTGGGGCGTGTTGCTTATGATGGGCCATGAGTCCAGAATTTCACCATTCTTACATGTAATGTGATGGCAATAAAGTTTTATGTGATTACATGCATTTCTATACAATTCCACTGGTGTCCATAACAGAGGAACCTACTAACTTGATAAGCGTAGGCCTATCCCTCAGTGTGGAGCTTTGGACATTCTCGACTTGAGCTATTATGTACATAATGGAATACAAGCACTCAATATAACTTCAAATTAATTTGTGTATTATTGTGTGGTGCCTCACCAAAAGGGCAAATAAAGGATGCTGAAGGCACAAGGTCATACAACGAGGTCACAAGTTTATTTTACAACATATTACAAAAATATTACACTTCATTGCTGTCTGTCAGAACCTTTAGCACAAAAACGTAGCACAACATAAATAAGAGTATAGCAACTGTGAAATCAAACCACTGCATGCAATTGCAATTGAGCTATGCAATTAAATCCACAATGAATTGGTAGATAATTAACCATCCTGAGAATTATATACATTATGTTATGCATTATGCAACAGCCTGGCGGCAGCTTCAAATGCTTAAGATCCTACACTTTCCTTGAAGAGTACAAATCAAACACGTTTGAGATGAAGAAAATGCTGGTACATTTTTAATTTTATTAGAAGTTGTTTTCCAGAATCATATAGTATATATATCGTTTTTATTAAGAGACTAAATTCATGGATCAGTGACTCAAAAATAGTTCTTAATTTACAGTTTTTCATTGTCTGTACAAAAGACGAAAATAAAGGACGGTTTTCAATGTACTGAAACTGAACTGATCAAAGCCTGACAGTAACCCATGAGTCTATAATACCCAACTGGGCCCCCTCATGTTTTCGCTCTAAACTAAAAATAGTCCCATCTACAAGCCAGTATGTAGATAGACATTTTTCTTTTTTGTTTTCAATTTTCTCCCCCCTGAATAGAGATGCTTGTGTTTGAGTGGTTAAAGATTATCTTCCAGAAACAGGTGTGAAGAAGGGGACCATTTTGTAAATTATGTGAAGAAGATCAATGCTTGTGTTAAATAACGGTACAGTAAGGTCTGTAAGCTCTGCCCCATCACTATTATGTTAACTGCTGTAACAGGAACCTTGTGAGATCAAATAAATGTGAGGGTATTGTGTTTTTCTTTTATTGTGTCACACATATACCTACGTAACAAAGGGACAAAGGAGAAGCTTCCAAATGACAGCTATTCAGTAATTGTTTTTGTACCAAACGTATCTTGTTCAATGATATCATTAGAAACTCAAGACCCGAGGCTGGTACATAGCTTGGCTAGAATAGAAATGTTTTTGAAAATGTGCTTAGTACACCACACATTCTTGTTTTATATGCTATGGCAATACGGACTGTCCACCAGTACCACGATCATTGCACATGACATATTATCCGACAATACGTTACGAATACGAAATGTCCAGAATCTTTCAGAGAATAAATGGATCTATCAATCACCTTCCCTTTTAGAACAATCCCAAAATGAAACAATTAATCCATACGACCTTTATTTAAACATTATAAAAGCATTCCTAAAAAAAAACTAAACAAAACAAAACAAAAAAATCGCTGCAACACAACAAGTCAAGTTCTTAAATTGGCTAAACGACAATAAATAATGTATTTTCCCAAAGCATTTTGCTATATTTATGTGGGGTAGCGCAGAGTTCATTTTAGGAATCTGGAGTTCAAGCCAGTCCTGATACCTGCCAATGTTCTGTCCAGCAGAGAAGATAAGGTGGTAGTGTTAAGGACATTATTTTGCTACAAATATAGGCTACCAATGTAAGAGCACATGCTGCTTTTCACCCGACAACATAACGTTGTTGTCGGGTGAAAACCTTGTATCTCCAAGTTTCAAATTTGTATGTTCTTTTGCAAAGTAAAGCCCTGCTTCATCATACACGGCCGTCGCACAAAAGTAGTGAAAACAGCCGATCTACAAGCACACAACGCCTCGCACGTTTAAATCATTTTTAAAATGATAAATGCAAAACGAACGGTTTTGGACATACAAGGTTTTCACCCGACATCGACGATAAGGCTATTTAGTCCTTTAGAATTTGACTTGACGTGAGACCAGGGGTCATCGATATATCCATACATACACGGACAAATGTGTCCGTGGCAAGACTTTTATTTTGAAGGACCCCCAAATTAACCCTACAGGTTAATTTGGTTCTATTTGTACACTTAGTTACAGATCTGTAATGGTCTATTTGGACACCTTCAAGCAAACCCTGAACCAACGTTTGAGTACCACAGCACTAGTAGGATAGATTCATGGCTATAGCTCTGTTTCTGGTAATATGTGCAAGTCCATGGCAAAAATAGAATTATGACAAAAATGTCCACACCCTGGCATGGCGATGAACCCTGCTTGAGACTCTTTGCCACACGTCATCATCCCCCCCACCCCTCTCTCCTCTCTCCCTCTCTCTCAAATCAAAAATCGCAGCAGTGGTGCTCACTTCGCATGGTATCGAACACGACACATGTGCAATTGTGCATATCTCCTTGTATGGGCCGTTCTGTCCGTGACATCAGCTGTGGTGATGTCGGTCTCTAAGTACTTTCTATGACGTTAGTCTCGTACTACAGACATAAGGACACGGACATAAGGACACACAAAGCCAGACATAGGAGCGTTTAGCATCGCTCAAAAATACTGTAAGCAGAAAAAATAAATTAAGTAAAATAGCATAATTTATACTCCATCACATGACGGTGTCTTGTCCCTTTTTGCCCATACACAGAGATCCCATAATGTCATCCGTATCAGTTGGATCGACAGTTCTGGAGCGACACTGTACATTGGAGTATAAATTAGGAATGTGGCTCATGTACCAAGTGATAATTTCAGTCCTTACTCTGTATAAGTTCTAATGCTAGTGATCTAGACTAGAAACCAAAACCTATTTTCTAAATGGTAGTGAGAATCAGTTTTAAGCGACACTGTTGTACTACAGAGTATCAATTAGGATTATGGCTCATGTACCAAGTGATAATTGCAGTCCTTACTCTGTATACATTCATTCTAATGCTAGTGATCTAGACTAGAAACCAAAACCTATTACTGTTGAACTCTGGGTAAAATCATCTTCTAATGGTAGTAAAAAATCTGTTCTTGCCCTTTTCCTCGTATATAATTATGAGGAAGCCATTACCATGAGAATGATGCTTATTTATCACCCGACATGTGTGATGTACACTGGCCTCTATTACCTTTGACAGGTAAACAGCTGAAAGTAATAAAGTTACGTTTGAGTGTGATTTCATGTAGGTGTTACTGTGGCGCACAGAAATATTACCTTCAGCATCGCTTAACTGTCAAAAAATCCTTTTGTTGAATGCTAACCATTCAAGAAAAGACCAGACCCATTGAAAGAGAGTTACAGCACCGGTACTACATGGTTCATGTATCGCAACATACATATCGTCGTTGAAGGGTGGAAACCTCGTATCTCCAAGTTTCAAATGTGTATGTTCTTTTGCAAAGTAAAGCCCTGCTTCATTGTCCAAGGCCGTCGCACAAAAGTAGTGAAAACAGCAGATCTACAAGCACACAACGCCTCGCGGTGC
Organism: Nannobrachium achirus; assembly: GCF_963921795.1. Lineage (NCBI taxonomy): Eukaryota > Metazoa > Chordata > Actinopteri > Myctophiformes > Myctophidae > Nannobrachium > Nannobrachium achirus. The sequence continues at coordinate 42,999,061 of NC_137810.1, forward strand.
GAGGCGTTGTGTGCTTGAAGTACCAGATATACATCGAAGCGATCGCTTTGAGCTTGTAGATCTGCTACTTTTTCTATGACACTGAACACTGAAAAGTAACAGTTTTGGACATAACGTGGTTTCCAGCCAACAGAGGCGATATAATATGAACATTCTTTGTTTGCAAACAAAAGTCTCTGGGAGTGTCGTCCAACTCTCTCAATAGGTCTGTTCGAGACTATTGTGATCGTAAATTGAGAATTGACATGTCATCGATAGAGAAGGACAGAAGAAAGACAACGGGGGGTGGGTTTGGGTGGTTGTTGTTGCTTATTGGCCTAGCCGTGTTGTATTACAGAAAAAGAAAAACTCTTGCGTTGACGTTGAAAAGGATTGAGTGCAAGGGGGGAGGGGAGTGTGTGTGTGTGTGTGTGTGTGTGTGTATGTGTGTTTGTATTTGCATTACTATACTTGTGAGCGAGAAGTATCTCTATTGAGGACTAAATGTCCCCACAAGTATAGTAGAATTAGAGAAACTAGATATTGTGAGGAATCTTTTCTTTTGGGGAAAGATTCAGCCGGATTGGGATTAGGAATAGGATACTAGATTAAAGTAGAAGTCAGGTTTAGCGGTTGGAGATATGCCTTTAGTTGTCTGTGGCGGGTGTTGCACACCGAAAATAGCCGGTCTACAAGCTCACAGTGCGATGAGTTGTTGCGAGCCTGTAGATTGGATATTTTGGGTGTTGGTGTTATAGGTTATAGGGTGACCAGTCCCGAACTGCAGTGGTTTCATAGATAGACGTTTGTCGTGTTCCATTCAAGTAAACCTGCTCACCTGACCAAATCAGAAAACACAAACAGATGCAGAATGAATTCATCGCAGAGGCTGATGTTTGTCAATCAAGTCGTTATGGTTGGTATCTGTGTGCACGTGCATGCATGATGGCCGTCTGCATTGATTTCAGTGTCCCTGTTTGAGAGGCTGAACATAATGGTCACCCTATGATGGGTAAAATAAATAAGTAAAAGCCATTCATAAAATCATCCTCCTAAAGTATCGACGTTCTCGCAAGTATAGTAATACCAAACGCCTGTGTGTGTGTGTGTGTGTGTGTGTGTGTGTGTGTGACTGGGGGCACACTTGGAGCCACAATCCGTCGCATTGTTCCCCCTCCACTCCTCACTCCTCTCTGGTGTCCCTACCATGCATCTATCTCTCTCTCGTCTGCCCCTGACCCTGATCACTAAACTGGAAGAGAGGATGGAGTTTCAGGAAGCTTCGGAGCGAGATACGTTCCGCCGTGTGGTGACAGCCCACTCCTCTTCACTTCCTCTGTGACTGGCTGTCTGGAAGAGATTTGGGTAAAGGGAGGGGGGGTGGTTGCATATCGGGTTAGGAAGAGAGAGAGAGAAGGTGACACAATTTAGATTTCCATCAAATGATTGCATGGAATGACTGAAACTTGCTACTCGCCCGGTGCTCCCTATGTACAGTATGTACTGATGCATACTGTACTGTACTGTACGTGCTTGTATATCGTTGCTGTCGGCACAGAAACTGCTTATCTCCATGTTCGCTTATCTGCTTATCTTAATGTTTTTGTGTTTCTTAACACCCTACTTGATCACACTACAGTGTCACGCAAAAGCATCAAAAGTAGCAGATCCGCAAGCTCGAAATGCGGCCGCAAAGCGTCACACTTGTCGATCTGCTATTTTCGCTTTTTTTTTATTTGAATCCTTAAAAGTAACTGTGAACATACTGTATGAGGTTTCCCCCCAGCAGAAAATATACTAGATAGATTTTATTGATCCCACGGGGGACATTCAGGTACCAGAGGCAGCACAGCAGTTATGGTACAGATACAGAGAGAAGTACTGTGAGACACATACAGTCACAGGAACAATCAGACATCAATAATGTAGGGCAGGCGAAAGTATACAACCTGTCAACCTATAGACATTAGCTGCCACTATATCACAGTGCATTCCATCTCTACAACACACAGTGTAACAAAACGTTAATTTGGCAACAAAAAAAAAAAAAAAAAAAAAAAAAAAGGACTAAACCACCTGGAACAGCGGGAGGTGGAAGGAATTCATCGGTTTGAGGGAGGAATGTGTCTTATCAGTGAGATCTTAGCCCCGAGGGTGTGAGATAACCCTGGCTGAGAGCTGCCCTAAATACATGACAAAAGGGAGAGAAATCTGCGGCCAGAGGGCTTAACGAATTAAACCCACTGCATGAAGTAACACCTCAGGAGGAACAGAGAGACGAGACACGAGGAAGAGAGAGAGAGAGAGAGAGAGAGAGAGAGAGAGAGAGAGAGAGAGAGAGAGAGAGAGAGAGAGAGAGAGAGAGAGAGAGAGAGAGAGAGAGAGAGAGAGAGAGAGAGAGAGAGAGAGGGGGAGAGAGAACCAAAACAACTAAACCCCCATCAGACCCCCTTATCGTCATCATAGCATAATGGTGATGGTTACACAGTGACGTGTGGAGTTCTCATTGGGTTTGAATAAAATGGTAACGCCATTATACCAAGGAGTGTTTAATTGTCTCCACCAGCCGAAGGCTTGGGGGAGAGTATGTTTTCCCCTTCGTCCGTCCGTGTGTGCGTCCGTGCGTCCGTCCGTCCGTGCGTCCGTCAGTCCGTCCGTGTGTCCTCGCAGTTTGTGTGCAGCTAATCTCAGTCGCCGTTGGCCCGGTCGCTGCCAAAGTGAGCACACACATTCCCTGGATGCCAATCTAGAACCTCTGCCCTAAAGTTTTCAAATGGGCCTTTTCTAGCGCCACCTAGTGGCCGATGTTCGCAAAACACATTTCTGTGCAGTGCACTACACTTACAGATTTTGTCCAAAAATCCTACAAATCGGTAGGCAGTATCTCGACAGTCATGTGATCGACACAGATCTGTCCGATTTTGCATATTCCTTCCTGATTGGCTAAGATTGGCTTCCAAAGTTTGTAGGATTGAGCCGTTTTGAACAAAATGCCTCAAATCCCAAACGCAAAGTGCAATTATCATGAAATCGCGCACACACGTTCCCACTAGGCCGAGGAAGAAATGCCACTTAATTTTTTTTAAACAGGCCGATTTGTGGTTTTACCTATAACTCCACCGATCAGTTTCAAACTTTGTAAGCATTTTTCACTTCAGCCTTTTATAGCGCCACCTTTGGGCCGACTTATGTAAAACACATTTTTGCATATTACTCCTTGAGATTTTATCCAAAAATCACGCAAATCGGTACACAGTATCTCTATAGTCATGTGATCAAGTCCGATCGGTCTGATATTTCATATTCCATCCTGATTGGCTAATATTAGCTTCCAAAGTTTGCAGGATTGCTCCGTTTTTGAACAAAATGCTTCAAATCATCAACGCAGCTTGCGATTACCGTGAAATTTGCCACACATATTCCCACTAGGTCAAGGAACAAATGCTACCTTTTTTCACATTGGCCTGTTATAGCGCCACCAGCAGGTAGAGTTTAGCAAAACACATTTTTGGAACACAATGCTTCAAATCATGCATGCAGCGTCCGATTTCCATGAAAGATCTATGGTGAAGAACATATGCCACCCTTTTTACATTGGCCTATTATACAGTAGCACCACCAGGACACACGGCCTGGTGGAGACCTGTGCTCGGAAGAGCACTGCTTCTAGTTCTTTATGTTATTTCTCATGAGTGACCCCGCGCACTACTGCGTCCTAAACCAAGGGGGGGGGGGGCGTCACCATTTTCAGGGGTGTAAAGTGACTAAGCACATTTATTCAAGTACTGTACAGTACAATTCTGAGATATTTGTATATTTGTACTAATCAAGTATTTCCAATTTTCTGTACTTTTACTCCACTACATTTATTTGAAAACTTTAGTTACTAGTTACTCAGAACCGATGACAACTCCACACTCGCCACAGTGACACAACCCCCCCTCCAGTCACTATTCCTCCAGCATTCCTCTAGACGCTCAGGTGAACACATCACAAGGGGATCTGTCTGTCATCGCTATGGAAGACGCACAGAGCCCAGAGGGAGCTGGGTGGATAACACTCTCTGTCATCACACCAGCATTCCACCAGCTCTCTTCTCTTGGCTTCTGGGTGGGTGGTCGAGAGCAGTTCACTTCACATTCACAACACCCTATGCTTCATCTCTGAGGGTCTATTTACCAAAACAGAACAGGGACCACTGAGGGTGGAAGAGCAGTGATTCTCAACATCTTTCTTTCCAAGGACCCGAAGTTTGATGTGCATGCGGGTTCACACAATCAGCTGTGAGTCTGTGACAACCACATTTTATTTGGCTACTCTATATAGCAGCCGATCTACTGTACAAGCTCTCTAAAATCTTGATAAAAAAAAAGGGGAGATTTTGGAATAATTTAGAATTTTGCTTGAAAACACATCTTGCCCTCTTGGGGACTCTCCCTGGCAAGAACAAATCTATTCATATGTGGGGACAAATTGAGGGTCCTTGACGTGAAAATGTTTAAGAACCACAGCGCCACAATGACACAACTTCCTGCAATAGTTATGACTCCATCTTAAAACTGTAAAGACGCCAGACGGATAAAGAAAAAACCCCAGCAGGATGCAGGGGCTTCAGGCAGCCATTAGGCCTCATAACATAACATAACAGGCTTTCCAGTCCAGTCAGCCTAGCAGAGCGGCCGGAGGTAATCACCCATCAAATGCAATTAAGACTTATGGAGGGAGAGAGAGAGAGAGAGAGAGAGAGAGAGAGCAGATGATATCTTCCTGCTAAGAGGACCAGGCTGTGCAATCGAACCATTATAGCCAGCACTCACAAGTTCTAGGTTTAAGATGTTACATCATCAACAATCAAAAGAAAGCTCCAGTGAGTGATGCGTACAACAGACTGATATCCAGTTAAATGTAAGGGTCTTAGAGCCTGACTGATGGATGTCTGTCCCAGCCTTTTTTAATGCTTTATGTTTTGTAAAATGCCACTATTTTGTAACCCAAAAGCGAGTGAATCATGTGGGAAACTACATGAGCACCTTCAGCCAGAGGCTCACCCTCCCTCCGAAAATGCATACGGAGAGATACAGACTCTCTTTCTTGCCAACTGCCATCAGACTGTACAATGATGACTTATATAAGAACTTTCTCCCTCATGTACAGTATTGTCGATCGGGGCCTTGTGTGTTTGTGTCCATGGTGTCTATTGTGCTAATGTTGTCTAGTAGTTATTCATGTATTGTCACACTATGCTGCTGTTACGCTTCAATTTCCTCTCGGGGATTAATAAAGTATATCTCATCTCATCTCATCTCATGAATGCATTTGATACTGTCCCTTATGTTACAGTGGCTGCTGCTTTTCTTTTCAGTACAAAAGACTGCACACCTTTCTGGTAAGAAGGTACACATGTTGGTAAGGAACTGCACCTTTCTGGCAAAGAACAGGGAAAGGATTACGGCCTCTAAGGAGGAAATGGCTTGCATTTGACCCAGCAGTGTGCTGAGCACGGGGGAGCATTGAGGGGTTAACCACTTTCAACCTGGCTATCCTCTTTATAACATTATAGATGCAAATTGACAAAATTCTCCAAATGTTTGAAAATAGCCAATCTATAAGCTTGTGTAGGTGGACTATTGGTATTTGTCCCCATACACTAACTATGTTTGTATCTCTTAAATTCTATAATCACCTAAAAGAAAGCAATCCAGACACGCTCCATAATATAGCCCTCAACCATAGTGAAAACCTTCAGGGTTGCCCCCTCAGCCAGCTGACCCAGGGACTCTGTGCACAAACAGAAGCACAACTACCAAACGGAAAACACTCTGGACCAAACCAGATTATAAGAAAACAAAAAGAAAGCTACCTGAGACAACCCAAAACCAAAGCAAAATGGAATGCTATCTGGCACTAAAAAGAGAATATAGATTAGAAGAATATCTGAGCACAGTAAATGACCCAAAACTTAGGAAAGCCTTGACTAGGTACAGACTCCGCGAACACAGCCTTGCAATAGAGAAAGGCCGCCACAGAAACAGAGCTACATTTCCTGCCCACTATACCAAGACATCAGAGACACATACTTCCCACAGATTACACACACCCGAAGTGAGTTTGAAAACATGACCAATCATGAAAAACTCCCATACCTACTGGGACAATGCGCGAACACAGCAGCAAGATTTGTGAACTGTTGCGCCAAAAGAAGGCTAGAAACACAACCACCCTATCTACTATTACATTTTTCTTAGAGCCGCATCCCACTTCCAAGCCCATACACGCCCATTTCGCCTCCACTTCAACTCATAGCTAGAGCAGATGTCGGTAGAGCGTAGGGAATAAAACCGCCCATAACTCTATCATTGGCCCCCCGTTGCCATGGTGACCGCCGTCCATTGGCTCGTATTCCCAGCTATGGGACCGGCGGATCCAATTTCAACCGAGGGGGGCGTAGCCAGAACACACACACACACACACACACACACACACACACACACACACACACACACACACACACACACACACACACACAAATAGCTAATAGTTAGCTCACAACTTTCCACTTTTCTCTTTCACCTCAATCGCAGTAACATCCGTATACACCACGTCATCGCATCACCAATACGTTTTATTTATTATTATTTATTTTTTTCCAATTTTTTTTTCTCAAACATTTTTTTTTCTCAAAATAGTTTTTTCTCTAAAATTTTTTTTTGAGAACATTTTTTTTTCTCAAACAATTTTTTTTTCTCAAATTTTTTTTTCTCAAATTTTTTTTTCTCAAAAAACTTTTTTTTTCCTCAAATTTTTTTTTCTCAAAAATTTTTTTTTCTCAAATTTTTTTTTCTCAAAAATTTTTTTTTTTCTCAAAAGTTTTTTCTCTAAAATCTTTTTTTGATAAATTTTTTTTTCTCAAATTTATTTTTTTCTCAAATTTATTTTTTTCTCAAATTCTTTTTTCTCAAAATTTTTTTTTTCTCAAAAATTTTTTTTTTCTCAAATTTTTTTTTTTCTCAAAAAACTTTTTTCTTCTCAAAAAACTTTTTTTCCTCAAAAAACTTTTTTTCTCAAAAAAACCATCAGATCGTGGCCACCCTGTACCTCAGGGATTTGTTTTCGACGAATATTTACTCCTATAGACGCAACGCGACGACCTAAGGCATGTTTTCATTGCAGTTCCGGAATTTTCCCGGCAAAATAAATAATTATAATTAGCATAACTTGCCGGGAGTTTAGTTTTTTGGGTGTTTTCACATGCCCTCATCGGCAGCAAAAATACTGGTATCGCTCGTTTTCACCAAGCGATTGTGACGGCATGAAAACCAGTGTTGCCAGATTTTGCGAGAGAAATAAGCAACCAGGTGTACAAAAATAAGCCCCAAAAAGTGATATTATCTAGCCACACGAGCACTTTAAAACTATACGCATCGCCGCATCAGCTACTTGAAAATTGCCAATCTACAAGCTCACAACAAATAAACCGCAACCAGCCACTATCAATACATACAAGCAACTTTACGGAAATCAAGCCCAGAGTCGCTTATAATTAGCAGACATGGCAACACACGGACTGAAAGACCTGCAAAAAACACACGCGGGCTGAAAGACCTGCAAAAAACAGTCTCCCCAGTTCGGTTTGGTGCGTCTCTTCTCTCACCCTGAACGCTACAAATGGATTTAACAAAATATTCTTGGGGGAGTTCCGACAAGATGGCGACCGAGTAGGACGCGTTTGTTGAGCTCTGTGGAGGTGCATAGTTTTCACATTTTTTAAGCCCATTTTTTACTGCCTTTATAGTTCTTTTGAGACTTTAAACGCCCAAAACACTGGTGAGCGTCTGTTTTTGCAGTTGTTTCGTGTTTCATGCCGAATACGATTAACACGAGGTCGAGGAGTACCAGGTCTCCGACCGCAAACGCTGACAACATGGCCGGCGCAATGCAGGGCGACGCTGACGCTCCGGTTACAAAGAGCATGCTGCGCGAGGTCCTCAAGGAATCACTGAAAGAGTTTATGGATGGTTTTATTCAACCCATGATGCTTGGCTTGGAGAAGAAATTACTGAAGAAGATTGATGACTTCGGAAAGGAGCTGCGTCCTGCAGTCGCCACGCTGAACACGACCGTGGCTGAACATGGGGAGGCCATTGAGAACTTTGGTTCCTCCATGGACAGTTTGCAGATGTGTATCACTGAATTGGAGAGAAGATGTGCTAATCTGGAGGAGAAGCTCGTCATAGCAGAAGACCGGAGTCGTAGGAACAACATAAGAGTGATTGGGATCTCTCCTGGGCTAGAAAAGGCTGACCCAGTGGCCTTTATCCAGTCTTTTTTGCAGAAAACATTCCCCGACGAGTTTCCCGACTCCCCCCCGGAGGTGGATCGTGCTCATCGGACCGGCAATCCACGTTCTGATAAGCCAAGGGCTTTCCTGGCAAGGATCCATTTTTTCCGGGTAAAGGAACGCATACTCCAGCTCTCCAGGAAAGCAGGCCAACTGACATACAATGGCAAAAAGGTGTATATTTTCCCCGACTGGTCTGCTGAAACATCAAAGAGAAGGGCAGCTTTCGGGCCAGTAAAGGAATTCCTACGTTCCATCACCGCGGAAGGAGTGAAATACGGAATAAGGCACCCGAGCAAATTCTGGATAACCGTGGATGAGGCGACTTCTACTTTCAACTCACCCAAGGAAGCTCTGGCCTTTTGCAAGGATAAGTTCAAGACTCCAGGTGCTGCGGACGAGACTCTAGCTACGCAGGATGATGAGACGACAGTTACAGAGAACTAACTTTTACCAGGGACACTTTTGCTTTCGTGATCGCGTGCTTTCAAACACATTCTGCCGATGTGATATCCTTTTGCCTTTAATGGACTGTTGGTAAGCTGGCTGGGACTTTGGAGATGACTTTTACGCAGCGTCTTTCTTTCCTCACTCTCTCCTCCTCCTCCTCCCCAAAGGGTGAGTTGTTAATGTAAGCCTACTTATTGTTTTGGACTCATCATCTGACTTGACGTTGTGTTTTCAAGTGTTTCGTTTCATAATACCTATTTTATTTGTATCGAAGAATAAGATATATTTTATTTTTTAACAAGATCTGTAAGCAGATGGGTGTTACTCGTTTTAATTTAGGTTACCGCAAGGAGAGAGGATTTAGGGCTGCTAAAGCTATAAGCATAATTCACTGTCTTTTTTGTTTGAATATAATGGACATTGTTCTTGTTATTATTGTATTCCTTTTCTTTGCTCTTATTGAGCGTTGTGCTGCTTACTATATAGGTCTAGAGAGTTTTATCTCTCTCTGTTAAGCTTTGTCTAACGGGTTCCGTGTCGCGGTTCAGACGGAGCCTGCTCTCTCTCTCGCCTTCTTCCCTCTATGTCTCTCTATCTATCTCGGCTTTCCTCTCTCTCTCTCTCTCTCTCTCTCTCTCTCTCTCTCTCTCTCTCTCTCTCTCTATGGCTCTCTCTCTCGCTGTGTGTGTGTGTGTGTGTCTCTCTCTCTCTCTCTCTCTCTCTCTCTTTCTGTTAGGTAATGGCGGCTATGTTGGTTGTTAGTTTATGGTTCGTTTATGCCTCCTAAAACGCTACTTTCTCGGGTAGGAGGGCGAGACTGGGCTTTGGCCTTTGTATTGAGTAATGTAGCCTACTGTTTAAGGTGAAACAGATATAAATAATATGGTCTAAATTGTGAAGGCTCCGCGGTTCCAGAGACCACTCGCTCTCCCGCCCTTTCTCTATGTCTCTCTACCTATCTCTGCTTCTCCTCTCTCTCTCTCTCTCTCCCTGGCTCATTGACTCGTTCTTTTTTTTCCTTTTTTTTCTAATCTCAATAGCTGGCGGATGTACGATCTCGTGGCGCGTTGGCTCTACGTGCTTGTGGATCCGCTGTCTGGGGGGGGGGAGCTCTGTATTGGGATATTTATTTTGTAGTCGTGATTGGGTAGGTTCACTGTTTGAAGTATGGTAGTTTACTGTTTAAGACGGAAACAGACTTAACTAATATGATCGACATTTATCTAAGTTTGCACTGGCCTTTTGGGCATGTACAGGGAGCTGTATATGGCGCAGTATGCATTATGTGTGCTGTGTTGTATATGGTTTCCTGATCATACATAACTGTGTTTTATGTAAATACTTATGTATACAGACTTTTCTTTTCTTTCTTTTTTCCCCCTTCTAATTAGTAATTGTGGTTTGTATACATGGATGCATGGGGGGGGCTGTATGTGGCGCAGTATGCATTAACACTGTGTGTGCTTTGCTGCATATGGCCCCCCGGATGTGCTTTTAATTTCTATTTCTAACTACATATATAAGTGCATATATTTTTTATATCATATACACTGATTTCCTTTTTATTTATTTTTATTATTAATATTATATTAGTGCCTTGTCGTGGTGACAGCCTTATTTCCACTTATCTGTCACAAGTGTTTGGTTATTTGCATTAACGTGGCTTATAGGGCTTTATCACATTCGAGGTGGGCCTAATGCTGGACTGATTATTATTATTACAGTTGTTATAGTCCCCTCATTTTTTTTTTTTCCCTTTATTCTTTTCTTTTCTCTCTCCCCCTTCTTTACTAGAAATGTTAACATACCATTCTCATTTATTTAAGTGATATGAAGTGGGGAGATTGATCATAATTTGAGCGGATGGAATGTTTGAGAGCTATTCAGCCACAAGAAGGCACTTTTTTGTTGTTGTTGTTTTTACTTTGGTGATCTGTTATATATTTACATAATCACCAGAGGGCAATGTATGGTTACTTTTGGGCAGTTACTTGTTTGCACTCTCTGACAGAGTGAAATGAAGGTTGACTAATAGGTTGATGGGGTGGGGAACTGTTTTTGTGCACTCTGATGCTAATGGGGTTTTCCCCCTCAAGCTTCAATGTTATGTGTTTTTTTATGTTCGTTTGATGTTGCTTTTTCCTTTCTGTTCCTTTTGGGGTTGTTTTGTTTTTCTGTGGGGAAGGTTTGTTGTGAGGGACCAACTAGGAAATTCTAAAATGTTCTACTGTGCTTGCTGTGCGTATGGTTTGAACCACAATTATGACAGAATATAAATTTCTAAGTTTCAATGTAAGGGGAGCGAATATACCGCATAAGCGAACCAGCATTTTGGGGGTTTTGCGATCTAAATCAATTGACTTTGCATTTATACAGGAGTCTCATCTTTTAAAAGAGCATTCCAACCGATTGGCTAATAAACATTATCGTGTTTTAGCCTTTTCAGCTGCTTCTTCCAAAACCAAGGGAGTAGCCATATTGGCTAGACGTAACCTTAGGTTGGATTTTTTGGGTGATTGGTCTGACAGTGACGGGAGGATAGCTGTTGCTAAAATCCGCTTGGAGGGTAAAATGCTAGCACTAGTCTCTGTGTATGCTCCAAATGTTTTAGACAAAGAGTTTTACAAATTACTAACTAAAACCTTATTGGAACTGACGGATTTCAAAATCATTGTTGGTGCTGACTTCAATGCAACATGGCAACATAACCTAGATAGATCCACTGGGGTAGAAAGCAGAGAACAAGCACTAGCGTCTGCAGAACTACGTGCTTGGGCAAACTCAACTGGCTTACTCGACATCTGGCGTTTAATGAACCCAACGGTTAGAGATTTTTCTTTTCTGTCGGGTAGGCATGCTTCATTCTCTAGGATCGATTACGTTTTTGCCCCTGTTAGCTTGTTTCATAAAATTGCCAAGGTAGAGTTGCTCCCAATGTCACTCTCGGATCACAAGGCGGTGCTGTGTGTTGCTTCACTGAAACAGGTTATAGATAGAGCTCCTAGATGGCGGTTTAACACCACACTGCTGCGCGATGCGGCATTTGTAGCTCAGTTTCAAACTGGTTTGCGCGAATTTATAAATATCAATACAGGCTCAGTTGAGGATCCCAGAATTCTTTGGGATGCAATTAAAGGCTTTATCAGGAGTAATACAACCCTCTATGCGTCCACTCAGAGAAAATTAAGGTCAGCCAAACTGGTGGAATTGGAATCTCGGTTTTCTACTTTGGATAATTCTCTCCAAAATAACTTTGATGTTAGTACAGCAACCCAGAGAGAGCTAGTTAAGAAAGAAATTAACTCCATTCTCAAGCGCCGCTCAGAATTTCAAATGAAACGCACAAGGCAAAACTACTATTTTAATAGTGCAAGACCCAGTCACTTACTGGCTTTACGTCTTAGATCCAATGAGCATTTTGCTGATATTGTTAGTGTCAAATCAACAACGGGAGCCATGGTTACAGAACCCAAAGAGGTCAATGCCACGTTTCGTGCTTTTTATGATGAGCTCTACACCTCCGAGGTCATTCACGATGATGCAGTATGCAATGATTTTTTATCCAACATACAGTTACCAACCCTTAGCGAGGCGGATGCGGAAGCCTTAGATAGACCGCTCCATCTGGCGGAATTACAGGAAGCTGTGCTCGCAATGCGTAGGGGCAAGTCGCCTGGTTTGGATGGGATACCCCCTGAACTTTATGCCATCTTTTGGGAAGATCTAGGTCAGCTGATGCTAGACATGTTTCGATATGCAATTGAAAGTGGCTCTTTCTCCAGGGATGTGAATGTAGCTATTATATCATTATTGTTGAAGAAGAACAAGGATCCCACAGATTGCGCAAGCTATAGACCGCTTTCACTTTTGAATTCTGATCTAAAAGTTTTTGCTAAGGTGCTTGCGCGTCGCTTGCAGGGTTTTATGACCACCTTAGTACACTGTGATCAGACAGGTTTCATAGGAACTAGACTAGCCTCTGATAATGCTAGACGACTATTGCATATCATCGATAGGGCTAAGGAGCTGAGGACCCCCGCCGCAGTGTTGTCGCTCGATGCGTTGAAAGCATTTGATCGTCTGGAATGGTCTTACCTGTGGGCTGTACTAGATAAAATGGGATTTGGTGCTTCATTCATACATTTTGTTAAAGTACTTTATTCTAATCCGTCAGCGATGGTCCTAACCGGTAAGATCTGTTCGCCGCTATTCACGATTGGCAGATCTTCAAGGCAGGGTTGTCCCCTTAGTCCTCTCCTTTTCGCACTTTCACTCGAACCCTTGGCTCAGACAGTGCGTCAGTCTGCAGATATTACTCCTGTTTCGATTAACAACACACAGCATCGCATTTCCCTATATGCTGATGATATTCTACTGTTCATTGAGAATGCACCACAGTCAATTACTCACGTCCTTCAAATTTTTGATCAGTTCAGTTCCATTTCCGGCTACAAAATTAATTGGACGAAGTCAGCCCTTCTACCTCTAAATGATCAGATGAGATCTGCTATCCTGCCGCCCATAATCCCAGTAGTAAGCCAATTCAAATATCTTGGCATAGATATTTTCCCCTCTCTTCAGGCTATTGTTAAGAACAACTATGGTGACACTCTAAATAAGATTTGTCTTGATTTAGATAGATGGTCATCTTTGCCCAACTCTCTCCAAGCTCGAGTTTCAATCATAAAGATGAATGTTCTTCCTAGGGTTAACTTTGTAAGCTCTATGCTCCCTTTGCCACCACCGCCGCAATACTGGAATAAGCTTCACTCTTCGATATCTAAATTTGTGTGGAAAGGGAAACGCCCTCGTCTTAAACTTTCTCTATTACAACGTGCTAGAGATGATGGCGGCCTTTCATTGCCCAACTTTAAATTTTATTATTGGGCCTTCACGCTCCGCCCCCTTTTAAATTGGTTTAACCCAGCAAATAAGGTTTCTTGGAGAGAGCTTGAGGAGAGTTTAGTGCAGCCTGTTGAATTGAGAGATCTTATCTATTCAAACATAACTACACATCAATGCAAAGTTCGCTTTGGACCTATCATTTCTCATTTAGTGGCAGTATGGAGGGCAGCTGAAAAGATGTGTAAGATTGATTGTAAATGGAACTTATTTTCCCCAGTGTTCAATAATCAAAGACTTTTAATCGAGGATCGCCCCATTCGCTTTCCAAGGTGGAGGGCTAAGGGGATTCGTACATTAGGGGACTTATTTGATAGAAATGGTTTACGACCTTTTCGAGATTTGTGTGACATCTTCAATCTGCCTGGAAATACCCTTTTTTTCTACTTCCAACTGAGAACGTCCATGAGGACCTACGGGGTCCCATGGCAAGCTCCCCTTAGATTGCACCCCTTCCATGAGTTTATCTGTGATGGTAACAGAACAAGAGGTTTGGTTTCCACCCTCTATGGTTTTTTATTAGACTGTAGTTATGGGCCCCTATCTGTTGATACTGTTTGGAGGAATGATGTACCAAATTTGGACCCTGACTTTTGTTGGGACACAGTATGGTCTAACATTAGGCTATCTTCTAGAAATCCAGACCATCAACAAATTCATTTAAATTTTGTTCATCGGACTTATTTAACTCCCCGCAGACTATGTGCTATGAGGATTTTGAATAATCCCAACTGCACTCTCTGCGCCTCAAATAGTATTGGTACCTTCCTTCACATGGTTTGGGAATGCCCAAATGTGTCGTCATTCTGGAATATGGTTGCCTCCAAACTTTCAACTATTTTTAGTATTAATATCATATCTTCTCCTTCTTTATTTTTATTAAATGACGTCTCACAGTTGCAACTAAACAATATACGCAAGCGCATCTTCTTTGCTGGATTAACGGCGGCGAAGAAGATGGTAGCTACGCGGTGGAAACCTCCTCATACGTTAACGTTTCGCCAGTGGGCCTTGACCTTTCTAGATATAGTATATTTAGAGCAGTCGATAGCAAGGTTACACGGAGCAAAAGAAGAAAACATTAATATGTGGTCGGACATTGCAGATAAGCTTAAGGCTATGATTCAAGAAATCACTATATAGTGGTAACAGCCTAGCACAGGCATGCACTATTGTACATTCCGTGTTGGTCCGGGGAAAGGGGGTGGGTGGGTTTTCTTTTCCTTTTCTTGTTTTGCTATTGTTTGTGTTGTTTGTCTGTTAATTGCATTTTTCTTTTGATTAATGTTTTACTTTTTCTTGTTCTATTCATATGTATGTCTCTAATTTCATGTTATGGAAAATAAAAATAATTGATAACAAAAAAAACAAAATATTCTTCATGCAACAACACAAGGTTCAGAAAGGATCGCTCATGCGTTATGCAACCTGTTGGGGGAAATCTCGCTCTTATCAGCGAAACGCTCCCCCCATGCACTTGTGGCTTGTGGGCTTGTAGATTTAGCTTTTTTTCACGCGTCACTGTAAACGATGGATGACCATGCAGACTCGATGCTCGCTGCTCTGTAAAACACTTTTAATCATGCAACGAGGAGAAACTATTAACTAATGATGCAGCTCTTTGAGTTGGTAAAGATTCCAGCTTTCATCACAACATTACGAGCGCATCGCATCCCCTATCACGTTCTCCAGACCGGACTTGTATCAAAACCCACACAGTTTAATTAAAAATAGGCTATAGAATACAAATAAGTTTGAACCATGAGCAAGCTCAGAAGGTTCAGAAAGGATCGCTGCATGATGCAACGTGTTGCACTTGTGGGCTTGTAGATTATTAGCTGTGTTTTTTTTCTTCTTCACACGACACCATAAACGATGGATGACCAGAGAACGAAAGAAATAGACTTATGCTGTGTTTGTCAATGCGATTCTAGCCTAAATAATTAATCCCCTATTCAAGGTGAAGCTGTAGACCTACTTTATTTCTATATATTCCTTTACATTCAGGTCGTTTTCAATCCCAGATACAATGTTTTAAACTGTTAACTGGCTCCTTTCATGCACCTGGTTGTCAAAAAAACGGCAAATTCACGGCATGCGTTTTCACTTGAGGAAAATTTGTATTGTCACGGTACTTTAAGCAAAAATTACTAGGTATTTTCCCGTCAAATTTCGGCCCCCAAAACTGCCGGGACACAAAATAAGTGGCCGTTTTCACATGGCGTGAATTTCAAAATTGCCGTCATTTTTGAAAAAACTCCCAGAAGTTTTGCTCAGTGAAAACGGGGCTCTAGAGGGGAGGCCGGCGTAGCCGGCCGACCTTCTAGTAGGACTACAAACCATGGATTGACATCTAGACATACTGCACATTCAGTATGAAACAGAGCTGCTACCTTTAAATGCCTTTTGAGAAAAAAATAAAGCTGCTATGTTCCAAAAGAGTACCCTGTGTATATATATATATAAAATGTCACAATGCGACATAGCTCAGTCGACATAGCTCTGTTTACACAATGCTGTACCCCCTCAAACTGTATATATGCTCCCCATTTTCAACTGTTATTTTACTTGTAACACTTGCTTTGGCAATGTAAACGTGTGTTTTCTCACGCCAATAAAGCTCCTTTGAATTGAATTGCTTCCATTAACACCTATGAAATGTCTGTTTTTTAGCGCGAACACAGTTCCATTGACGTCCATTATAAATGTTTGATATTTCAAAAAGTAAAAACTATGTGTGGATCAGAGGTACTTCAGTGACCTACAACACTGGCTGCATGCATACAAACTTTGTTGCTGATCGGTGTGCGAGAATATCTTCGGACGGACGGTCGCACACACACTTTATCCGAGGATTATTCAGTAATTGATCATACGTGACAATTTCCCCGATACAGGAAAGTAACCGACGAGATGGAGGAGAACATCTCAGTGAGTGGAATTCTCTCTCTGTCGATGGTGGGAGACATAATATAAAAGAATGGGAAATCCGGTTGTGCATCATCACACTTAAAGGGCCAGGGCGCCTTACAAGCTAGGACCGCCGCAGGGCAAAACTAGTGCAGCATTTGTTCCTCAAAACAACAGAATCATGTTGTAACCTGTTAGACAACACGATTAATCACTATTAGACAGATAATCCATTCAATACCGTCCTTTATGTTACCAGCGCCTTTTGTTTCCACATACAAAAGACTGCACTTATTCTGGCAACGAGGGCTGGAAGATCGGCAAGGAAAAGGGAAGTACAGATTGTGGTTGAGAGAGAGAGAGAGAGAGAATGAGAGAGAGACAGACAGAGATAAAGGTATAATGGGGTAGTAGGTGAACTTCAGGTGAACTTCAAAACAAACAAAAGGTAAACAGACATGCATATTACATAATACTAATTGTACAATTACGGCAGTAGGGCATAATGGTGAAAGTCTCTCCATCTACAGATGGTAGACACTGACAGAGTGTGTTATTCAGAGGAAATCTGATCCAAGCGCTTTATCATTTGGACCTTACTAGTACTACCGAACAACACCGCTGTCCCATGGGGGTTGCATATTAGGGCTGGCAGACACAGGTGTACTTTAGCAGCGCCGGTACATGTTGCTTCCGCCGACCGTCGCTTGTTACGTGTACCCGGACGTAGGGCTGTCACAATTATTACATAATCGTCTAATCGTGATTATTTGACATTATCGCAATTATTTTGTCATAATCGTGAATGTTGAAAAATGTCCGATGCGACGCGTTGTGAGCTTGTAGATCGGCTATTTCCACTATCAAAGTTATTTTTTAAGTAGTAAGTTGTCAAATATGTCAGTAATTTATTTGTATATTTAGGTTATGTGTCATATCTACCATGTACAACTTCAAAGCCTAAAAGCCAAACAGAAATGTAATTATCAATGACAAAAACACAATTAAATCGTTAATCGGCAATTATTTGAGTGACAATTAATCGTCATGTAAAATGTCATATCGTGACAGCCCTACCCGGACAGCCCCAGGCCCCCAGCAGCATAAAGAGACTTTCACTTTTCATCTCCGTTGGGTGGAAAGTGAAACCTCATTATGTCCAAAACTGTTGCTGTTCAGGGTTCAGAAATAGCAAAGGTAGCAGATCCACAAGCTCGCGTGGATGCCTTTGTGTGATGATTACATATTACAGTATGATCAAGTAGGGCATTAATTTTACAAAACAATCTGAGGAAATGTGATCCAGAGCTTTATTTGGACCTTACTACTACAATTGAACAACACTTCTGTCCCATGGGGTTGCAGTGCTGGCAGACACTAGCAGCGCCAGTAGGACATTTTGCTTCAGCTGAACGTCAACTGATATTCCATTGGGGTGAAAAGAGGAGAAGTTGGAATGAATTGTAGACAGAAAACAAGAAACACGCCAGACAAAGATAGAAACGGGTGGTGTGAAAAGCAGCCTGACAGACACCAGACAATGCTACAGACGCAGGGCTGTGAACTGGCTTTTGTTTGTTTGCTGGCCAAAGCAGCGGGCGATCTCAGAATTCACAATCCACTCGAGCAGGTTTCAATAGACTACTACGGTTTTAGAATATAAAACTGCTTCTGAATCGTGGTTGGCAATCTAGCTTTTTAAGGGATTATCGCCAACGTGGCTAAGTGAGTATGTAACCCCAGCCAAACTTTGCCAGGATTTAGTTGCCGTCTCAAAAAAGAGGCTAAAATGACCTACTTCCAGTAGTAGTGGAGTTACAATTAGGGTAAGAACAGCTTAACTTTTTTTTATGAGAAAACTCTTTGGCGATACAGGTAGGAAGATATGAACAAAAAGGTTTTTTCAAAGAAGTACTGCTAAACTCCCAAATGGTGTGTACTGCAGACTTGCAAAGAAAACAAATCCAAGGATTTATTTTGTGCAAGCAAACAATATGAACAATGTGAATCGACCTAAAAGGTCTTCATCAGGGCCTGATACGCATTTTTTGTAAGAATTATGTTACTTAAATATTTGGGCAGCTTGGACTAAAGTCCTTGTTACATGTACACAGCCTCAGCAGCATAAAAAGGCGTACTGTATTACTTTTCGTCTGTGTGTCGGGTGGAAATGTTACACGTCCAAAACTGTTAATTTCCAGGATTCAAATTTTAAAAAATTGCTAAAGCAGCTGATCTTACAAGCTCAGTAGCTTGTGGATCTGCAACTTTAAGGATACCTTTGTGTGACTGGTTAGGAAACATTTTTTAGACTCACTTTGTCCTCTGGTAGAGTTCACGGAGGCGGGCCGGCTGGTGTGCTGCGGTTCACTGTGGGAGAACTGGGGGGCGAGTGGTGGGCATCGACCCCTCCGAGCGCTGCTGCTCTGTCCGCCGTTCTGCTGCTCCACTGCCGCGTCGTTGGGCTCCGGCGTTCGTGAGATCTTTGGACGCCTTTCTATTTCTCTATATGAGAAATAGAAAGGAGAAGATTATTATAATTTTTTTAATAGTGAGAGTGTCGATTGTAAGTCATACTGCGTGCAGTTTGAGAGCGAAGGAGCCGCATAAATCACAATGCAATGATCTGCATTCCACTTCACCGGGGCACTGTACATACATCACAAAGTGGCGTCTGGGGGTCCCCAGAAAAAGTAGTTAATATAGTGTCACAAACAGTTTAACCACTTTAAACATGCAACTTTGGTCCATGCTATGAGCTTGTAGATCTGCCCACGAAAAAATCTTGGGAAAATTTGTGCAAATCTTTGAATATATGTATTTTTAAAGCACACATTTTCAACTCAAATCTTCTGGTTTGAGAACCACTGATGTAGAGGCATGGAGCTATGATCACTTTGCTGTGAGCACTTTACTTTAGATTTGCACACCAGCGATTCCCAACCTTTATCTGGATAATTTTTCAAGGTTTGGTCTTTTTATTATTTTTATATTCATGTTATATTATCAATAAAATGCTACTGCTTCACAAATTATTTGGGGGCCCACAGGTTGAAATGGCTGATGATCAAAACGTCACTGATAATCCATTCAATACCGTCCTTTATGTTACCAGCGCTTTTGTTTACGCATACAAAAGACTGCACTTATTCTGGCAACGAGGGCTGGAAGTTCGGTAAGGAAAAGGGAAGTACAGATTGTGGTTGGGGTAGTAGGTGAACTTCAGGTGAACTTCAAAACAAACAAAAGGTAAACAGACATGCATATTATGTAATACTAATTGTACAATTACGGCAGTAGGGCATAATGGTGAAAGTCTCTCCATCTACAGATGGTAGACACTGACATAATGTGTTATTCAGAGGAAATCTGATCCAAGCGCTTTATCATTTGGACCTTACTAGTACTACCGAACAACACCGCTGTCCCATGGGGGTTGCATATTAGGGCTGGCAGACACAGGTGTACTTTAGCAGCGCCGGTACATGTTGCTTCCGCAGAACGTCGCTTGTTACGTGTACCCGGACGGCCCCAGGCCCCCAGCAGCATAAAGAGACTTTCACTTTTCTTTGAATATATGTATTTTTAAAGCAAACTTTTTCAACTCAAATCTTCTGGGCGGCATAGCTCAGGGGTAGAGAAACTGGTATTAGAGCACGAAGGGTATAAATCCCGAAGGGTTCCCAGTTCGAATCCGGGCTCCCCCTGAGTTAATGTCGAAGGGTCCTTGGGCAAGACTCTGAACCCCTAATTGCCTCCGGTGAGTAGGTTGGTGCCTTGCATGGCTTCCTCCGCCACCGGTGTATGAATGTGTGTGTGCTGTGAATGGGTGAATGTAATGCACAATCTATGTAAAGCGCTTTGGATTAAAAGCGCTATATAAATGCACCATTTACCATTTCTGGTTTGAGAACCACTGATGTAGAGGCATGGAGCTATGATCACTTTACTTTAGATTTGCACACCAGCGATTCCCAACCTTTATCTGGATAATTTTTCAAGGTTTGGTCTTTTTATTATTTTTATATTCATGTTATATTATCAATAAAATGCTACTGCTTCACAAATTATTTGGGGGCCCACAGGTTGAAATGGCTGATGATCAAAACGTCACTACAGTGTTGTTTAAAAAGATTCCGACACTGCATCCCAGGTCAGTGAAACCCATGATTCTGATGATTTTAGCACTTTGAGATTTGTTTCAAATGTAATGTGCAATATAAATAAAATGTATTATACTTATTCATATTATTATCTGAATTGTATTTGATTACAGATTACAGGCGGTCCTGTATGGTTTACAACCCGGAGAGAGAAAATCATTGCCTGAAACAGGATTATTATCTCTCTGGATCCATGCAGCCCTGCATGGATCCTATAGGATAGCACTCTGTCAGTTCGTCTCCTGAACACCGTCTCCATCTCAGCTCCTCTGGGAGACTGGACATCCCACTCTCATTTGAAAAGACACATTGAACAGCAGGGCAGAATGGCTCATGTTCCTCGTATGGTTCCAGAGAACCTTTTCTTCATCAACGTTATTTGAGGAGCGACAAACTGTTGTTTGGGGGCCACCTTTAACCACTTAAACCATGTCTTAATAGGTGTAAACATTTGCTGAAAATAGCACGTCTACAAGCTCACAACGCTACACCTTGTAGAACAGCTATTTTCGACAAAGAGATTTTGGGTAGAGGGGGGGGGGGGGGGGGGGGGGGGTTAAAGCAGGGGTTCTCAACCTGTGGGTTGGAACCCCCAAGGGGATCTCCAAATTAATTTGTAGGGTCCCCAGATGATTATCTTAATGTGCAACATTGTTTTCTCACTCAACAGTAAACAAACCAACATAAAGTTTAAGTATATAGAGGGTATATGCACATTTCTAAAGTGACAATTTAAGGACTTTTTAATACATCTAAAATGACAAATTAAACATTGGCCAAATTGTCTAATATTAGAGGCAGAAATTGTGGATTAAGTGCTTAAGAAGGGTTCTTTATGGAACCATTAAAAAAGAAAATGTGTTCTATCTGTAAAGCATCAACGAAGAACCCGTTTGGGTTCCAGTTGGCTGGCACCTTTTATTTCTCTGTGTGTGCAAGGAGATTACATTAACCTTGAACGGACTTCTCAGCCCCAACATCTGATAGCAGCCGTCTCACTCCTTTTCAGCTGATATGGTCCATTTCTGGGGATACAATACCCAGGCGCACACGCATGTCATCAATACTTCCCAGTCACTCTGTATTCCCTAGAGCCTGTCGCAGGCATATCCAGTTATTAGAACATGGATATTTTTAAAATATGAATATTAGGTATCGGTCGCCGTGAGCAAGATGACCAAAAAAGACATTACAAAAACTGCAGACTTAGCAGTTCTACTAACTTTGTTTTAAGGGGCAGCCGCAGACCAGTGTTCGTTTTGTCGACTAAAACTATGACGAAAATTCTTCGTTGACTACCTTTTTTTCCACTGACGAAAACTAAAAAACTATAAGACTAAATATAATGACAATTTTGTCAACAAATGAAAACTAGACTAAAATGTTAGGGAGGGACGAGTGGAGAAGAGATCCAGTAGAACTAAGACAAGTGATCTTATGTTTGGTGGTGCTCCGCTCTGAAAATAGCAAACATGAGCTTGTAGATCGGCTATTTTCAGCATGCAACCATGTGTAATAGTATGCATTAGACGGCATCAAGGCCTGCCAAAATAATTAACTGTAGATTTAGTCGACTAAAATCTTATGATATTTAGTCGATTAAAATTAGACTAATCTATTCAGATGACTAAAATATGACTAAAACTAAATACACTGCCGCAGACACACAACCCGGGCTGTGTTGGATTGCGGGGAGGAGGACGAGGCACCTCTGCCACCAATCCCTCACTCCTAAGAACACGTTCTGCCAAATGCCAATGTCCTGTCCCACTTCCCACAGAGCAATTCTGTACCACATGGCTTGGGTCTGAAACAATTTAGTCTACAGTGGACCGTCACGTCGCATACACAAACTTTAGAAGGCAGTCGTAGCCAATCAGGAGGGAATATGGGAAATAGGACGGATCCATGTTGATGACATGACTTTAGAGATACCGTGTACCGCTTTGCGTGATTTTAGGGCAAAATCTGTAGGAGCAGTGTCCAAAAATGTGTTTTGCAAAAATCGCCCTGATGGTGGCACTAAATGGGACAGATCCATGTTGATGACATGACTCTAGACATACATACTGTGTACCGCTTTGCATGATTTTAGGGCAAAATCGGTAGGAGCAGTGTCCAAAAATGTGTTTTGCAAGAATCATGGCATTGGCATTCCCAGATATGGGCTTCATATTGATGACATATATGCCCAAATCTCCATATATGGGCATAAAAGGGACAATTAATTTGCAAGCGTGGTTGCCGTGACGCAAGTCACATTTCCAAAATAATTCTGTCTTGGCCATATATGGAGCGTGACATGAGGCGTGACTGACTGACTGACGCACATGAACTGCAGGTTTTCAGAGTAAATGCGACTTATGGTCGATCAAGGACCCCCAGAATTATATGCAATTGGCGGCGGACCCCCATCTTAAAATATTTTGTCCCAGGGACCCCCAGAAGCAAAGATTTTAGTTACAAATGTTCACTTTAAAACATATATATTTGCAAACATTTTCATGATTTTTCAAAAATGGCAGATCTACAAGCTCATCGCACAGCACTCGGTGCCACGCTATGAGCTTGTAGATCTGCAACTTTTGAATATGTAGCTTAAGTGTAAAATAATGGTTAAAGTGGTTAAAATCTAATGTGGCGCAGTTGCTTTCAGGTCTAAATATGTTTAAAAACAGGCTGTGGTTGTCATGGTAATCAATCGTGTTACATGATTTTAAATTGAGCCACACTGTTTGAAAACACTAATCGTTTCTGATAACTGCCTTCAAACAGCCCTTCTGCTCTGCACTTGAACGCTGTTTGTCTCAAGTTAAGATACTGTAATGTTGACCTGTAGATGTTACAATATGCAGCTACATAATTGTAAACACTGATTGCATACAGTAGGTCCTGATAAAGTTACTGCTACTGCACAAGTCTTGGTTGTTCCACTATGTAGTATCATTGTAGCCAGACCTATAAAGTATATCAGTCTGGCTAACATGAGCCATTATTTGACTATCTTGACGAAACTGGAATAAATGTACAATTTAGGCATTTAGTAGATGCTCTGAATCCAGCTCGATTTACAGTAAGCAAGGTAACACAAGGTAATACATCAAATGAATAGAGACAGCGTAGTGCCTCAGCAATCTAGGATCTTAGGTAAAGCAAGAACCCATCATCAGTCTAAAATATAAAAAAAATATATATAATAATATGTACATTGAAACTATAGGATGCCAAGTCAACAAATGAACGTAGCATTCATTACATTCTAACCTTTATATAAGACTGCAAGGTAGTCGTACTGTATGTCCTTTGTTTAATGTGCAACATTGTTTTCTCACTCAACAGTAATCAAACAACATATAGTATAAGTGTATACAGGATATCAGTGACAATTTAATGACTTTCAATACCTTTTTAATACCTCTAAGATGAATAAATGATAATAATAAATACAAACTAAACTAATAATAAGACCATTACTACGTTAAAAGTAACCAACAAACTATACTATGAGAAGTCCCCAGTTCAAATATGATTATTTGAGGCGGTCCCAAATACAAATGTGATTATTTTGGGGGATCGCGGGCTCGTGGCCTGAAAAGACCCTTGGTCTAAGAGGACTCTCCAAAATGGGGATTGGCATGGGAGCCAGACGTGTCATGGGCTGGAGACTCTAATGATTGTGTTGTCTCTGTGTCCCAGCGCTTTGGGCCACCGTCATGTTTGTTCTGCCAAATGAAATGTTTTACTGGTTGCTACTTCACTTGAGTTATAGGAGGACCTGACAACACCGCTGAATAGGGCTGAACGATGAGGGCCGAGTCTGCCGTTTTAGACAAGTAAACAACTCCATATAAGAGACAAGTTCACATGGCTACAATCTTGTGTCGCTTGGGCACTTTGAAGCCCCAATGAAAAGCCAAACAAACACTTGGTAGGTGTGAACATGTGTCATTGAAAGAGTATGAAGCCAAGAGCTGCCGGTAAAAGGAAGTCAGTCTCTTCTGTCGATGAAGGGTTTAAGTAAACACGGGTAAACAGCAGCAAGATTTGTGAACTGTTGCGATAAGAGAAGGTTTGCCAATGGAATTACAACCACCCCAAGGACTACTAACCATTGCGTTTCCTGCATCTGGACAGAGACCTACTGCACATATAAACACTATCTGTACCGAGTGGAACTCTACTGCAAATACAAAACAAAGCTGATACCTTGAAACACTATCTTGAAATATTGAAATGTTTAGGACAATATTGCTGCCATTTGCTTTTAAAAGCTTTATACCCTTGCCAACGTGTGTATATACACAGTATACAATGTTGCAATGTGACATATCAGGGGTACCATACAGTAGGTATGGGTGCAAACAATGGCACAGCGGAGGGTGATCACTGACACACTGGCTTATGTTTGAGCGAGAGGATTAAAATGTTTAAAATCAAATTTTTAAACGCGGTCAATTAAAGTTATACCATGTAACTTTTTTTATAAAACAAATCTTAAAATTGTCCTAACTGTTAAATCGCTAAAGTTTTAGAACCCCCACTCCGTTAATTTCAGCTTCTAAAGCCTTCTCTTTATATGTTTTCTATGAGCCGTGAGGGGGGGAGAATTTCGCGGCAAAATGACGTCATCTGCATCATGTGTATACGTTGGCCAATCATATCGCCGATGATAAACACATGGTACACTACCGGCCAATCACAGGCGCATCTTGCTGACTTCTCAGGAAGTAGCTTGCCTCAACATAACAACAACATACTCGGGTGAAGGAGTCCGTTTCTCCGGAATGCCTGAACGCACAGGAACCAGGGACCCCTCTAAAGATAGATCTCGGCGAGCTGCAGGCGGACGCGGTGGCGAGAGGCCCGGTCCGCGGCGAAAAACGGCCGAAAGACGCGGACGCGACCGCGGTTTGCTATACAGCTCTGACCACTAGTTGAGCAACTTACACAGTATAGCTTTAAATTATGTCACCTAATTTGCAGCAATTTACATCCTGCACATAATTCTACATTCATTAAAATTCTAAACTTTAGGGAGGGAGTCGGGGAGATGGGTGGGATATTAGAGTCTAATGTTTGTTATAACAATATCCTGACAATGAAAATATGTCAGAATGTTTGATGGTGCGTCATTAAAATGTATGTTGACATGGCACACTGACCAACTAGAAAATAAAAACATGGCACTTCATTTCAAAAAGGTTGCTGACCTCTGCTCTTTATTTACCCCTCTCCAACTGTACAAAGTTCCCCATTTGTTTTCTTACATTGTTTTTATTGTTTTCTTTTGACACTTTCTTTGGCAATGTAAATGTATGTGTTTTCATGCAAATAAAGCTCATTTGAATTTAATTTAATTAAATATTTGCCAAACGGCCTTGTGGTGACGTGACCTGAATGGACATGACTGACCTCACCCTGCCAGCCTCTCCTCCCTGGCAAAAACACTTCAAACAGTGTAGTGGTTCCAGGGTGATTTAGGTAGCTTATTTTATTGTTGTTTGCTCTAGCCCAGTGGTGGGGGGTCCTTGAGGGGGTTCCAGGGGGTCCCCAGCAAAATGTGTTATAATACAGCATCACAATCATTTTAACCCCTTTATTCATATTTTATATGTTGGCTATATATATAGGCCTATATATATATATATATATATATATATATATATAAATATAAAAAGCAGATGTACATCCACGCAGTGCGGCACAACATGTTTTGGAAATTGTTGAAAGTGTTGATTGATTGATTACTTTATTAGCGGTTTGCGAAATACAGGAAAGTACAGTTCAAGGTGGGTTTAAAAGGGGATTTTAAACCCAAGAATGCCTATGTCTTGCGTTCCATTGGGGTCCTTTGTATTCAATTCATCGAATAAATGTTCTTTTCTTTTAAATCTTAAATCTTTCTTTTCTTTTTTTTATCGTGTCCTCTGACAGGTTCAAATGTGGGGGTCCTTTGGGGGCACGAAAAAGTCTGAGAACTAGCAGCTCTAGTCTAAACACACCCGGGGTGAACTGAGGCAACCCACAGTCAGAGCCAGCCAGAGGAGTGTTTTGTTAAAGAACCAACTGTGATCCAGGGGGGACTTGGCTGTGCTTGCCTGGGGACTCATTACAGTCTGGGGACCATTTCAGGAGTCAAGCTCCTCTGGGATGTGGTGAGGGGGGAAGAAGAAGGGGGAGAAAGAAGAGGGGGAGGACAAGGAAGGGAGTAGGAGAGGGAGAGAGAGAGAGGGAGAGAGCCAGGGATTGAAAGGACCCCTTTGTGGTGGCAGATCGTTTAAAACGCATGTCACAGAGGAGAGGAGGTGCTGAGTCACCCATCGCACTGCTGAGGAATCCCACTGCGCACCGCCGACCACACACACGCACGCACGCACGCACGCACACCTCCCAAAGTGTTCTTGGATGCTATACTTATCATCATGTTGGGAAGGCAATTTCATGAATGCCATTTTTACAGTTTTTAACGCTCTAGATGAAAATAGCAGATCTACATGCTTGTAGATTTGCTATTTTCGGTGCACGACAATGTGTAACAATGTTTTTGTCTCTGATTCTACTATACTTGTGTGGGGACATCTTTGGGCCCTCACAAGAACAGTAATAAACATGTGTTTATTAGCGCACGCGCACACACAAACGCGCACACACGTGCACACGTGGATGCTGCCGACTCATGTCGTATTTTACCAGCCACGGTTCCCTGTTCAAAACAGCCTTCATGTTTATGCTCCCCCGGTGTTCCTGGTGCCAAATTGAACCTGCTCTCTTTGTCTCCGTACCCCCCCCCCCCCCGCCCCCCCTCGGTTTCCTCCCTACCTCTCAGTGCTTGTAGTTAGTGCTGAGGTCAGCTAGGCTGAGATTAGAGCCACAGAGAGGGTAGAGTAGAGGGACAGACAAACAGGAGACATGAGGAGTGGACAGATAAGATTGTGTCCGCCGTGCTCTCAGACTGTCTACACCCCCCCCCCCAATAGTGATCAAATTTGAACTCTGGTGGGACCCCCTAAACGGACAGCGAGGCACTTGGAGTTGTAGGAGTTGAGGCAATACAATTTTCACAGATAAATAGCTGTGTCTACAAACTCAAAACACCCAGTTGTGATGCCACTTTCACAAAATGTAGCTCTTTTTTTGGTAATATTACAATTTGGCCAATGTTTGACAATTTTGTATGGTAGTGTGTTGATTACTTTCGACGCAGTCATTAATTAATTAATTAACAGGTATTAAAAAGGTCTTAAAAGGTCCTTAAATTGACACTTTAGAAATGTGTACCCTGTATACACTAACAGCGACTGTCAGGTCGCCACACGATAGGTAACGAGTGACGCACACACAGACACACACACAGAGAGCGCACACAGAAGCTGTGGGCAATCAGTGACGTGCCACACGATAGGTAACGAGTGACGCACGCACGCACACACACACCTTAAGTATAGCCCTTCGTCCTACTCCTCTCCCCAGCTCTCCCTGCTGACAGAGCTGGGCTCAGTGTCTTAGGGGTTCAGAGCCTTGCTCAAGGACACTTCGACACTAACTCTGGGGGAGCCCGGGATCGAACTGGGAACCTTCCGGTTGCTAAGCGGCCACTCTCTGAGCCACCGCCGCCCCATACAGTATGTGCGTGTGTTACACACAATATGTGCATGTGGATTAGCCTCGTAATCCAGACTCTCCTTAATCAGAAGGCAGGAGGAGTCCGTTTACTACAGGCTACATGTGGATGCTGTTCATGTACGTACTGTATGTGTGCTGGTCGTGCATGCTGGGATGTTTAGTTTACCTGACAGTATCTCCGTTGTCTCCTCTGACTGTCCCCTCATATGGTCTGTCCAGCTCTGAATCCTGGGACGCCCGGCCACACTCTGACGCTGTGTGTGTGTGTGTGTGTGTGTGTGTGTGTGTGTGTGAAAGAGAGAGAGAGATAGACGGACAGAGAGACAAATAGACATAGAGATTGGTAAATTCATGTCACACACATTCTTGCAGTAACCAGACAGTTAGGTACAGTAGATATCAAACATCTGGGGAACATCTATTGGTAAAAGTGGCTGAAGACTACCCAATAACACCAAAATAAATATAAATAAATCTAAAAATAAATAATTGATTTGACCAACTACGGCCCTCCTTTAGACATTCCGTTACGTCCCAATACATGAACCACCTTGCGCCTAACATTCACACTAATCTGTTGATTCATCTTCAGATTATTCTTGTAAATCTCTGTGATCAATTTTAAATCATACAATGACGGTAAAATAAGGCAATAAAGTACAAAAGAATGGAAAAATAAACAGTACGAGGTATGAAGTCTGCAGGACATTTCATTTTCAACATGTCTTCAAAAAGTAGACCAAAGCTTATTGATATTCCACATCCCTGTCATCTCTCAACCACTTTGTTCTTCTGAATGTTTTTGCAGGACTTTTTAACATCAAAGAAAGAGCATATGATCTAATAAATCATAACAGGCCAAAGGGAAATTAAACTGTACCACAAATATGTGGCAGACTTGTGCACAGTGCACAGGTCATAGGTGTCACAAACAAAAACACATTGTATGGACACGGCAAACACACACACACACGCACACACACCAACATTTTTCAATGGCAATTTTATAAATGACATCATTTTGTTGTTGCCTTTTTTAACCGTAGCCCTGAAGCCGAAAATAGCTTAACATGTAAGCTTGCGATGTGTTGTGAGCTTGTAGATCTGTATAAATCAGGCATAACTCTAAACTTATGAAAGTGAAGAAAAAGGTAGCACACTCGTAGCCACGATGCAGAATTTATTTACAGAGAAGAACTGGGCCTGGTAAGGTCTTCTTCAGTTAGTCCCCTGAAGAAGACCAGGTCGAAACATTGCGTTTCTTCTCTAAATTCACCTTCATATACTTAAAGGAGCTATAGACAACTTTTTCTTGAAAAACGGATGCTAAAATAAAAATTCAAAAAAAGTGTAAAATAATGATAAAATAATCATTTTGGCCAATGTCAGACCGACACTTTGTTTACATTCTAGTCTATAGACTAGGATGTAAACAAAGTGTCGGCCCTACAATGAAAAAGTTGACTATAGCTCCTTTAACCTCAGTACTTTGCGCCCTCAGTACTTTGTTTGATAACTCCTACACACGCATGCACGCACGCACGCACGCACGCACGCACACACGCACGCACGCATTCACGAATAGTGATTTTTAGTATTCGAATTATTCGACCTCAAAGTATTCGAATAGTCGAATATTCGATAGGACTGTCCAAATTGTCAAATATTAAGTAAGCAAGAGGCGAACATTGTGAAAATATTCACATATTATTTCCACAATATTTATCTGTGGAAGCGAGTCACATTAAATGTAATACCTACAATTCCAAGTGCTTGTCAGGGTGAGGGTCCCCAGTTCAAATATGTTTATTTTGGGGGTCACGGCCTAAAAAGGTTTGAGAACCCCTGGTATAGAGCATTAACAAATTCATCCACCAGCCAGGGCATTGACAACTCATTCTTATGACTTCCTATCTCGCCAAGCTTTATAAACTACATCTTTTTTAAAGAGAGAATATATATATATATATATATATATATATTCGACTTTGGTGAACAACATCGAATAGTGACTTTGATATTCGAATATTTGGTGAATGCCCTAACGCACACGCACACGCACACACACACACACCCACACACACACACACACACACACACACACACACACACACACACAAACACACACACACATTCCAGGGGTCACCCACTGATGCTGTGATGCAGGGAGCTGCCAGTGCTGCTGGGTCGGCTGCCCGAGCGCGTCGGGGGCCGCGAGCCGTAGCGCGACGGAGGCAGGCTGCCTTCACTCCTCTGCCTGCTCAGTGGGCGCTCTCTGTCTCTGCCACCCTCGCCTTCCATACCGCCACCCGCCGCCCGGAAGTCCCTGCAACACAGGAGGCAGATGTAAACACTCACGCACGCACGCACGTGCTGGGACAGTTCTCAATTTTTTCCATGTATGTTAGCCATGGCGCCACATCTGAGAATATTTTGTGGCAGGGACCCATGACACCCCAATGGTGTTTCAGGAAAAAAAAAGAAATTCAGGCCGCTACGCAACCTTCAAAATCCAGGAACTGGAACCAAAAGATACTTGTTTTATCTTGTCCTGTGTCACTATTCTACAGGCTGGAAGATGCAGATGCAGCAGATCTGATATAAACAAAACAAAAGGGAAATTGTAACTGCCTTGATGATTGCACTTCGACTGGTCATATTCAACACATTGCTGTCCAGGCCTGGAATCTAACATGGGGCAACTGGGGAGTCCAGCTCCCCAGGCGCAGGCGGGCTCTCTAACCACAATTACATTGGTTCTGCTGAAAACTGGTGGAACTCCGTGGCCGGTTCCGTAAAAGCACCATGGTTCCAATGGATCCAGAACGGAACCAGTTCTGGAACCAAAGTTTCTTTTGGAGGAAAAAGGGGCACCCGTGTCTTCTCCGTCACACCTGCAGGGGGCGTTTTAAGGACTCTGCACTGTCCTGGGAAACATAAGCACTCAGGAGACCGAAGACAATGGCCCCAGTGGCAGGGAGAGAGACAGAAGGAGAGGGGGGGGACACAGGTGGGACAATGCAGAGGGGTGAACCTGAGCTCCCAGGGCACTAGAGGGACGTGTAGTGACACATCCTGCCCGCCCGCCCGGCGAAGCCTTTTGTCTGGTTTCCAGGGCAGCCGTGCGGGGTGACCTCGTTCAGAGGGCTGAGGATTACGCCGACCCGTTCACCAGAGCCGAGGTTTGTTTAGACCCACCCGGCCGCACGCCCAGGTCGCATGACTGCAAACCTGCAATGCTGGCGATTGGTTCCCGGACATTTTTATGTCAAGGAGTGTATGCTCATTCATCACACGCGCACGCTCCTACCCACTGGCTGTCAACAACAACCCGTAACATGCAGAGAAACAGAGGGGTGACCTTCATTTGGCACCGTCTCCGTATAAAACAGTGGCAAATGTGTTATTGGCTGGCATTGGCATATAGGCTATATTCCACACAAGGTGTACTGCTACTACCTACTGAAGTGGAATGTACCCTCTGGAATCATTACATTACATTGTTTGTCATGTGGGCCTACAGACCCTATGTCTGCTGAAGTCAGAAACAAAACAACTGAGTGAAAAGCAACCTGTCTGTTTGCGACATGTTTATGTTTGTGAAATGTTTATTATTTCTTCCCCAGATTAAATGTAATATTCCCACGTATACAATTCCTGACATTTTAAGAAATGTTTAAGAATCTGCAGGATGCATTTGGCTGTGGCCCCCCATCTGAAAATATCTTCTGCCTTGGAGTGTCTTATCATTTCTGTTTAATGTGTACAATCTAAAATAAAAACAAAGTAAACTATTTTTGAAGAATACAAGAACACAGGTATTCCTGGACGTAACCTCAGTAAAACTAAGCCTAACCTGACCATATCGCTAAACTTAACCTCAGTAAAACAATGCATAAACTGACCATATCACTAAACTTAAGGAGTATTGGCCGGTTGATTATCATTTTGACATTTCCAATGCAATAGAATGCAGTATTGATGATTAGTCATGAGATTGGTGTGCAGGAGAACAAGCCATGCCTGATGAGGTGGGACAACATGATTCACGGAGAGTCGGAAGTGTTGCACGAAAGCTATGTTGGGGAGATTGTAGTCTCGCGTAGCCAGACAACTATTACACAATCTCCAAATGCTACTGGAACTACACCTCCTGAAATCATGTCATGAAGCTGGCATTTCCGTTCACGAAAATATTTTAAAGTCGGAAGTGTTGCACGAAAGCTATGTTGGGGAGATTGTAGTCTCGCGTAGCCAGACAACTATTCCACAATCTCCAAATGCTACTGGAACTACACCTCCTGAAATCATGTCATGAAGCTGGCATTTCCGTTCACGAAAATATTTTAAAATAGCTTTACATTTTATTTCCGCTAAGCAGCGAGCTATATATTTGCTTAGATGATTTTGATTTATATTAGGATACATTTGCATGGCTGTAATGCATTGGTTCTCAAAGTGGGGTCTGGGGACCCCCAGGGGTCCTTGAGGGGGTTCCAGGTGGCCATTTTAACCACGTTGTGCATATTTTATACGTTGGCTATTCAAAAATAGCAGATATACAAGATCACAGTGCTTCACTTTGTGCCGCGCTGCAAACTTGTACATCTGCAATTTTTTTTACTATTTGACAAAATCTTGAAAGCGTTTGAATAATTTAAATTGTTTTAACTCAAATCTTCTCTTCTGGGGGTCATTGGCATAAGTGATTTTCAGATATGCGGCCGTCTGCGGCGCCTCTGCAGATCTCCCGCCCATCACAGCCTCCCTCCCCCTCGAACACAGCCAACTTTGGTATAGTTGTATAATATTGCCGCAATAATGTGTGGTTGTCACAAAATCCCAATGCAGACATCCTGGACTTGTGTCACGACCCATTAGTGTGCCTCGGGAACACAGTTTGGGGCTAAAGACAGTAAAATTAGACCCCTTCAAATGACATGTTGTTGTGGAAGTCGTATGGAGTAACTTTACCTGCCGCAGCTAAACAGGTGGCCGGTGTTCATTTACCAACCTAGATAAACTAGGCATGCTTCCTTTTAGTGTATCCTTACATTCTTTACATCGACGTTGCCCTACTGTACTAGTTTTCATAAGGACGTGCGAGCATTCTATCGATCTACCTCGACTTAGCGAGACAATGAAAAGCGGTTGATGACAAAACAACCTACTTTTTTGATTGTATGCCAGCACGGTACAAAAAGGTGCATTACGAGCATTGCTCCTTTTGACACACAAGCGTTTGCGTTTTCAGTGACTAGGTTTGGAGATAAAAGAGGCTATAGGTGTCTGTCTGCAGATGTGACACAACAGTATATACATTATAGGACAACTTGAGGACAACAGCCTGTTAGCCTAGTGGCTAGAATGACGGTCATATAAGTGTAACGTGACAGCTCTGATTGAATTGTGTCCATGAATGGCCAGGTGTCCAATTGAAGTTGTTCTTTGTAGAAACACCAGAACAATGACCGCACGGGCGCATGGACACCGACTCTGACACGGAGAATGTAATACCATCTACAGTATTTCTAAATAACACCGTAGGGTGCGGTTCGTTATTGTACTGATAAAACTGTTGACACTGTATTTGATATCAGTGATATCACTGTTGATGTCGTAACGCCACAAGTGTGCCCTGCAGAATCGCTAAAGGTCTATCTATCCATATACATTATCTTGACTAAGGTGTCATTCATTGTTCGTTGTTCTGGATGAGAGCTTTGGCTAAATGTCTAAAACTGTAAATAGATAGATGGATAGATAATACTTTATTGATCCTGATGGAGAAAGACAGCACAGCAGTAAAGGTTACAGATACTGGGCAAAGAAGTACAGTAGGTACAGAAGAATAAGTTACCAATAAAGACAACCTCAAACAATGAATAAAGTATACAGATGTATACACACCCTATATTAAAGTATACAGACATACATTTCAACAGGTTTCCTGCTAAAATGTGAAGTAACAGGACCAATGTTGTATTTATTGTTGTATTTATGTAATCTGTAATCTGCCGTGTACAGTATGAAGCTTGCCTGTTTTAGTTGGTTATTCGTCTGATCATTTTTTGTGAATTGTCATGTCGGTTCATTGTCTATGTCAAATGAGATGTAATAGTGTCCTGTAAGTCCATGTGGGTGGGGCTCCCTTAATTGGAAGCATGATAATTTAATAAAGAAAAATCATTCAATCATACTGTAGACAGTGTGGTAAAATTCATGGTCAGTAATCAGTAATTGGAAATGAACGGGGTCAGAGGCACTACTGAGAAGGTGGTGGTGCTTTAACACAAGGGTTCCCAAACTTTTCAGGCCGTAACCCCTCAAAGTAATCCTATTTGAACTGGGACCTCCCACCCAGAATTGAGGCATTACATTTAGTTTGACTCGGTTCCACATATAAATATTGTTGTACAAGTTATAGATCGGCCATTTTCCCAATTTCTCTTAGTTAAGAAAGAGGCAAATCTGGCCAATGTTAGACAATGTTTAGTGTAGTTAGCCATGCAGGGCAACCACACTATAGTACTTGTCCAACTTTATTCCTTCCATCCATCCATCTTTCCAGAAAAAAACTTATTTTTGCCGCACTGTGAGCTTGTATATCTGCTATTTTGCCAGGTTATAATTCCAGGTCTAAATGGGTTAACCCATTTAGACCTGGAATTATACTAAATACTGAAATTGTATCATATGATATGATATACGTATGATACATGATATTGTACATGGCGTAAGAGCCCACATGTCTCTGTCGCTTAGTCCTGAAAGCTGTTGTTCATGGTACAGCTTGTCCTATGTAACATGACAGTGCAACTATATTTCTGATTCCTTGTGCTGGAGGCAGAACGACTGTACCACAGGTAGGAATGGGACGATTAGCGATATTATTGTTTATCGTGATAAAAAAAAAAAAATCACGATAATCGTATCGTGGAGATTTAATTTATCGCGATATCGTCCTCCGTCATGCACTGGAATCAATTCACCTTTTATTTGCCGAGCTGCATATCCAAGGTACTTATAGTAGGACTTGATACAGTCTTTCTTTCACTCTCTATCAAATGTCTTTGCCAAAAAGTAGTCGATCTACAAGCTCACACACAGTTTGTAGATCTGCTATTTTTTGCCAAATGTTCTGCCCCAGGATAATGGAATCCATGGGTGAACAGGGCAGGGGAGACAGTGTGTACACACAGGCCTGTGGTTAGGGATGGGACGATATGAACATTTCATGTCACGATTATTGTGAAAAAAGACAAGCTCACAACGTGTTGCGTTGCGACACATTTGCAATAATGTCCATCCATCCATCTTTCCAGAAAAACTAGTTTTTGCCACGCTAATCTGGGTTCGAACGATGAATCGATAGAAGCGACTAGAATAGAAGAAATAGCTTCAGGTTTAGACGCAGCTGATTTTGCTAAGAAATATGTTATATAGTTTAATTTATATACATGTATTTGTGAATTAATTTTCTCCATTGACTTTAATTAAAAATGTAACTTTTCCCAAATATGGAGATGACTGACATCATAGACGGCTGACATCACAGGCCACATGAGGCCATATATGGGCATTCCAAGATATGGGCTTAATATTGATGACAACACTGATCTCCATATATGGGCATAAAAGGGACAAGGAATGACACAGAGATCTCCATATATGGCCATTTATTTATTAGTGAATTAATTTTCCCCATTGACTTGAATGGGGAAATTCAAATGGTAAGAAGGAATTAATTTGCAAGTGTGACTCCCGTGACGGCAACCTTGCCTACTGTACCCTCAATCACCATACATGTAATTTAGATAGCATTTTTAAATGT
Organism: Nannobrachium achirus; assembly: GCF_963921795.1. NCBI lineage: Eukaryota > Metazoa > Chordata > Actinopteri > Myctophiformes > Myctophidae > Nannobrachium > Nannobrachium achirus. The sequence continues at coordinate 43,035,260 of NC_137810.1, forward strand.
TTATGATATAATTTTTATTACGTTTTTACTGAACAGGTGCGTGGTCAACCCATTTTCTTAGATTAGCCTACTATTTCTTTCCATTTGATGTATTGATGTTGATCAATATCAGTATCAAACATCAGTACATCAACATCAATTACCTTGCTTAAATTGTAAATTGTTTCTAGTTTCAAGTATAGTTTGTTGGTTACTTTTAACGTAGCAATGGTCTTATTATTAGTTATTTATTTTATTTTAGAGGTATTCAAAAGGTCTTAAAAGTCCTTAAATTGTCTCTTTAGAAACGTGCATATAACCCATTAAAACCTGTATACACTTGTATAGACTGTATGTCGGCGTGTTTACTGTTAAGTGAGAAAACAATGATGCACATTAAGCTAATCATCTGGGGACCCCCCTAAAATCATCTGGGGACCCCCAGTTTGGGATCCATTGCTTTAATACATGGGTGAACAGGGCTGGGGAGACAGTGGGTACACAGAGAGCTGGGTATGAAGACCATTATTATAATAAAGAAAACGTACAGAGTATGGTAATAAAATAAATTATTTTTCAAAACGTAAAGGACAAATGGGCACTAGATATATGGTGTAAACCAAAGCTCCGCACATATTGTGAGATAAAACATGTCTATGGTCCAGAAAACTATGTACTGTATAGTATAACATTTCAAAAAAGAAACGATCCTTATGTGCTCAAATCAGGGCTGGTATACTTGGTCTTCATATCGAGACGGGTAGATATGTAGGCACAGCTGAGGAGGATAGGTTATGTGGTCTGTGTGAGCTTAATGAAATTGAAAATTAAATGCATTTTGTTTTCTATTGCCCATTCTACAATTCTATTAGGCAGAGACTTTTTTAATAATGTAGATCCAAATTATGAATTAGTGTGGTGTGATGACTCAGAGAAGTTGAAACGACTGTTTCAATATGATATTTTTTCTTTATATATGTAAAATAGCATTGTTTTATGTGAGCTTATTTTGTTCATGATGTATTGTTCTCATGTTTATGAATTTGTTAATTTATAACAAGGGTGTAGTGTGAACGCCGGAAGGACTGTTGATATCAGTTGTATCCTTTTATGACTAATGTGTCATATAATCCCATGTGGCATGACACGGAAATAAAAATGTCATTTATTCATTCATTCATTCATTCATTCACAGGCCTGTGGTACAGTCGTTTTGCCTCCAGCATCAGACATATACTGTAGTTGCACTGTCATGTTACATAGGACAAGCTGTACAGTAACATGAACAACAGCTTTCAGGACTAAGAGACAGACACAGGTGGGCTCTTACGCCATGTACAATATCACGTAACATATAGGGCACTGGTTCTCAAACACTGAGTCGGGACCCATTTGTTGGTCGCGGACACATTTTTATGGGTCCCTTAATTTTTTGTTTCCTACATTTTGTCAAAACATTTTCTAAAAACATTCCCCCAAAATCTAAGATTTCATGAATAATGATTTTTCCAAGTAATTTAATGAATGAATAATAGAAGAATCTAAATTAGAAAACAAATGTTAGTGAAAAATAGTGCTAGTGCTGTTTTCACTAGTTTGGGTTCCGGGCAAACATCTAATCTCTCTTTTGGGTCTCGACCTGAAAAGTTTGGGAACCATTGATATACGTATGTAGGGCACAAAGATGAACACCATAATGTACTGGGACCTACAGTGGTTACTGGTTACATATAAATCAAACATAATTGCATAATATAATTCTTCCTTAACGGTACACCACTGTTTCCCATTTGTCGGTCGATTTCGAGGGTTTGAGAGTAGTATCTCCCTTTTTTTAAGTTTCTTTTAAAATATTATTATTATTAAACACACAAAAAACATACATATATTAAATAAAATCACACCCGTGTGAACTGATCGGTGGTTTACCCACCAACCCCTAGAGCTTCGAATTAATTTATATTTAATTAAAACAACAAATCTGCAGCACTTCTCGCGTGTAACGTTAAAATGTGGCTGGTCTCGCGAGGCAGAAGTCTCCATTCGCCGCTGCAAAAGTGGGCTGATCTACAAGTCCACAATGCGTCACTGATCCAATAGGTTGTGGGCTTGTAGATTAATTAAAAGGGTGCTTGTTTAGCGACACCGACATACAGCGAAGAATAAACCTCCAGCTACTGAACTTTCCCTACACTGACCGTCCTCCACCTAGCAGACAGTGCTTTGCCTCTTGAGTTAAACGTGCTCACGTTTCACACAATGTAACTTTAATTGATTCAGAATGATAACGAGTCAAGCTGAAACGGGCGACTCATTTGGTAGGGACGGGAAGGCAGACTGTTTACGAGACTTCTCCACCGAAAACACTGTGTAAAGCATGGATTTCTTCTCTCACGAGTCTGCCTGCACGCAGCCACGTTCACGGTAAAACTCCCTCCGTCCCTCTGTAGACTACCTAATTTGGTTCAAACGAAAACATAATCCATTGGTGTGATTATAATTGCTCGTTTCACATCGTGGTTGTTCCACGCTTCGCATAGACGATGCGATGATACTGCTCTTGCTTTTACCAACGCCAGTCGTCAGGCACGTGCACACAGACATCAAACGGGGCTTGAGCCCCTGCCCTTTTAAGAGAGAATTGTCCACCAAAGGGCCCTTTTAGAAATGTCAGCCCCTGCCTCTCTTAACATTCTCTGCACGTCCCTGACCAACGCGGTCCCTGACCAACGCGTGAGAGAGAGAGAGAGAGAGAGAGAGAGAGAGAGAGTGTGTTGTCTGCCTCAGTGGTGCGTGTTCCCGGGTCCCCACACTCAAGCCCCCACCGTTGCGCTGTGTGTGTGTGTGTGTGTGTGTGTGTGTGTGTGTGTGTGTGTGTGTGTGTGTGTGTGTGTGTGTGTGTGTGTGTGAGAGAGAGAGAGAGAGAGAGAGAGAGAGAGAGGGAGAGAGAGAGAGTGTGTTGTCTGCCTGCCCTGCTCAATAGCGCCCCTCCTTTAACGTGTGTGTGTGTGTGGTCTGTGTGTGTGGTCAGGAGAGGTATGGCCGGCGACAGACATACACGGCAGGCGACAGACATACACGGCCAGTAACATCTTGAAAGCGAATCACAGGAGCGGCTACCACCGCTCAAAAATTATTCAAACATTTTACAAAACAAATTCTTTAATAAAATAAAACAAATTAAAAGAACTTTCACAAAATGTAACTATTAACTCATTGCATGCCAGGCCCGATAGTCCCGAGATTATTTCAATGTCTTTCCCTGTCAGGCCCGATAGTCCCGAGAATTTCCGCCATTTTGAAAAAAAAAAAAAAAAATTTGGACCCCAAAAAAATTTAGTAGGCATGATAGAAATCGCGAAATTGCATGTTTAACCCCCATAGCAACCCCATCTATCAAACATGGCAGCCATCTTTGTTTACATTTTAGGAAAACATAATGGCTTGTATCTCATGAATGCCTGAACGGATTTCCATTCGGATTTTTTTGTTTGAAAGCTGTGAGCAATGTGGACACACGTGGTGCATTATCTAGGCATGGGTGTGCATGATCCGTGCACTATGAATTACATGGAAGTCTATGGAGACCAGAGGCACCATAGAGTACGAAGGTATTGTTAAATGGCGGGGAATGTGTTAAGAAGAAGTTAAAATAGGCGATCTACAAGCTCACAGGAACAACGCGTTTTGGAGCTTGTAGATCTGCCATTTTCACTAGTTTGGGTACCCAGGGATAATTATCAAAGTAAGCCATTTACCAATTGGCTTATTTACCAATGGTAAATCAGCCAACAACCCACGACCCTCGAATTGTAAATTGCTTTTCTACCACTTCTACCATATAAATGAAAGAAAACACAGTTGTAACTTGCAAGGTTATTTAATCACAATCATTAATTGTTTCAGTGGGCGGGGTTCATGAGCCAACTCAAGGTTGTTGACTGATTTACCACTGTTTTAAGCCAATCAGAATCCAGTATCTGAACATGTGACGACAAAAAGTGGTAGAATATCTTTTTTTGGGTCTCCAACTAAACCACTGGCATATACCGTACAATTAGGCCTGTCACAATTATTACATAATCTTCTAATCACAATAACGTGACGTAATCGCAATTATTAAATCGTTAATTGCAATTATTTGAGTGACTTTGAATCTTCGTGTAAAATGTCATAATTGTGACAGCCCTACGTACAATCCTCCTACCTGATGCAGAACCATGAAAGGTGAGGAGCAAGGTAAGCCTATAGTCATGAATGACATGGTTATGAGAGGTCGTTATGAAATGGTGGGCAGCACGTGTTCTCCCTGCGGACTGTACAGTAACTGTGTGTGTGTGTGTGTGTGTGTGTGTGTGTGTGTGTGTGTGTGTGTGTGTGTGTGTGTGTGTGTGTGTGTCCTGTACTCACGTGGCGTGGGTGTTGCGGTGAGCACTCGGGGTGACAGGCCGTTGAAGAGGCTCGTCTACACTCTGCTGAGGCCCAGGTGCGGGCTTCCTCCTCGCCATGTTGGTCATGATCTACGCGTACACACAGTACACACAGTACACACCAGCGTTCAATTTGACAGCAAGATTTGATTTAGTCATATTTTATATAGTCATCTTATAATGTTTTAGTTTTAGTCTAGTATTAGTCGATTAAATATCGTAAGATTCAGTCTACAGTTAATTTTGTCTACAAAAATGTATTTTGGCCGGCCTTGATGGCGCCGTAATGCCTGATTTTAATAGCCGATCTACAAGCTCTGTAGATCTGCTATTTTCAGAACACCTGAGCACAATCAAACTTAAAGTGACGTGTCTTTAATTTCACTATATCTCTTCTTCACTAGTCCATCCCTAACATGTTAGTCTAGTTTTTATTTGTTGACGAAATTTAGAATATATTAAGTCTTAGTTTTAGTCATCATAGCTCAGTTTTTATTTAGTTTTCGCCAGTGAAAAAAGGTTGTCTTTTGTCTTAGTTTTAGTCGATGGATTTAAAACTTCCTTATGGTGACGCAGTTCCTACGGAAACGGTCCAGATTGATTGATTGATTGAAGAATTTATTAGAAGTTTGCAATAGAAAAAAGTACAGTTTCATGACAGTACAAATCACTGGTACAAGGTCAACTAAAAGGAGATCCTAGAAAGCCGAGGCTTATTTCCACAGGAACCACACTTTAAGTATCTCATATAACATTGAAAGACAGACGGATAGAACATAGTACTTTATCTAGGATAATATCAGTTTCAAAAGCATAACATCAAATACAAAAGGCAGAATACAAAGAAAAAGGGGGGGGGAGCATGGGGGCTTAGTCTATTTACAAGTCACGGGTAGTTGCTGTCTGAAGGTGACTTTTCATACCAATTTTGAAGGAGGCTAGGGATTTGCTCTCCTTTAGGGCTTGTGGAAGGGCGTTCCACATGTTGATGGTATAGCAGGAGAACGAGTTAGCGCCTTGTTTAGTGTTAAATCTACGCTGATGATGATTAGTGGAGCTGCCTCTGGTGTTATGATCGTGAACATCCTTGGAAAGGAGGGACATAAATGGTAAATGGTGCATTTGTATAGCGCCTTTATCCAAGGCGCTTTACATTGTGCATTACATTCACCCATTCACACACACATTCATACACCGATGGCGGAAGAAACCATGCAAGGCACCAAACTGCTCACCGGGAGCAACTAGGGGTTCAGTGTCTAGCACCATTAGAAGCTGTAAACTAGGGAGCCAGAATGCGGTCTTAACTGACCTAGACGTTGTTTTATACACACGGCCAGAATAGTCATTCTTCATCCGGTTAGTCATTTCGGCAGCTCCGCACAGCCACAAGCTTCGGCGGCCTTAACTGAGGTGCTTTTTTGATACGCGCGGACTGAAAGACCTGCAAAAAAGGGAGTCCCAGCGCGCAAAACACTGGCTCTGCTGTGCGACTATGAGAAATGTCGCAGCTGGTCTCTGTGTCAGTCAGTCAGTCAGTCAGTCAGTCAGTACACATTTTTACAGTCTATGGGTTGGTTCCCTTGTCACTGTGACATCACAGGTGATATCACAGGTGACATCACCTATGTAAAAGTCCATATATGTGTATCCCTTTTATGCCCATATGAAGATTGATATATAACACTGGCCAAATGGCAAAGGCATGGTCCATATCTGTGTGGCTGGTTCAGATAGGTATCTTTATATATGGGCATAAAATATATTGTATGTATTATTACATATTATTAATAAAGGATAAAATGTAATAAAAAGTCCATATATGGGCAATGGGCATTCCCAGAAACAAAATCCCTTTTATGCCCATATATGGAGATTTCTGATCATCAATCCCAGGCCCTTAACTGGCCCAAGAGCCTGCTTTACTCTGATTTCCATCCTACCTTCCCCGAAAATGTTAAAGGTGATACACCATGAATTTTCACTTTTCCTATTTTAAAACCTTTTTTTGGGGTCCCAATAGCACCTTCTATCCTCACAAAGTCCCATTTCTGACCATTGTGTCTTTCTCTGTTTTTGGGAAGGCAGAGGTTTAAAGCTTTCCACGGGTTCTCAGAACAGGCTGTCCTGAATTGCTGCCGTCGCTGATGTCAGCGACGGCACTCTACTTGCATTTGCCTCCCCGCCCTTCAGGTCCAAACCAGAAGAAGCAAGCTGTCAAAATCCCATATTAAATAACCTGCCACAAATGCATGTCCAAGAAGTAAACAATCTACTAATGTCAGATTAACATTCACAAGTGTACTAGTTATATTTTCTAATTAGGTGCTTCTGAATTGTTCAAGTGTGTTTGTGTAATCCATGCCGTTTGTGCGCTGTGTTTGTCTGTTGACGCAACGCTTCCATGTTCACACTGCTACTAGCTGGATCGTGCATGAGCTGTGCCTCCCCAAGTGGATGATCTGTTGATGTTGAATCTGTTCGCGACACTGACTCACTACTCAGTCAGTACTCTGTGTCTCGCGACTGCGAACCGGATTGCATCGTTCATTTAAAAGAGCCGTTCAAGAGAACCGAATCTCTCTCATCTCTACTGCCGACGGGGCAGCGTCTTCTATCGTTGTGCATGCAGTGCTGTGCACTGTGTGCAGGTATCGTACTCGGCGTTGTGCTCGCACCGAAAACACCGTGTATCGTGATAACCCTGCTATTGTACAGTGACCATAAACATCTTATCTTATCATCAGTGATTCTGCTAGCCCTGCTTACCCTTACCAATAACATTCTATATGGAACAATGAGAAATATGAAGAGGCTTATTATAGATCATATTTCCTTTAGGATTAGCCTACAATCATGTTTCATGTTACAGTAGGTATAATACTGTAGCCTAATTCAGGTGTAGGACCTGTAGTGTTTGTATTATTGTATTGTATTATTGCGAAGTAATTTGACATAATTTGTTTATAATTGGAACACAGTTCTTATATGACGCCATATGAAAAAATATGGCGTCATATAAGAACTGTGTTCCAATTATAAACAAATTATGTCAGCGGTTTGACTCATATGGATATGAAGAATCAACTGATGGTGAAAAAACGCAAATGTTACTGTCGCCGAATTAGTTTCATTTTCGCTAGAAACAGGCTTTATCACTTATGATTGACTGACTAGCTAAACTATACAGAGCCACCTTGCCGACAATATCGCAAAGACTGTTTGTTTATTTTTGGATCACAATGCTTATATGAGATGATTTAAGATGACCCAATGTTATTCTCCATAGAGAATTACTTCCGTGGAACCGGGGGATGAGCGAGTCACATCATGACTTCACTGTTCTATACCGTATATTTTTTATTATTATTTTTTTTTTTGGGGGGAGGCATGGTGTAACACCTTTAATATTAAGTCCATATATGTATATGGATATCTAGGGAAATCTACATCTGCGTGTCTGCACTGACGTCATCCAATGGGAAAAACCTTGAGAAAACACATGATGATGTCATCCAATGGGAAAACCCACAGACACAGAGTGACGTCATAAATTGGGTGATGACGTCACCCAGTTCACGTCCCAGGCCATATATAGGGATCTATGCCCGTAGCCAATCCAATGGGCATAAACGGCCATGTCCAAAAATCTTGAGGATTGGTCAAACCTTGTGGGACGTTTGTGCCGCCGAACACATAAGTGGCAGCAATGACTTCGAACGCACATCAAAAGTAGAATTGCCTTACCAAAATAAAAGAAGCTTGAGGATTGGTGGCTTCACAAGACACTTTGACCAGACTATAAGTGGGCCAATGTCCATGATTGGTCAGGTTACTATAAAATCATGCTAGATGGGACCGATACATGATGTTGCTGACATGACTGTAGAGATACTGTGTAACGATTTGCGTGATTTTAGGGAAAAATCTGTAGGAGCAGTGTCCAAAAATGTGTTTTGCAAGAATCGGCCTCATGGTGGCGCTAGAAGAGGGGTATGTGAGACACGAGGGGTGGAGGGTGTGGTTTGGCAGGCAAGGAGTGTGTGTGCAAAGTTTGGCATGGATGGGGCAACGGTGGCGAAGATATGAGTAGGGGAAAAGTGTGACGCGACGTGACGTGGCGTGACAGACAGCGTTTTGATAGTAACTGATAGTAACAATAAGTTACACTGTATTAAATATTCTACCATACAGATTGGACAAAATATAAATTTATTCATAAAAGAAAGTTACATAGTGCCACTTTAAGTTAGTTATTCAGACTAATCAATTTAGTTGATCCTAAAAAAAACATTCATGGATAGATACATTCATTAAGAAGATAATGGATAGTTGCAGCGCTACGCAGAATCCATAACAAAGTGTCCCAGTTTAACACAACTGCTCTTGTCGGTACATCAGTCAGAGCAGTTCAAAGTGATAAAGGGGAACAAACACACTGATATCTGTCTGGTTCACACCTCTGATGGATATAGTATGTCTCTTAAACCGGTCAGTTTAAAGAACAGGGACACACTGACATCAAATCCCACACGCACACACGCACAAAGGTAGAAATTGCAGCTGAGCTGACAATGGGGGTGTTGTGCTATAAGTCATAAATCACTGGTGTGTATGTGTGTGTGTGTGTGTGTGTGTGTGTGAGAGAGACAGTGTGACAGTAGGCTGACAGTAGGAGGTATGTAGGCCACTGGCCCATGTAGGGAAGTGACAGTTTACGATGTTCTTTGATCAGTTTACAATAGTGTGAAGGGAAGTACGTACTGCGTCTGTGTTCAGAATCACATAGAGATTTTCCACAGACGAGACGTGGCAATTATATATGATGTAAAGTGTAATCTGTCGGGCTACAGTAAGTAGGCTTGCCTTCCTTGAGGCCTAGCATGCGCTCGTCTTTCTCTGCCGGTATGCAATTGATGTGAAAATCAATTCTATCCTGCCTCAATTTACAACGTTTAGGCATTTAGCAGACGCTCTTAATCCAGAGCCATTTACAGTAAGCAGAGTAAACACAAGGCAACTACAGTACATCAAATGCATAGTAATAGGTAAACCAAGAACCTATCATCAGCCTAAAGTTAACAGTATAATATCCCCAAATAAAGAACGTGTACATGGAAACTACACTTACTCCCAGGTACTCTGTGGTGAGCAGGCTCTCCCCACACAGCTCTCCGGGCTGCGGTTGCAGTTCCTCTTCTTTATCCAAATCCGACTCCATCAAATCTTCCTGTCATTAAAAAGGACAACAGCCACAAAGAAAAAAACTTGATAAGAGAGAAAACACAAACCTCATTAACATGCTTATTAACAGTACAGGTAGTACAGGCAAATGCTATGCTAAAAGGATAACACAAAAAGCTTGTTTCCATTGTGGTCCTTAAGAGTGATGTAGAGGAGGAAACAAGGGAGGAGAACAAGTACAGACCCCCGGGAAGTGACAGGCAGGTGTCGTCATGCAGTGCAAATAACAGATCTACAAACACCTTGCGCTGCTCCGCGTTGTGAGCTTGCAGATCGGCTATTTTTGGTGCACGACACCCGCGGGCAAACTAGGTATAAACCAAGCCTAGCAGTCCATTGTGTACCTGAGTATTGTAGGAGCATATAATTATGAGAAGAGTATATTATACAAAAGACCAACTACCACATCCTTTGGCAATTAAAACTGTATTATACATTGTACACCATGTGCTTTCTGGGTGTAGTCAGTGTGAGGCTTGGGAATAAATTAGCACAGTTTCAGATGTTTGAGAGACACAAGCCTAAAAACATATCTATTTATAAGTTAGTCAAATTGAAACTCCCCCTTGGCACGCACTGAAGTTCTCACTGGTATGTACACTAGGTTTTGGTTAGCAACAAACGTATGTAATATTCTGGATGACTCTTGCTGTTAAGTGCTGGCAACCTTGTTATAAAAGCATTAACCTGGCACATGTCCCTGTTCTTGGCGAAAATAGACGATCTAAGCTCCTATTTTCAGGCAAAGAGATGTGGTGTAGAGGGAAAATAGGAGGGGAGTCAGGGGACCAAGTATAGACCCCATGTGGGACCTCGATTCAATTGAAGTTAATTGGTTTTAAGTGCTTAAGACCAGCCAGTAGTTGTAATTGTTTGTTAAAAAAAGAAAGTAAAAAGAAAAAAAGTACTGGACGGACGGTTGGACTGAGTGACCTTTTAGTGACATTAGCCATTTATTGGCTTATTTATTTAGTGACCGACTGACCGATATAACCATCCATATACGTAGATCCATAAATAATGTATGAGGTGACAAGTGGAAGAACGAGGGGGGAGGGGAGGTGGGTAAGTGGAAACACAAACAAACAATAAAAACCCACCCCACTTTTGACACATTTCCCAAACATGTAGATGGCAATCTGAACGTGACACAGATATTGGGTGTCTCCACCTGCCACCTGTGTGTGTGTGTGTGTGTGTGTGTGAGTGTGTGCGTGTGTGTGTGTGAGTGAGTGTGTGTATGTGTGCGTCAGCGATAAGCCTGGCAGATTGAATTCACTGGGAAAGTGGGTTAGTTAGATAAGGCACACGGTAGCGTGTTAGAGGGGGGATCGTGCAGGGGGTCACCCAGATGTGAGTGGGTATGTGTTTGTGTGTCTGTGGATGTGTGTACTACTAGAACCCTTATGCAGCCGACGGGTCGTGATTTAACCACTTACTCTTAGACCTCGACTTTGACCCCTTTTACCCCTGTGCTCCAGATTGACTTTTATTCCTGTGGGTTATGTATGAATAAAAGGGGCCCCTGTTTAAAGTTGTATTCATATTTATTCAATATAGTTTTAAAATTAATTTGTACCCTACCCAAATTGTGCTCTTGGCTTAATCTTTGGAAGAAGCAGCCGTGACAATGACATGGGAAAGCTTGCAAATACCACACCTACATACTTGCATCAGTCATAATAGGCAACTTCAATGAGAAAATGGATGACATGGTTAACATAACACATACATTCCCATAAGACATCCTCGTAACACCGTCCCAATGCTAATAATTACACAATAAAAATGACAATAAAGCAACTTGATATGCCATCGCACCCAGGGGCCATATGGGAGTATCTCTCCAGTCCCCTTCCACTACTAATAGCCGGGGACGCCCACAAATAAATCTAGTCATTTGGGAAAATGTTTTCTATGCCGAGTGCAGTTGCAAGGAGAGGGAAACAAAAGGGGGGAAAAAAGTTATAGGACACATCTACTTCTACACAAAGATTTGAAAAGGAAATGTGTTGAAGTCACCGCTCCTTTAAGCAACTAATTGAAAAGGGTTGACCTATAGTTTAAGAATGAAATGTCACAAATTGCATAATACCATTTCATATCTTTTGAGAGACAATCGTCTCTGTCGGGTGGAAACCTCATATGTCTAAAACGTACTTTTCAGGATTCAAATTAAAAAGCAGCAGATCTGCAAGCTCGAAACAGTGTGCAAAGCGACGTGTTTCGAGATTGCGGATTGGCATACTTTTTATGTTTTTGTGTGATGCTGTAGTATGATCAAGTAGGGCATTAAAAAAAGGTTAGAGAATGGAGATAAGAGGTTTCCGCTCGACAGCAACGATATGTATATGAGGCTATTATTACTAGTAAGACACCTGAGGGTGGAATGCGACCTCAGGGTGACATGCGCCAATTCTTGACTATCTGGCCAACCACAGCGTTTCTCTGACGATTCTAGTTGTTATCATTCTGGGGGGAGTTTGTTCATGTTTTTGTGAGGGTATCAACCCTAGGAGACACGGGGAGAACATGCAAACTCCACACAGAAAGGCCCCCATATATGAGTCATTCTGTACCACATCTCCATGTTTAGGCCAAACAGGTTCGCTCCATTTCTCCATGTATAGGTCCAAATGACCAACGTCGAGCTTGACAAGGAGGATACCGCACATTGTACCTCATCCACCCTTTCTTCTCTCTCCTTTTGGTATCTTTATCCTCCTCCTCCTTTTTTTCTTTTTTATTCTTCTCTTTTTTTCACAGCCGCCCCCATATTTACTTTAGAAAATATATATTAAATTCTAAGAACGTTTCGAGTACCAGTTTGATACAAGAGCGAATAAGCGCTACACTTCTGGAATCCTGTACGTCGACTTAAAGTCGGATCCAGGCCTAATAACTTTATCTAGCCGCCCCCGTTGCCACCTCCTTTTCTTTTCTGAGACACATTGTACCTCATCCACCCTTTCTTCTCTCTCCTTTTGGTATCTTTATCCTCCTCCTCCTTTTTTTGTCTTTCTTAGTCTTGTGTATCCTTCTCTTTTGGCTACTGTCTATGACGGTAGTCCCATATGACATGATGGACTGGACTATCTCCATATATAGTGTTATCCACATTTCGTGTAGCCGCCCCGTACAGGAAGTGATGTCACAACTCGCTGACATCACACTGACATCACAGAGGTTACGGAAGGAAGGAAGGAAGGACACTCAAGCGACACGGTTTTTCAGAGTCGCAATTAAAAACATATTTTTAGTTTTCACATAATGCACGCACCCTTAGGGAATTACGCCACTGGGTTTTAAACATAAGCCCTATTTTATACTTTACTGTAATAGTGGGCTAACACATGCGCTAATGCACAAATACTCCAACAACAACTAATGGGGACTAAATGTATTAATTAATCAATCAATCAATCAATCAATCAATCAATCAATAGCCAAGTCATATGCAGATCTTCTGTAGAAAACCGTACTCATATGTTGTAGAGTAGACAACTAAAACAGGGCCATTGTGATGGTGTGTGTACTGTGTAGATGGGTAAATAACATGTTGGTAAAACATGGCCTTACATCATCATCCTCCTCTTCCTCCTCATCGTCGGACTCGGGCCCCTCTTCTTCAGCTGCTTTGTACACAGAAACACAACAAAGTACACAATCAAATGCACGGACTGACAGAAACATTAGATACAAGGTACAAGTAAACACATACACATGATTCATATACACACACCATATAAAAACATTTTCTGCCCAAAATATACGGCAACCATATTCCCTTCCATTTTTTTTGTATACATCTTAATTTGCAGAAATCTATTATGTTGCTATGATTTTTTCTCTTCAATGTCACTCGTTGCCATGGTTACCAATAGACTTCCATGTAATTGCGCAATTGTGTAAAAAGTGCACGCCCATGCCTAGATGATGCACCACGTGTGTGCACACTGTTCACAGCTTTCAAACAAAAAAGTCCGCTTGGAAAGCGGACTTTCTTCAGATGTAAACAAACATGGCTGCCATGTTTGAAAGAATGGGTTGGTATGGGGGTTAAACATGCAATTTCGCGATCGCGATCATGCCTAATACATTTCTGGAGGTCCAAAAAATATTTTTGAAAAAAAAAAAAAAATGAAAAAAAAAGAAAAAAAAAAAAAAAGGCCCAAACTCGGGAAACTTGGGGTTGGCACAGCGGTAGTACCTTTTCAAACTCGGGAAACTCGGGGTTGGCACCAGATGTGTTAATACACAACTGGTCTACATGTCTTTTTTTTCTTATTTCTTAAAGAAAAATAAAATGTATCCCCAATTTAGTCATTGCCAATTCCCAATGAAAATGGATTGCAGAACAAATCAAATGCATTCCTCTTTGCATTTGTGGGAACCTAAAGCTCCTTCCTGAGGATAAAAGCTGATAACGATGGATGGATTGGATACTGACCTGAGTTGAGTTGCTTGATGATAAACTCTATCTGCCTGTTGAGAACTGGGTTCTCTTCTTTTCTGTAGCAGCACAATATCTCCTCCACACTCTGCATGAGTGTGACACAAACACATACCAGTGAGTTACATTCATTTAGACTTACTTCGCACATACCGTTGCAGTCAGGCAGAAACCCTTTTACTCCTGCATTTAAACATTTTGTGTTTTTTCGTTAATTAACACCCCTACTTGATCATACTACAGCGTCACACAAAAGCATCAAAAGTAGCAGATATGCAAACGTGAAGATCTGTTACTTTTTGCTGTTTTTGAATTTCAATCCTGAGAAGTAACAGTTTTGGACATATTGTTTGATTATGAACACCTGCTATTTGCATAATTATGGAAGACTGTGAATACACAAACCTCACCATCAATATGCCAACTAGGGGTGCAAATGCAACATATATTTGGACTTATGGAGTTAATCAGTTATTTTAAAATGTTCTGAATATCAATGCAATATTTTCAGAAATAGTAAAAATAGCAGATCCACAAGCTCACAAAGTGTCCTTGTAGTTCCGCTGTTAAAGAAAATCATTTGAAGACCTTTTTGCTTTTGTTTTTCTCCTATAATGACAGCCAAAATAGAGGGTCCAGGTTGAAAGTGCTTTAATCACAACTCACCATCTCCCTGGCTTCCTCTCGCACTGAGGGAACAGACAGGATGCTGTATAGGGCTCCATTCACATACGGACGGATCTGTAGTACGCACACACACGCACACGCACACGCACACACACACACACACACACACACACACACACACACACACACACACACACACACACACACACTTTTTGTCATCTCATCAAACGCAGCTAAGCAAAGAGAGCATGACATTTACAGAGTCAGTAAATGTAACTATTTAGTTTCAGGAGATTATGCATTCGACCCTGCTGTGTGTGTGTGCTATCTGTCCTGGAGGGATGATTGATCTGCGATTATTAAAGGGGAAACAAAATGACAACGATTTTGTTGACCGGTTTGATCAATATTCAAGAATCTTGGTCCTTAACTTGCTGCCAGATAGCACAAGAAATATGAGGCTAATCCTCCCTGTAGTTTACAGTACAATATCAGCTATAGACACTATGGAATAAGCGTCCTGCTACTTGCTAGCCATGCAAGTTAGTGTTTGTGCTCATGTGGCCTATAGTCACTTCTTTTGGGCTTGTTTTCCTAGACCTTGTTTTCACTTCCCCTACCCATCCATCTACCCATGGGAAATACATATCAACAGAAAACATTTATTTGGCTGTCAGGTGACCATTGAAACCTCAGACATACTCGTGTTTACACAAGGTAACAGCTTAATAACTGTTATATATCATGACACTAAACTGCATGATGCAACCATTGCAACGATAAACAGACTGTAACAGCTGTACCAAAGATTCACAGCTTCTGTTTGTTGTTTTTGTATAAATGTTTTCAACTATGAAAACACAGCCTGACTTTTTTATTCTCCTCTCTTTTGGTGAGTCTCCATGTTTTAACTGCCACATGTTGAGTTGACCTTGAGTGTCCTTGAGCAAGACAACGATGCCAAAGACTGTACGCTACGTGTTGTTGCTGTTGTTGTGCATGTGAGTGAGTGCATGTGAGCATGTGTGCGTGCGTTGTACTGTATTACTATACTTGTCAGGGCCAAGTGTCCCCACAAGTACAGCAGAATTTGAGAAATACAGTAGAAATTCTGAGGACAATTTAACTGTGCCTCTCTTTAGAAAAGACTATTTTTATGGTTAAACCTTTTGGTTAAACCTTTTTAGTTAGGTTTACAATTAGGAAAAGATTCAGGTTGGGGGTTAGAGTTGGGATTCTACATTTAGAGGTTGGGTTTAGGGGTTATGGGCCTTATTTTTGCCAGTTACCCTCTACCCATGAATGAAACCAGGCAAGGCAGCTGGCACTGTCTCTAAACAGTATCTTGGGGCCACAATACATTATGCCGAGTCCGTTATTTGTGCCTAGAGGTATGGCCGTGGCCGTGACTGTGGCGCTTCGCCTAAAATTGCTATTTTGGCCACGCACGTTTGCGAAAGCACGGAATCTAAAACCACCCAATCTAAAACCACCCGCTATGCCAAATTTGTTGTAATTTTCTTATAATCAGCAGAAGTGAGAGTTGTCAATTCCTTGTGTCAATTGTGTTTGTATAAGATGATACCGGCGGGCGTCATGCTGGATGAAATAATGAATGGGTTACAATAATACAACATTCTCTATATAACATTCACGTGATTGGTTTGATTGGGGTAACGCCCAAACCACACCTATACATAATGTAACGGGTAGCACAGGTGTTTTAGGGATAAGGCAGGTGTCCCAAAAAAAAGAAACCTTTGCACAGGAAGGCCCCTTGCGCAATGCTAAACCCCCAAATTGCGGATTTAGAACATTCGTAACTTTGCGGTAAAACGTTCATGTCCTCGCAAGTATAAGTAAGTAATACAAGCATGTGTGTGTGTGTGTGTGTGTGTGTGTGTGTGTGTGTGCATACTGTACCTCATGATTCTCATGCCCCAAGAGGTCCGTTAGGACTTTCAACACGTGTTTAGCATTCTCTGCACACTTCCTCTTTCCTGTACACACACGCACGTGTACGCACACACACGCACACAAACACACACACACACACACACACACACACACACACACACACACACACACACACACACACACACACACACACACACACACACACACACACACACACACACACACACACACAGCTTTACATTAAATTCCTCTACGATGCATTAAATGTTATTAAGTCTCTGTCTGCATTCCTGCTCGTTTTGCATAATTTCGTCTTCTTGGAAAACGAGAATGAGGCCTTTGAGGTTGCTGTTGTTTTTTTCCCTCCCGCACTGAAACCGTCACGATATTTTTCTTTCGTTTTTCTTGGAACTTAACTCTTACTCAGTTTAGATTTGATTTACTGCGTTTTTTATTACATCAAAGGACCTCCAGTATTAGATTGAGAAATTATATATAAAAGAAGCCTGGGGCAAATACACAAGACGCAGACAAATACAGAGAGAGACAGAGAGAGAGAGAGAGAGAGAGAGACAGACAGAGAGACAGAGGGTGTTCACAGTGTGAATTTAAGTCAGATAAACTCTAGATATCGTTGCTATTGGACAGAAACCTCTTATCTCCACATTCTAACTTTTTTGTGTGTTTTCATAAATCAATGCTCTACTTGATCACAATACAGCATCACACTACAGCATCAAATGTAGCAGATCCACAAGCTCGAAGCGCGTTTTGATCTCGTCGATCTGCTACTTTTGCCGTTTTTGAATTTGAATCCTGAAAAGTAAACGTTTTGGACATAATGAGGTTTCCACCTGACAGAGACGATACATGTATATATGACGCATGAGGGCAGCACATGAGTGCCGCGCTGTGAGTTTGTATATCTGATATTTCTCAATAGCTAAAGTATATATCAGGCCGGGAACACATTTTGCTGTTTGGGAGGGGCTTACAGTACATGTACAGTATGTAGCAACATATTTGTTTTGTAGGCTAATTTCTGATTTAGCCCTATTCTATAGGTTAGGCCTAAATGGGTTAAGGCCCCTACACCTTGGGCCCTTGTAACTCAGTCCCACCCCCCCCCCCCCCCCCCCCCCTGTAACGCCCCTGCATGAGGGAAGAACAGGGCATTCTTAAGACACCATTTTCAGACAGACCGCAGCAGACAGAGCCAATTTGATTGGCGGTTTTGTTCTTCAGGGCTAAATCATAATGGGCCCACGCTGTGCCTTTAATGCAATTATCCATCAAAAATAATGCTGGACAGAAGCCTTGCAGAGGATAACAGTAAGTTGACATCATAGCCTTTTAACGGATTTCCTCCCCAGAACGATGCGTTATCGTTTTGATCTATATGACAGTTACGACCATGAGGTCACGAACCTCTTACGTGACGTGCATTTGACAGGGCAAACACAGAGCACTGCGTTTAAAAAGGATAATTTGATTTGCATTGATTTTCCATTTATTGTTGGTTAGTTCTTTAACACAAGAGCAAAAAGGATTCAAAGTTTCATATCATTGCAGTCAGGCAGAATGATATGAAACCAGAACGATTTTTGTGTTTTTTTCGGGAAATTAACGCCCCACTTGATCATACGTTACACAAAAATAAGTAGCAGATCTGCAAGCTCAAAACGAGCAGAGCTTGTAGATCTGCTACTTTTGATATTTTTTAATTTGAATACTTTTCAGGATTAAAATTCAAAATCATGAGTTTTCCACCTGACAAGAGACATCCTCTGTGTTCTTTAATAAGAAGCCTTTTTATCCGATCGCGTTCTGTTTTCCCCATGTATTTCCTGGCATTCCCCATGCGCACCAACCCCATTGAGATAAACAGGCCGTGATCGGATAAAAAGGCTTCTTATTAAAGAAAACGGAGGATACGGGTAATTATAGAAAGCCGCACCGTATTTAGACAGGTGTCAGACTTTATTAAGCACTTTGCTTGTGAAATCTGAATGATGGTGTAGTTGTAGGGGGCTAAATAAGTCGCTCTGCCCGAAACCATATGAAAACAGGAACATGGCGATCGGGACTTGGTCTCTACGACCATGCGTGAGCTACGTTGGGCTTACGATGGGCTAAAATCGCTTTGGGAAACCCGGCCATCATCTTAAATTTTTTATATTTTGTTCAACAAAGGCCGGCTTACAACCTCCGGCAACGATAACGAATGAATAATTTTCAACGTACCCATGGCCTTATTTACTTGTGGTTACTGACTGTGTGTGTCCTGTGTTCAGCTGGTGTTGAGGCAGAAGGTGTACCTTGTGTTCTGAGGCACAGGTTCATGAGGAGAGCCACCGAGTACACCAGAGTGTAGTCATTCAGGCAGTCCGAGTCCTGGAGCTCGTCCACGAGCCAGCCAATCATATCGTCCGCAATCATGGCCGTCTGTTGGCTCCGCCTAGCAAAACGTGACAGTAATTAGCGAGGGGATAAATAGGTGAGGCAACACGTCGCCCTTGTTGTTCTAAGCCTGAGGCGGGCTTTGTTCTGTTTACCCATAGATTTATCATGAATATACAAAGACATCTGATACATACGGCACTGTGTAAATTGTGTCCCTCTGCCAAGAAGCGAAATTAAAGTTCCATTGTGCGACGTGCGGCCACAATAAACATGGGGGAATTACGATAACAAGCCATTGTGGTTCAAAACAAAGCAGCTCTCCACCTCACCTGAGAAAAAACAAATTACGGTCGCCCAAAAGACTGGAGAGCCCTATTCGCACGGGAATAGTATTACCTAGGGACCCTGTGTCTTTTCGACTTCACCCCTCCACGTCTGTGCGGCATGCGGCACAGACGTGCGATTCTATCGCCTCTGTTTTGATTGAAAATGTCATCACCTCCAATTCCTGCACCAGGGGTCTTCAACAAGGGATCCGGGTCCCCTAGGGCAGTGGTTCTCAACCTTTTCAGGCCGTGACCCCCAAAATAATCATATTTTAACTGAGGACCCCCCACCCTGCAGGAGCACTTGGAATTGTAGGAGTTGGCATTACATTTAGTTTGACTCGATCTATTCGAGGCGTTGTGAGCATGTAGATCTGCTATTTTCACAATTTCTGCCTCTAATATTTGACAGTTTGACCAATGTTTGACCAGAAGTACTAAAAAGGTCTTTAAAGTCCTTAAATTGTCGAGAGACAGCCGCTGGCCGCCGCGTCCACGTCCATGGACGCGACCGTGGACGCGTCCATGGACGCGGCCGCGAAAAAAACGTCCGTGGACGCGAGGCCGCGTCCACGGACGCAAACGGCCGGCCGTCCCGGCCGTGGACGCGACCGTGGACGCGGCCGTGGACGCAGACGGCCGGGGACGCGGCCGTGGACGCGGCCGTGGACGAGGCCGCGGCCGTGGACGCAAACGGCCGGCCGTGGACGGGTCCATGGACGAGGTCGCGAAAAAAAGGCAGCGAAAAAGAAAAAAAAAGGTGTCTATTGTATGTATTTTTTGATGGAGAATTCAAATATGACCTTCTTTTTTGCATAGGACAACTCTAACCTGCATCAATTGGTATTTTATAATTGCCAATTGTACCCTATCCATCTAAAAAACAAATTGGATGTCTATTGTATGTATTTTTTGATGGAGAATTCAAATATTACCTTCTTTTTGGGATAGGACAACTCTAACCTGCATCAATTGGTATTTTATAATTGCCAATTGTACCCTATCCATCTCAAAAACAAATTGGATGTCTATTGTATGTATTTTTTGATGGGGAATTCAAATGTTACCTTCTTTTTTAGATATGACAACTCTGACATGCATCAATTGGTGCATCAACCTACTTACTATCTATCTATCTATCTATCTATCTATCTATCTATCTATCTATCTATCTATCTATCCATCTATCCATCTATCTATCCATCTATTTATTTATACTTCACCTTTAGTCCAGAAGAGAGTTCAGCCTCAGGAACTTGCACACATGGAACTGTGTCATGACTGTGTCATGGAGCTAAAACAGAGCCATGTTAAATACTCACAATGACTCTGATGGACCAATCAGGGTGGTGGTGGGGGGAGGGATCAACAATAGACAGAAACTGGATAATGCTTTGTTAACTGTCCCACCTAAGTCCCTGCTAGTCTGAACAAACATCACCTTCCCTCTCATAACACTACTACTACTACATTTATATAAAGCTGCTCTTGCATTTGAATTCAAGTCTGACACAAGTTAAGGTTAACTTAGGTAGTATTTCATTTTGCTGGCTTTTAGGGTCTGTGTGAGTGTGTAGGCTCACAAATTATTATAATTGTCATTAAGTGACTCTGAGATCTATCCATCCATCCATCCATCCATCCATCCATCCATCCATCCATTTATTTATACTTACTGTTTACATTTTCTATAAATATTTATTTCTATATAAAACTTTATTGTGTGCCTTTTCTTGTTGCTAAAGAGTCCATTTGTTCACTAGACATTAAGTCAAGGTTACTATTTTGAGTTGAAGCTAAGTGTTTTATTGCTTTGTGGTTTAACATGATTTAAAAGGCAAATTCATTGTTATGGTTACTTTAGAAGACTGCTTTTGCATTCATGAGTTAAGAGAGCCAAGCTAATTCAAAGAGTTAGGTTAAAGGAACACAAAACATGACCTAACTCACAGCTGCCATTGGACAGACAGTTACAACATACTCTTATCTTTCACAGAACAGAAAATTATCATTTATTTGATCTATTTGAGACTATGTAGCTGCTCTAGCGGAAATAGAGCATTATATCAGCCTATTCAATTGATAATGACCAATGGGTGCCAGTTTCTAAGTAGTTAAAGCATATTAACATAACAATATATGTGGCCTAGACATGGACATTGCCCAATCAACTCGTAATCTACAGAAATGTCCACCACATCACACAGTATAAAACCTAGTAGGCTTAGTGGATTACCTATGTTAAATCATGTCAGGTTAGTTTGGTTCAAGATTCAAGTATAATAATTTATGAGACAAAAATGTAAACAGCACAAATGTACAATCACATCTAGGCTAGAATGATAACATAAAGTCCTGACTACTCCTTGTTATTGTGGTCCTAAATACTACAATGATTAGTTTGGATGCATTGCTTCTATCATGTCCAATTAAAAATAAATACATTACATACATACAGAAATCTGCCTTCTCCTGTATTGTATTAGTGACATTCATTATAAATAGTAAAATAACAGGACAGAGCAAAAAAGGCCTCTGTTGTGTCTTTATCTGATCACATGCAATCAGACACTCACACTGCACAGCAATACTTTATTACAGGCTCAAGGCCCACAGGGTAAGAAGACCATACATTACAAAGATAATAATTAAAAAAACAACAACAGAGTACATTCACCAAGCCCCAACAGAGCTAAAAAGGCACTCATGCCAGTGGCCTCTAACGGTAGACATGTACCTG
Source organism: Nannobrachium achirus (assembly GCF_963921795.1). Classification (NCBI taxonomy): domain Eukaryota; kingdom Metazoa; phylum Chordata; class Actinopteri; order Myctophiformes; family Myctophidae; genus Nannobrachium; species Nannobrachium achirus. The sequence goes on from NC_137810.1 coordinate 43,057,379, forward strand.
ACAGAGTTTTCCCCACATTGGTTACAGATATAAGGTTTCTCTCCGGTGTGAATTTGTTGGTGTATTTTGATATGTTCCAGTCTAGGAAAGCTCTTTCCACACTGGTCACAGCAATAAGGTTTCTTTCCAGTGTGATTTTTCTGGTGTGCTTTGAGATGATGAATATCACTGAACCTTTTCTCACACTGGACACAGCAGTATATGGCTTCTCACCAGTGTGGATTTTCAGGTGTCTTTTCAGAGCCGTCTTCAGAGTGAACCTTTTCCCACATTGGTGACAGCAGTAAGGTCTCTCTCAAGTGTGAATCTTCTTGTGTTGTACGAGGCTAGATTTTACAGTGAAACGTTTGCCACAGTGTTCACAGCAGTAAGGCTTTTCTTCGGTGTGAAATCTCTGGTGTACTTTCAGAGCAGCCGTTAAACTGAACTTTTCCCCACATTGGACACAGCTGTACGGTTTCTCTCCTGTGTGAATTCGTTCATGTATTTTGAGATAAGACAATCGAGTAAAGCTTTTCCCACACTGGTCACAGCAATAGGGCTTCTCTCTAGTGTGAATTCTCTGGTGTTCTTTTAAAATCCCCTTTTGAACAAATCTTTTCCCACACTGGTCACAACAATAAGGTTTCTCTCCAGTATGTGAACGCTTATGATCTTTTAATTGTCCAGACGAGCAAAATACTTCCCACATTGTTCACAGCTGAATGGCTTCACTCCGGTATGAATTCTCTGGTCTACTTTGAGATAATAAATTGAGCTGAAGGCTTTTTCCACATTGGTCACAACAGTACTGTCTTGGTTTAACTGAGGACAGCACAGGACAGGGAGAGAAAACACACACCTGATAAGAGCCAGATTCACACATTGATCAGCATTTAAGTAACATCATCATTATTATTGTTGAGTCTGAAAAGAACAATACAATGTGATAGATCTTTACACATCTGGCCCATAACATTATTAGCAATTCACATGGTTACTATAATAGGTGAGTCTTCTAGCTTTTAAAAAAAATATATGTCATTAATTCTTTCTCTTACTAAGTGGAACATCCCACTTCTTAATTGTATATTATTTGGAAAGGGTTGAGTAGCAAAATGTTTGCCATAAATTCAATGCTGAGTTGCATTTGTTTTCCTACATTTCCCCTTCAATGTATTATTACAATGTATTTACTATTTCTTACTTAGGTCTACTTAACTTTGTATTTTTACATTATTATATTGATCAACATTAACACATAGTGTGTGTTAGGTTAGGTTAGTTGCAGAGGCCTTTTTTGCAGAGGCCTTTTTTGCTCTGTCCTGTTATTTTACTATTTATAATGAATGTCACTAATACAATACAGGAGAAGGCAGATTTCTGTATATGTAATGTATTTATTTTTAATTGGACATGATAGAAGCAATGCATCCAAACTAATCATTGTAGTATTTAGGACCACAATAACAAGGAGTAGTCAGGACTTTATGTTATCATTCTAGCCTAGATGTGATTGTACATTTGTGCACATTTTTGGCTCATAAATTATTATACTTGAATCTTGAACCAAACTAACCTGACATGATTTAACATAGGTAATCCACTAAGCCTACTAGGTTTTATACTGTGTGATGTGGTGGACATTTCTGTAGATTACGAGTTGATTGGGCAATATCCATGTCTAGGCCACATATATTGTTATGTTAATATGCTTTAACTACTTAGAAACTGGCACCCATTGGTCATTATCAATTGAATAGGCTGATATAATGCTCTATTTCCCCTAGAGCAGCTACATAGTCTCAAGTAGATAAAATAAATGATAATTGTCTGTTCTGTGAAAGATAAGAGTATGTTGTAACTGTCTGTCCAATGGCAGCTGTGAGTTAGGTCATGTTTTGTGTTCCTTTAACCTAACTCTTTGAATTAGCTTGGCTCTCTTAACTCATGAATGCAAAAGCAGTCTTCTAAAGTAACCATAACAATGAATTTGCCTTTTAAATCATGTTAAACCACAAAGCAATAAAACACTTAGCTTCAACTCAAAATAGTAACCTTGACTTAATGTCTAGTGAACAAATGGACTCTTTAGCAACAAGAAAGGGCACACAATAACTCCACACAACTGAGTTTTATATAGAAATAAATATTTATAGAAAATGTAAACAGTAAGTATAAATAAATAGATGGATGGATGGATGGATGGATGGATGGATAGATCTCAGAGTCACTTAATGACAATTATAATAATTTGTGAGCCTACACACTCACACAGACCCTAAAAGCCAGCGAAATGAAATACTACCTAAGTTAACCTTAACTTGTGTCAGACTTGAATTCAAATGCAAGAGCAGCTTTATATAAATGTAGTAGTAGTAGTGTTATGAGAGGGAAGGTGATGTTTGTTCAGACTAGCAGGGACTTAGGTGGGACAGTTAACAAAGCATTATCCAGTTTCTGTCTATTGTTGATCCCTCCCCCCACCACCACCCTGATTGGTCCATCAGAGTCATTGTGAGTATTTAACATAGCTCTGTTTTAGCTCCATGACACAGTCATGACACAGTTCCATGTGTGCAAGTTCCTGAGGCTGAACTCTCTTCTGGACTAAAGGTGAAGTATAGATAGATAGATAGATAGATAGATAGATAGATAGATAGATAGATAGATAGATAGATAGATAGATAGACAGATAGATAGATAGATAGTAAGTAGGTTGATGCACCAATTGATTTAGGTTAGAGTTGTCATATCTAAAAAAGAAGGTAACATTTGAATTCCCCATCAAAAAATACATACAATAGACATCCAATTTGTTTTTGAGATGGATAGGGTACAATTGGCAATTATAAAATACCAATTGATGCAGGTTAGAGTTGTCCTATCCCAAAAAGAAATTAATATTTGAATTCTCCATCAAAAAATACATACAATAGACATCCAATTTGTTTTTTAGATGGATGGGGTACAATTGGCAATTATAAAATACCAATTGATGCAGGTTAGAGTTGTCCTATGCAAAAAAGAAGGTCATATTTGAAATCTCCATCAAAAAATACATACAATAGCCACCTTTTTTTTTCTTTTTCGCTGCCTTTTTTTCGCGGCCTCGTCCATGGACCCGTCCACGGCCGGCCGTTTGCGTCCACGGCCGGCCGTTTGCGTCCACGGCCGCGGCCTCGTCCACGGCCGCGTCCACGGCCGCGTCCCCGGCCGTCTGCGTCCACGGCCGCGTCCACGGCCGGGACGGCCGGCCGTTTGCGTCCGTGGACGCGGCCTCGCGTCCACGGACGTTTTTTTCGCGGCCGCGTCCATGGACGCGTCCACGGCCGCGTCCATGGACGTGGACGCGGCGGCCAACGGCTCTTGCTGAAATTGTCACTTAAGAAATATGCAGATACATTTATACTGTATGTTGGTCTGTTTACTGGTGCGTAGGAAAACAATGTTAACATTTAGCTAAACATCTGGGGACCCCCCAAAATAATTTGGGGACCCCTCTGAGGGTCCCGACCCACAGGTTGAGAACCATTGCCCTAGGGGGTCCTCGGAGTTACTAAAGGGGGCTGCAAAATGTTTATCGTTGCTGTCAGGCAGAAACTTCTGATCTCCATATTTGAACTTTTTGTGTTTTTTTTTGCAAATTAACGCCCTACTTCACACTACTACAGCATCCGGTTGCGTCCCGCACGGAATACAAAACTCTGATGCTGACCTTCAAAGCAGCCAAAGGTATGGCTCCTCCATACCTCCAAAACCTGATCAACCCCTGCACCCCCACCCATGCACACCCATCAACCAACACAGGGATGTTGACAGAACCCTCGCTAAAAACCCCAGGGCAAAAATCCACTTGTCCGAGACAGTTTGCCCTCCTGGCCCCCAAGTTGTGGAATAAACTCCCTGTCGCACTTAGAACAACGGACTCACTCGCTAGCTTTCGCTGAGGACTGAAGACTCACCTTTTCAGACTCCACCTAAACCCTTAGCACTACTGGAAAAATCAATGACCATACATGAAGCTAGTTAGCATTTGTTTTTAGGTTTTTAGAAACCTTTTTTTTACGGATTATATCGTTTTTTTTTTTCTAGATAGATATTCATTTACATTTGTTATATTGCTGTTGATGTACTGACACTTAATCTTGTTTATTATTGTGATGTTTATTTGCTTATTGTAAATCGCTTTGGATTAAACGCGTCTGCTAAATGCCTAAACTGTAAACTGTAAACTGTAAACATACAAAAGTATCAAAAGTAGCAGATCCGCAAGCTCGAAACGCGCTTTGAGCTTGCAGATCTGCTTCTGCTGCTTTTTTTGAATCCCGAAAGGTAACAGTTTTGGACATTATGACGTTATGAAAGAACTTTCTTTTATCAAAACATCTGAATGTTTGATATACAATAATTAATATAACTCCAACTTATTATTAGCAAAGATAAAACAAACTAGCAAACAAAACCAAACAAAAAAGCACACGGATGAAACGAGCATCTAAATATAGTGAGCTAGTCAGTGTGTGAGTGAGTGTGAGTGAGTGAGTCTCAGGCTGCTCAAATGGATGAAACCATTGAGCAGGATATATGGGGCCAGGGATGATCAGGCATCGCATCATGCACGCTCATATCATCGCATGCATGCCGTGGCCCGTGATTATTGTTTAGGTGGAGCAAATACATATTAGTTATTATGATGAGGATCGGCTTGGCTCTTCTTTTTTTGCAATTTCTTTGGTGCCCTTTGACAGTGTGGTGCCCGACGCACAGTGTGTGCTGTGCGTCATGGTAGCGGCGGCACTGTGTGTTGGTCTACTTGTGTGTGCACGTGCACACAAGTAGCCCTATATAGCTGGCCCCTTCTGTGCCACACCTGTGTATGGTACAGAAGGTTCAAAATTCTGCACGTGCACACAAGTAGCCCTATATAGCTGGCCCCTTCTGTGCCTGTGGCACAGAATGTTCAAAATTGGAATTTAAGGATACAATACCGTCCAAAGATCATTGTGAACATCATTACAAAAACAATAGAAGGAAATATAATAGCCATTGTATTGTTTTAAATGTTTTCAAGATTGGTACATCAAGTAATACCTGAGGCTGAGTTTCTGCATGGCTACTAGGATGTTCTCTCGGCCTACCGAGTCTTTCTCCTCCCTCCTCAGGGTCTCTGTCAGGAGTTTCAGCAGAAAGGGGATCTGGGAGAGATACACACGACCTGGAAACAGCAACACATTACTTTATTGGCAGTTTAAACAAAGGCACTATTTAGGAAAACGTCAGCGTGGATTATACACAAAAAAGCCCAAGTTGTTTCCATTGCATTCCATTGGTGCCTTGAAACATAGAACACGCAACAAACCCTACAAACAACCATGATGAAACAAAGTTTCAAAATAAATCCTAATATATATAAAGTTGTGAGCAATACATATAGGACAAGAGGTACCCCAAGAGAAGAATCCAATGCAGAGTGGCTATCCGGGATGGGGATCTAACTATGACCTGTTAGTGTTAACCATGATTAGCCATGATTAGTCATGTTAGCCATGATTTGAGGTCATTCTTAAATCTTGCTAGGGAATATAGGGATTTCAGGGCTGAAGGGAGGGCATTCCACTGAGTAGTGGCTGCGTAATAAATAAATAAAAATCCCCCTTCAGCGTCCCGAAACTGGGGTGGGAACAAAATCCTATGAACTTCCCCTGGTTGAGTACCTGTGAGCATCCCTCACTCTGGGCAGGTAATGTAACAAGCATTTGGGGACAGAAGAAGACCACACAAAGCTGAGATACAACACTTGGTTACCGCAGTGCAGTGCAGTGCAGTGCAGTGCAGTCCAGTCCAGTGCTGTGCCGTGCCGTGCCGTGCAGTGCAATATACCAGTGGTTCTCAACCTTTTCAGGCTGCGACCCCCAAAATAATCATATTTTAACCCCCCCCCCCCCCCAAATACCTGACCCACAGGTTGAGAACCACTGCTATATACGACTTTACGTTTATGCCATATTACACTACGCAAATATGTAAATACTTCCCCTTAAGATAAAGTGTGTGTCACGAGCAAACCTTGAAAGAATTCAGTGGTTTCCATACAACAGACTGAAAATAACATTCACCAGGTGTGAGCTTGTGGTCGTGGATTGGCTATTTCAGACACGGAGGTTTGGTGGTACGTCTTACAAAGAGGGTGGTTAAACTGAAGTGGTATTGATACATTCCAGAACACTTTGATAATATTATTATCAAAGTGGTCTGCGGCTCCACAGGACTTGCGTCACGGCACCCTAGGGTGCCACAGCAGCCACTTTGAGAAACCCTGAGACAACTAATAAGCTCGCTTCATGGGATAAATGGACTTGCCCTGCCATGCTCCAGGCCTGGTGTCATATGTAGAGGAATAGCTCATCAATTTGCCACCGCATGACAGTAAATTCAGCTTTGTGGGCTTGAAACTAATAACAACCTCTATCCCCCCCAAGCTATAGATTGTTGGCTAGAGTAGCTTTGCCAAATAGGTTTGATGAGATTAGCTTAGCAATCAGTTTACATGGTGACTCGGGGGTAACTTTTTCCTCTATAATGTGTTTGTCAGAAAACAATAAACTGAATTTATTTTTTTGGAGGGGAATTTTCAAGTCTTTATTCAATAGTGACAGTGGAGAGAGAGAGAGAGAGAGAGAGAGAGAGAGAGAGAGAGAGAGAGAGAGAGAGAGAGAGAGAGAGAGAGAGAGAGAGAGAGAGAGAGAGACAGACATGGGGAAGGACATGCAGCCAAGAGTCTAGGGTGGGATTCAAGCCCTGGGGAAGAGGACTGAGCCTTAATATGGCATTGCTATACTAGGTTCTAAACCTTTTCAGGCTGACCCCCAAATAATCATATTTGAACTGGGTGGGGATGCCCGACCCTGACAATCACTTGGAACTGTAGGAGTTGGGGCATTACATTCGTTTCCAGTCGTCGTTACTTTCCACAGATAAATATTGTGAAAATAGATGATCTACATGCTCACAACGCAGAGGCGTGACCATGTAGATTGGCTGTTTTCAAAACTTTTGCTTAATAAACATCAGTGTGGACAGTCAGCCCTAAAGATTTGCCTAGAGTTTATTCCATTACAAAGCTCCATTTGACTGGAACAATCTTCCTCTTTCTCTCAGATCTGTTACTTCTCTTGGCCACTTCAGGACTTCCTTATTCACATCTCAAAACAACCAGTTCAATGGTTTGTACTATCTGACTTTGATTCAGGTCATTGTATTGTATTGTCCATGTTTTTGTTGAACATTTGTTGAGGGCTGGGGGTGAGGATGGGCAGGGGTGAGATGCCGTGGGCTCGGCGAGCCCACACTTATTTTGCTGCACGCACGCGCGCCTCATATGCACACTAATTAACAATAAAAACAGCGTGCACGCATGACATCATGAATTTAGAGGACCCACACTTCTAAAATCCATATCACACCACTGAGGATGGGAGAGGGTGAGCAAGCGAACTGTATTGTGTGTGTGTGTGTGTGTGTGTGTGTGTGTGTGTGTGTGTGTGTGTGTGTGTGTGTGTGTGTGTGTGTGTGTGTGCCCCTCTAAAATGAGATGCTGCATCTTAAGGGGCTCTCCTCTCAATACATTCTGACCAAAGCCATAATTACCCGTCTCAGTACTCGTTTGACATAATAATTCAATTATTTATAGTGTTAAACAGGAATAGAATATTGTTTCCGAATTAACAAATCGTTCTTCTCATGGATGAGGTTGGGAGTCAGGAAGGGTTGCAAATTGTCTCTCTTTCCCCTCCTCTGATGAAAAGATAATTGGATAAGTGAAGTTTAACCACAACCACTTTCTGCATGACGGGTTAGGTATTGTGTCTGGGAGATGAAAGCTATTGCAAAACAAATTTAAGAAGTAAATACCCTTCGTAGCCATGTTGTAGCTAATGGCACACTGCTATGGAATATATTTGCAAGTCTCTCTGACCACTATATTAAATCAATATTCATTCAATATCTTTCACTTAAAGAGATAAAGGGTTTATATGGCTCCTACACTGAAAGAGAAACATCTGCTGTTGGAACCAATTATATTAGAATAGGCCCATGCAACTACTACATATTGCCTCTGTCGGGTGGAAAGCTCATATTAGACCGTTAATTGTCAGGATTCAAATAAAAAAAACAGCTAAAGTAACAGATCTACAAGCTCAAAACGCATCGCTTTACGTTTCAAACTTCTAAAAATCGCTATTTTTGTTCATTTTGTGTGACGCTGTAGCATGATCAAGTAGGGCGTTAATTTACGAAAGAAAACAGAAAAGTTAAAATATGGAGATAGGAGGTTTCTGCCCAACAGCAACAATATACTGAATACTTAACCAACCTAATGGTGTATACTGGAGCACTTACCCTCTGCAAGGGAGGCAAACGCATGGATGAGGCGAGCCACGTACTGACGGACAACCTCATCTCTGGACCTCATCAGATGAATCACAGTTTTCTGCAATGGGGACACAACATTTAGGCATGAGTGCATGGAGGATGCTTCGATTTAAGAACAAGCGTGTTTGGCTAGAATTGGTTTTCCAGTTGTAAAGCATGCTTTTTAAAGCTGTTTTGTTTGTTGATTGTGACACAATGATATGTACTGTATTCTGCTCATCATACCAGGAAATGAGGAGGAATGGAATGCATTTGACAAGCTAAAATTGCACAGATGAAGAACATGCATATTTATCTAAAATTGGTTTTCCAGCTGTAGAGCATGCTTTGAAGAGCTCCATCGTGAAGTTGACAAAATGGTATCGCTTGTCCCAACAGGAAATGTTATCAGGGGGATTTTCAACTAAGCGTGTCAATAATTGATCTGACCACTCACAAGGACACTCAACTTGTGGCGGTCAACTATTTCCTCGGGAAATTTCCATCTTTAACCACTTAGGAGCCACAAACCAACACACCACAAAGGCACGAGCCACATGACATAGGCGAGGTCAAGTCCTGCCCAACAAACAGCCAGTTTATGTTTGGGGTTTGATGATATGATAATGTACGCCCCGCTGCTATTGTCAGGCAGCATAAAGCAGTGTAAACTCTAAGGTTGACTTCAGCGTCCCATGAGGCCTCACAGCCTCATGGGATCGCATCTTCGCAGACAAAAGGTTGAGGTGAGGAAGATTTACACACACAAGGCAAAGCTCTTAAACATATAGCCTGGGGCTATAGGTTAGATGAATGGGAGTTGTTGGCGTGGCTCACGGCTGCACAAAGCGGGGGAAAAGAAACCTCAAACTAAACTAAAACAAAACACAATAAAGGACAAGAGTCAGATAAAAGGAAAGTCAGTCCTTCAGTTCAGCCCTCTGACGAACTTCTTGAGCAGGTTGAAAGGTTGGGAACATGATATGAGGAATGTTTTGCATTGGGACCATTCAAATATTAACGAGGGCAGTTACTCAAGAACTAAAGAACTGTGCTATTGCCACTCAAAACATAGGTTGAGGTCATTTCAGAAGAAACGGTTCTATTATGGGGGCGGTGCTTTGAGAGTTGACCTCAGATGGATGTTCTTCTATTCTCTACTGCAAAAACAATTGAGGAGGGAGACCACTGTACACATGCAACATAATTGTTTTAATGCCTCCTCCAAAGTACAAACTTTGCATATGTATAGCATATGTATATCACATTTCTAACTACTGTAGACCACAGCGCACTTGTACAATGTACTATACATTTAGGGGTGGGCGATATGGAAAAAAACAATATCACAATATTTTTCCAAGCTGTATTACGATAGACGATTTTATCACGATTCTTTTTCACGTTGGTTTTTATGGTTATTTTTCAAGTTACTTGACAAAAACAAGACTCTCTGGGTTCCTTTTGGGAGGTCTAAATTGAACTTTACAAGTATGTAACTCCGACAGTATACAAATGAAACCAAATGGACCCTTAACGGTCCATTTGGTTTCATTTGTATACTGTCAGAGTTAAGTGGAGACCTTGACATTTTAAAGTTTTAGAACTACTGATTTAGACCAAAATGCAGGTTTAAATTGAATTCTGGAATGAATCTCTGTATTAACGATTAAACAGGATTTTTTACAAGGCTCCATCAATTGTATCACGATATATACGATACCTCTGAAAAGGCATATCGTGGAGACATTGTATCGTCTCAACGATAATTATCACCGTATCGCCCACCCCTATTACATTTACTCATTCACACATCTAGTGAGATGAAGCGATGAGCAGCACACCTGTCTGGTGTTGTAGCGGTCCAGCAGGTCATTACTGATGTACGCCTGTAGCACCGTGTCTCTCTGTTCACCATGGTGGGAGCGGGTTAACCTCTAAAAAAAAACAACAACAACAACATTCAAGGAGGCCTAAAAACTGTGCTTTATACGGCATTAACACTTTCACTTCAGTGCATGTACAAGAAGTCAGTTTGGATCAAACATTCCCAATGAGACAAAACCGTTGTCTGTCTGTGTGTCAAAGAGCAAAGGTTGGAGGTGGAGCGTTTTTTAGAACGTAAAATGTGTCAGTACTCAGTAGTTACATTTGTATCAAAGAATCAGCACTTGGCATATTGTACACACAATATACTGTAGGTATGGCTGAGGTGATACCAGCTCTTCTGGAGAATCTCTGCCTTAAAATCTGAACAGAAATGTATTCTAAAGCAGACTGTAGCTGAATTACATTCTATGTCTAATTCTACGTCTAATTACAATTTAAGCAGTTATCAGATCAGATGCTCTTATGCAGTGAGACTGCACAACTGCAAAGTGCAAGATCAGATTGAATGTCAAGGACCCTAGTCAACCAACAACAAGGGGTGTATACTATACAGACTGTAGGGTAAGTGCCAAGAAAAGAATTAAGCGTTTAAGTAAGTAACTGGGTTAGCAAGTAAATACCAAACCAAGCATCTGTCTAAACAACATATCTAAATAACATACTTGGCATCTGTGGACAAGCAAATATCTCATAGGGGGATATCTCACCCAGCGCAAGGCCTGAAGCAGCAAGGCCCTTAGTCTGTCGGTGCCTCCTAGAAGGTCCTTCCTCAGCTTGTCATAGTCCAGAGAGGGCAGCAGGGGCACCTCTTTGGTTCTGTCATAATATAATAATGTAGTTCATCAGATAGTCATAGCCTTATTTATTCACAAAGAGACAATGAGAAAATAGCATTTGATCAACACTGTACATTAATATATATTGCAGATTAGCATTACTGTCAATGAGGAACTGCCCCCCGTTGAACACAACAGGATTCCCCCACTGGCGTGGGGAGGGAGTTGGCTGAGAACACAGCAGGTGCTTGATTGTTATGCACTATGCAGCCATTCTGTGAATTGCCCGAGGGCCGATATGGCTTATCACCCTCTCAATCCTTTTGTCACCCCCTCGCCCCCACTGGGCAAATATATAGGCTGGGTATTCTGTGTTTAAGTCGATGGAACTCTAAGTATGCCAGCTTAAGTAGAAGACTTACTGTGGTGCGAAGGCTGCTCGTAGCATTGAGGAGGCCTAGTAAGTGACATAGATAGAGAGAGAGAGAGAGAGATACAGCAGAAATAAAACAGAGAGATAAAGAGACACACATGAGGTTGAAAACACTTCTTTTATAACACAATATTTCTAACTCTCAGACTTCATTGTGACCACCTTCTATATTTACAATAAAATATGTCACTAGATAAACAGGCATCGTTCCATGCATCCTAAATCCTACAACCACATTCCGTCATGCATCGCTTACTGCCACTTACTTACTAGCCTTGGATCAAGATGGTCATCATCGGTCATATTGATGTGACTGTCTTGTATGTATCAAGGATAAATACTTACCATACTTAGTATAGAATGATGTTAGTTTCTGTACTGGAAGGTTTTCTTAGGGGTTTGGCCGTGAGTGAGTGCATCATGCGTGAGCTACTGGAACATGCTCGCTGAATACCCAATTGTAATCTACGTTATATGGCAATATTGCCCATGCAAAATGAGTGACAGGGACACCAACGACCAATCGTATGAGAGAAAGAGACGAGGGAAGGTGGGGGTTTAGTGAGTTGGCATCTCATTCCATTTTGAGGGATCATGGCACTTCTCCCTATGGGCTCTATAGCATAGGGGATTTCCAAAGTAAGTGTTTCTTACGCCTGAAAGAAAGGGGACTTCTTTTGGCCCTGAAATGTAACCTGTAGACAGAAAGGTTTTATGACCTTTTCCCTGAGGAAGGAACAGGTGATGGAGAAGGACCCTGGCGTAGCGTTGGAGGGATTGGGTGATCCCGGGGCTGAAGCCAGATACCTCAGACCCTGCTTCCCTAAAGCATGTTTCACTGTGACATCTGACCAGCGAGAGGACCCGGGCCATGCAGGTACACTACACTGTGACCTTAGGTGTGACAGGGTCAACACAGGTGTGTTGAGGAGTGAGGACAACAGCTGAAAGAAACCCGTTTTCAGGTCTTCCCCTTCTCCTATAGCTGTAAGGACTCAAACTGGCATTATATTTCGCCAGAGAACTCTAGTTACTCAACCAGTGGATGCGCGGACCACATAAGTGCAACGGCTTGAGTTCAAGCCCAGCTCTAGACCTGTTTGCCATTCCCCGCTCTCTGTCCTCTCACTCCCCACTGTACTCATGTACAAGTTATTCATTCAGCCATACATACAATGGGAAGGGAACTCAATAACTTTTCCATATAATTGTACTGATGTTTAACTAGTACAATACAATATGCATGAGTAAGTAGTCACCCATTGTTGGTGTTATTGTCGTTTCAATGGGATCAGGCAGGATTAAGCTGTGAAAGTTTTGGTTTCTCCCTCTAGCCAAGTAAACACAGGGAGATAGTGATAAATGGAAAAACAAATGTGTGAGACACATGCTTGTTTTCTGGAGGAGGTGGTGGTGGTGGTGGTGGGGCGGGGGGGTTATAATTGCACCTCAATTATGGTGTTGTGTTGCGATACGGGGAACAATCAGTCTTTATGCCAGTACAAACCTGATCCTGAATTCTGAGAAGTGTAGCCGTGGATTTTTAAGGTTGTGGAGCAGAGGGGAGAGAGAGATATCTAATGTTAAAGATTCAAGACATGTGGGTTAGAGTTTAGGGCTTCCTGTTGACTTGCGTTTGCTCATCTGCTCTTTCTAGACCAGGGGGTCTTCTTCAACGGGGGGGTCCGGGACCCCTAGGTGGGCCCTCAGAGTTACTACAGGGGGGCCGCCAGATCTTTGTGATAGGAACTTTTGAGGGGTGCGCCTGGAGGGAGCTAAGCTCAAACATCTGGCTTTGTCCAATGTCTGCTGTGCGGATCACATTGACCAAGCTTCGTGAGACACTTAATGAAATGAAACTCATAAAAAGCACTGCTTACTTCATACTAGGTGTGATTTTATTTTTTATTACCACTTGAGCCGTAGCATCCCTATTCTGAGGAGATTAGCCAAAAATAATAGCAGAACTACTGTATATAGTAGATCTGCTATTTTTCGTCTAGGTTTGGTGCAGAGGCAAGTACAGTGTGAAAGGTCAAGTTTACTAAGTATTGATGGTTTAAGTGGTTAAATGTCTGAAAATACACATTAACATGATTCCAACATGATTATGAATTTATCTATGAAAAGGTTTCATCTGCAACACAATTGCATACTGTACAGTATGTAGGGGGAGGGGTCTCTGCTTCATCTTTCTCTCAGCTAAGTGGTCCTTGGCCTGAAAAACCTTGAAGACCTCTGTTGTAGACCTTTGTCAAGGTTAGTTATTACGCAACTACCTTGATTCAAACCCACATGGGAAACCAAACGTCAATCAATCGATGAACCAATGAATTTGATTTATATAGTGCTAAATCATACATAACACACTGTCTCAAGACACTTTACATGAAGAGCAGGCATAATAGCATAATGCATATCAGACAGAGGGTCCTCACTGCTCTACAGAAACCCCCCAAACGCTACTTTAACGGGAAGAAACATCAAGCTGAACCCAATCTGGCTAGTCATCGTCAAAGAAAAGTTCGGTCCTCTTTTCACTTCTGCAGAGTAGAAGTCTCGTCTGTCATCGAGAGACTTAGCTGAACCTGACTCTTCTACGTAGGTGAGCAGCCATCGCTCATGGCCGGCTGGGTTGAAAGACTGCACAGCCAAAGGCGTATGTCACTTGGCCAAGAGAAATATTAAGCCTCGTTTACATGGTGTAAGACAACCCCTGAGAGCCAGATTATTTTTGGCTCATCCATGGCGTAATTGGGGAATGCCTGTCACGCTTGTCAATGAGCCCGACCTATTGAGTATAAATGCCCAGAACTATGAGCCATGAAGCATATAGCTTACAGTATCTTACACAGTAAAACAACTAGGCTTTAGGCAGGTCTACTCTGTTACTGTAGGCTCTCAAATAGCGTCTTGTGAATTCAGCATATAGTGTATCTATCTGACTCAAGTGTAAAGCAACGGTCTCCGAGCAAATATGACATTATTGGAACTTGGAAGTATTCAACTGCAAATGATTAGTCGTATATCATTCAGGTTAATGCATGCTGAGTCCTCCACGGCACTCCTTATGCATTCAGCCTTAAGTAATGACCCCTTCCATTGAGAACCATCTGGGTTATATAATGCACGCTTGCATCAACGATTCATTATTAACCAAATTGCACATTGTCAGCTGACTGACACACCCACACGGTCTGTTATTTCTGAAGCGCCTTTATCCAAAGCGATCAGATTCACCCACTCAGAAACATTCACACCGACAGTGGAGACAGTCATGCTAAGGAACCGCCATCCGTTGGATGTCCAGCAGTGTTGTATTGGTGATTCAGTGTTTGGGTGGATGCTCATTTAATGACGTCACGTCACGCGCATGTCGCTTAACACCTACTCTACAGGAATTTTTAAGGACTTTTTAAATTCCCCACTAGCAGCCCTTGGAGGCTGTGCTGCTTATTACACCCAACCAGATTCATTGAACAGATCGCCATGGTCATCCATAAGAGCCCTGTGCTCTCACCATTAAATAAATAAGTTAACAATAACAAATGATTCTCAGTGGCAGTATTGCATATCAACCGAATGATTCAAGTGAAATAAAATGAAAGGTCATGGTGCCACCTGAAATCAGTGGGGTTCATCCTGCAACATGCCTACTTTATCTTGTGTGCAAACTCACACTGGCACTAGACGAAAGGTAATGGGAGTCACACAAATTGTTAATTGTCGGCCCATTCTATTGTGAGATACAGTATCTTGTGCTGTGCGCAAAATGCTCATTTTGGCCAAAGGGTGATGTTACAGTAAAGGTCATGGGGTCATCCAAAGTCTCAATCGAACCACGTTTGATATTTCTGTGTGAGGCTGCAGTATGATCAAATAGGGCCGCTAATTTATGACAATAAAAAAATGTTCAAATATGAAGATAAAGCGGTTTCTTCCCCGACAGCAACGATATGTTTGGGATGCAAGTGTTGGACGGACGTTGACCCCCCTGCTCTTTAGTGGAACTGAAATGACCAGGTACTGTAAGCATTAGAACTGAATGGACGGGCGGAGGGGAGACAATGACGACAGCGCTCAGGGACTAGGGCACGTTTAATGTCAGCGACGTTCACAGAGGGAAGCCCTTGTCTTTGTTGGAAGAAGCGGCTTGGATAATAGGGCCCATTCTTACCAGGAACAAGGGCATACATTGCATTAAACTAGGGCAATCTAAAGTCTCCAACTCTAGGGAAATGGAGCGAAATGTAGGGCAAGCAGCACAAAGGCAGATGAAGAAAGATATAGGAGTGGTAAAGAACCAAGAGATGTGGAGAGAGAGAGAGATAAAGAGAGCGGCGGGAAAATGAGGCAAGACAATTGGGGTGGGGTTAGTATGTAAAGATGAAATTCTATAAAACTTACATAGCCGTCATCATAGGGACTCATAGAGTAATATCCCTTTATGGGTAGAGCATCACACAAACACACACACACCACACACGCAAGGATACACACACAAAAGCAGAAACGCACACACAAAGAAAGGAGTTTTTGAGTTATAATGACATGAAACAGAGTATATATAGTGACACAGATGCAATTACAGCAGATTTGAATGTCAAAGGTTCTCCACCATTATAGATGGTAAAGATTGATATGGTATTAAAGCTGCACAATGTAACTTTTTTCTTTTTTAATGATGGTAATGTTCTCCCTGCTCTTCTATTGAGGCGTTTAGATCCTGTGGTCTGGGTAGGAGGACCAATACAGTTTGGAATGTTACTGCCCAAGGGGCAGAATTCATTTTCTCCCCTGAGCAAGCAGGCATGCTCCATTAGCTCAGTGGTAAACATTGCGGCACTTTCTTGCATGAGGCGGACTCAGAGTTCAACTCCCCCAGTAGGACCTGAAAGTTACAGAGTGCAGCTTTAAGTTTTTCTGATTCTGAAGGATTGGTATTGTGTGACGGTGATTCTGGAGAATTGCTATTGCGTGATGGTGATTCTGGAATATTGCTATTGTGTGACAGTGAGAAAAATGCAGAAGCACATCATCATTCATATCCCCCACTGTTCAACTGGTGATTGAAAATTATCAGTTTTGTGGCAGAACACCATAATCAGCCCTACTGTATTCCAGTGGTTCTCAACCTGTGGGTCGGGACCCCCAGGGGGGTCCACACATGATTTGGATGACAGTGAAGTGACAATTTAAGGACTTTTAAGACTTAAAAAAAAAAAGAAAAAGAAAAAAGACGATTACTGCATCAAAGGTAATCAACAAACTATACTGGTCAACTGGTCAAACATTGGCCAAATTGTCAAATAATCTAAGAAAGAGGTGTTTTGAGCTTGTACAGCTGCCATTTTCACAATATTTATCTGTGGAACAGAGTCAAACTAAATGTAATGCCTCAACTCCTACAATTCCAAGTGCTCGTCAAGGTGTGGGGGTCCCCGGCGGATTAAAAATGATTATTATGGGGGGTCACGGCTTGAAAAGGTTGAGAACCACTGCTCTATTCCACCAGACAGTGGCACGTAACTGTTTCATAACTGTGGAAAACCTCAGACAGTGAATGAAAGAGTTTCCTGACCTGGTGCTGCTAGTATGTTTGTAAAACGCCTTTGGGCTTAAAAGCACAGTTTTTGTGGACTCACAAGTGAACTCTAAGAACATCTCAAATGACAATACTTTCTATTGAAACTGTTGCACTTTGTTACTTAAAACAGGATGCAGAATGCTAAGGACTGTCTGGCACTAATCTGATTATCTCAACTCAAAGCTAAAGGAGAGGCATTTAAATTATGTTATTTTGTTAATTTGAACAGTTTATGCTAAGCTTGTCAGTTTTTAGTCAATGTTCTCACAGAAACAAATTACCCTTGGATGATTGTATGATGTATGTGAAGTACAAAGGTCACTACAAAAAGAAACAAGGGATGTAGAAATGTACCAAGTACTTTATGGACATACAGGACAATTGCCAGCTGACGTACAGTAGGTGCTGACCAATGGCATATTTCTCATTATACGCTGCTGCTACAGTATATCTACATACAAGGTAGGCTGGCTGACACTGTACATATATCATCCTCATACTGTTGTGTATACACTGCCATTAGTCTGTACAAAAGACGCTGTTATCTAATCGCATGACTACAAGTTCTGTATTAGTGAGCCTATGGTATTTAGCAGGTTTATAGTAAATACAGCTACTTGAGTCCCTTTTAAAATGTATTAATAACTCCATTTCCCACTTCACTTTAATATTCACCCAAAGATCTAATCTGCATATTTCTGTGGTTTTTCGTGCAAAAACGATTGACTGTGCTTCAACCCAACCTGAAGCAATTGCTCCCCGCTATTAATAATACTGAGTGTTGAGGATATGCAGTTGTACTTCATTTCACACGGTTGTTTTGTAGCAACACCTTGACCTGAACGCCTGTGGGAATTAAGTGTGTTGTTGTCCTCTCTGTGAGGTGTGAAAATGAGGGAGAGATGGAGGGTGAGAGAGAGGACAGAGAAGGAGAGAGAGAGGGGGAGAGAGAGAGAGATAGAGAGGCAAAGAGAGACAGACAGAGAGAGAGCGCAGTGGGTTCTCACTCACGGTGCCAGGCCTGGTGAAGTCGACACTCTGTGACGCACTCTGCCTCATCTGGCCGCTGAACAGGCGAACGCACACACTCTGCAGGTACTCCAGGGAGATCTGCAAAAACACACCAGGCCTCTTGAGTGTTCACAGTGTGCCGTGTGTGCGTGCGGAGGCACTAGGCAGGCCGGCGGGCAACTATGTTTATGTCTGTGTTAATAAAGAATGAATTTGGAAGTGGAGACTGAGGTTCATTGTCATTTCTGTGAAGGATATGTAACAGGTGCTTTTTATTTGTGTTTATTCTTTATGTTATCTTTTAGCTATTATGCATGCGTCTCTGTCTGTGTTCCCTTCCGAGTTGTGTGAGAGTGTAACTGCGTGTGAATGTGTTTGGAACAGGAGTAGAAGACCAGGTCTATCTGGTCCAACAGTTATAGTCCAGGTAACTGACAGACCATGGATATAACGTCAACACAGCTGGTTTATTTAGCAGACAATAATGTAAACATCTCTCATGGCAACGATATATTTAATCAATAACAGTAACATACCTACCTGCCTTTACTCTGCGCAACAACACACTACAGACGAGTGTGCGCAGCCTTTCCTGCCTCGCAAGGGCTCATCGGTGACATAGCCTCAAGGAGAACTCATTCTAACACTACGGACCAGAGCTAAATGAGAACAGCGCCGTAGCGTTAAAGTTTCAATATATAATGATAACAAAAACAACTTCTTATGGACGATGTTGGGGTAAGTAGTGATTTGAAGGAGGATATATACAGTATATTGATGAAATGAATAGTTTAAAAAACGCTGTGTTATTCTCAGCATGGAAGACAGAGGCTGTCTGTCTGTGTCTCCTGCCCTGCTCTCACAGTGGTGGAAAAAGTACTCAATTGTTTTACTTAGGTAAATGCAGTGGAGTAAAAGTACAATATTTGGATCCGAGATGTAGTGGAGTACAAGTAGGCTAAAAGTATTGGAAATTGGAAACACTCAAGTAAAGTACAAATACCTCAAAAGTGTACTTAAGTACAGTACTTGAGTAAATGTACTTAGTTACTTTACACACCAATGCGCTGGAGAACCAGAAAGGGCTAGCGTTTTCCACGCTTTTTTCCACCACTGGAAAAATTGCAGCGTTTCCTCTTCTCTTTCTTGTTGACAGGAAAGTGGTCGAATTATACTTTAGTCGTTATTTTTGTCTTGGATCCGTTGAAATAGCGAGGTACACAGTACTGCGCATATTAACAATACAACTGCTTGGCCCCACCGGAAGTGGCGGGGGTCTGACTCTGACTACAAAATTATGCCACGGCTTAAGAAGCGGATAGTGGAAGTGATGTCACATATATCGTACACTGGGAAGAACAGCAAAAGAACAACTGGCATTGCATATGGCAAGTGGCAACTGACTGTGACAACGTGCACATGAGCTTGCCCTTGTGTGCAGTGCATATTAGGTGGTGTGTGTCTCACCGTTTTTCCGCTGACAGTGGCCTCCAGTGAATCCACCAGCTCGGCTGCCACTCCTATCAGGTTGTGGTAGTCGGCCTTGATGGTGTTGAAGCGCCGCAGGTAGCTGGCGGCCCGCCGGTCAGACTCAATGAGCTGCAGCTGCAACTGCTGCATGGCCTCTGTGTGTGGAGACACATTATACACTAACACATAATTCTGTCCAGTATCTTTTCACTGTATTTCATCCAAATCAAAGATTGCATCCATAGGGCCTACATATTCACTCTTCATGACGGATACAGTACCTTTGGTAGTCCTCCCACCATCCTTCTATACAAAGTGTGTTTAAGGAAATATACACCAAACAATTAACAGACAATGGCTCAAATTAAATTGTTGATATTGTAGACATATGGTGTACTCATCCAAAACGATTTCCAATAAGTGAACAGATTCGGTTTCAGCATTCTGCCAACTGATCTTTGGCACAGGACACCTTGAATGATTCAGCAGTTATAACCACTAACTAACAATTTCTTTGGTAGATTATAACATTACTGTAATGTTAATCTGCCAGAGCGGGATAGAATTTTCCAGCTTGAGGAAGCTGATCCACTGTAACAATTGTCTCCAGGTAATGCCTATCTTTTCCTCAATTGACCTTAAAACGCAACGTGAGTTTGAGTGAGTCATGGTGAGTCATGGCGAGATCGGATGCTGCAGCATTCGAACGTAGCAATTTAGTAAACAAAAAATACAATGAAAAGCAATCTGAGAGGGCGGTTATGGATTATGAAACGTCCAGCCTCGGGTGACCTGTGTGCATGCTAACGACCTCCTTAGCTGCCTGGAAGAAGGTTTGGATCCATTTTTTTTGCCAGTTCAGATCTGCTTGTCAGCCAGGAGAAGGCGATATTGGCAGCCAGTCTGTACTTGAAGTGACTTCTCTTCACTGGATGATTTATTATTTAAAATGTCTTTCTCTGCCTACGGGGGCCTCAAAAACTTGTACTTAATGTGAAGGCTGTTGTTTGGTGAGGCGACTCTGTGAAGTGTCAGAGTCTCAGAGTGAGTTTTGACCGCTGGCCATTTGGCAGGATCACAGTCAGTCACACACAAACACGTCGCCATGGGGCACAATACAGCGCTAATGTGAAAAGTTGATCTCTGCGCTTTGTTTGCAGCTCAGTGTTTGACAGAGGTACTTTCTACTGATATTACACCCTGGTGAATAAAGGAAACCTTGAACAAACATTACTCCAAAATGTCTAGACCTCCTTATTGCACTGCTGCATCTTCATGTTCCATTAGAATGGTTGACTGAACACACTCGCTCTTCTCTTTAAGCTCCCTGCTTTACACGCACGCACGCAGCTGCAGCCGGGAGCTGCCCAGCAGTAACAACGTAGCGTTCCGCTGTTGAGCTTCGGGGTCGAGTGCCTTGCTCAAGTGCACCTCCACAGAAATGATCTGTGTTACTCATTACTTTGCTGTCGTGTAGAAACCTCTTATCTCCATAAAATTTCGTAAATGAACACCCTACATGATCATACTACAGTACAAAGTCACACAAAAGCCTCAAAAGTAACAGATCTACAAGCTCGAAATGCGGCACAAAGCGACACGTTTTGAGCTTGTAGATCTGCTTTTGAATTTGAAAGAAAAGTGCCAGTTTTGGACGTAATGAGGTTTCCACCCGACAGAGAAGATTTACTCTTTCCCAGAACAACCCACCTTCCAGTCACACAAGTCCTTCCTCGTCTCTCACATTTCTTTTGGCACTGCTGTGCTGTCGTCACTCACTTTCCAAACATGACAACCTTTTGGCCACACACCAGTGACCAGACAAAAGGATACATATAAACTAAGCAGCCTCGGAGTGTTGGACGCCCTCAGTGTCGCCGAGATAAACGGCTCCAGCCGCCCCTTTAATTGTGGTATCCAGGCATCCTAAACAAACATGACTTATTAGCAAAGGGCTCCTGAATAAATACAGCTGTTTACATTCGAGGTGGGGGAGGGAGGTGCCATGGAATACTGACTGTCCATCTGTAACTGTTGACATTTTAAGATCTGCGTTGCTGTGTAAAAGAACAATATTCTGTTCTGCTTGTGAGAGCTGTGCCGTAGTTACACAATGTTCTATGTATTTGCTTGTTTGTGGCATGTATTAAAGTGATAATACTTTATGCACTGTTGATTAATTGAATATGTAAGACCACAATGGAAACCAGGGCTTTTTTGTGTTATCCTTTTAGCCCAAATGTGTCACAGTACTTCTGTACTGTTAAATTTCCATGGAAGCACCAGTATACTTTATTCAATTAACCATTGGTCAATTTAGTCACTATCGATTTAGTAGTAAACGATTTTGTGAGTTCAGAAATAAACTACAATTTACAATTACAATTTAGCAGACGCTCTTAATCCAGAGTGATTTACAGTAGGTAAAGAAAACACAAGGTAATACATTAAATGTATAGAAATAGCAATCTACAGTAGGATCCTAGGTAAACCAAGAACCTATCATCAGTCTAAACAGAAGAATATAAAACAATCTATCTGTACGTTGAAACTATGCACACTATAGGATGCCAGGTCTACACATGACCTGGAATTTGATGTCGAAATTACATTTTAGCCTTTAGGATACTACTACAAACTAACTTTTATTGCCACTACTGCTTCCATTGTGACTGGTACAAATTGGTACTGGTGCTTCCGCTGTAAAACAACAATGCCCGCTGCTGCTCCTGTGAGTGGTACTACTACTTCTATTCTTACCACAAGCAGTATAACTGCTGCCAAAAATCTAGTCTATAGGGGCACGACGTCCCCGAGGGAAACCAACTGCACTGATCATCGGCAACAACACACTCTGGGGCGTATCAAGCTACTCAGAAGGAATGTGCTCAGAGAGGAACTGTGCCAGGCACCTGGAAGAGCTCCCTGAAGGAGGGGTGGATGGTTGGGTTTGGAACAAACGGCAGGGCGTAGTAAGGCAGGAACTCGGTGGTTTGACTCAGTGCTGCCCCTCGCGTCTCCAGGTACTGCTTGAAGCGAGGGATCCTCTCCTCGAACGCAGCCTGGTCCTGGGAGGGAGGTAGAGGAGACAGGTGATGTCTGATGTTATAAGCCCCGACCTAGAACAATCCTGTGATTCTAGAGTAATGATGTAAGACGGAAGTGTCAGGACAAGAAGTGATGATATCACTCAGAATAATCAGAATCAGAATAATTTCTTACATCGATGCTCTGAGTCAAAAAGTGATGATCATTTTGGAGATATTTTCATCTTTGCCTGAGAACATATCGTTTCTGTTAAGTTGATTGAATCAAAAGTGTGCAAACAAACAAGGCATATAGATGAACCATAGTGCCTAGTCTAGACCAGATTCAGATTAACCAAATATAATTTCTATTGTCCGAAACTACTTTCAGGGACTATTCATTTGGGCTCTGTTCCAAACCTTCATGCAAAGAGTTCAATTTCAAGGCAAATCATTTGAGTTCTGTTCCTCTTAATTATATGTGTATTATTTAATGTTTGTTTTCACAAATAACCAACTTGCTCACCTCCCCTTTACCTAGCACATCATCAAATCAATCTGCTCAATGGTGTACTCACTGTATTGTTGATAAATGGATGAATGCTACCATAGAGCAACGAGGACATCTATTGGCCAAGGGTCATTTGAAGTGCTTTGTTTGACTGATGTCATACTACCATTTTGATACTGAAGCAATGCATATGCATGATTTGGTTTACTAAAAGTATGCATGCCGAATGTGTTACAGTATGTAAAACTGTGCTATGAAATATTATTTTGAAAGGATGCGGTATGTGTTAGGAGATTGTTATGAGACTACACCGGACATGCAGTATTTAAACACTTAGAAGTATGAACTATTACATTGAATTATTGTATATAGTAATAATACATCCTATTCTGATCATCCTGATTCTAATGCATTCGTGAGATGCTTATAATATAGTCTTGATGGCATAGTGTTGAGTTGTGGAAAAAGATATATAGTATAACCTTCATTCAACCAGAAAGTACTTGTGCGTTCTGGTTGCACAACAACAAATTTCACCCACTATTTCACGCCTGTAAATCTGTGATGTGACAATAAAGATGATTCTGATTCTGAAAGTGGACATTTTTGAAAATGGTTGAAAACATATGAACATTTTTCCACATGGAAACGATCATCTCAAATAGTTGCCATTAGGCGATTACATCATAAATTGTGACAGGCCTAGTGTACTATATTGTTGTTGTCGAGTGGAAACCTTGTATGTAACGCCTCGCGTGCGAGGCGTTGTGTGCTTCACTATTTTGTGCGACGCGATTGTCTGATTAAGTAGGGCTTTACTTTACAAAAAAACTTAAAAACGCGAAACTTGGAGTTTCACGAGGTTTCTGCCGGACAGTGACGATATACAGTGTACAGTACATACAGGCCTGCCCAGGTGGCTCCTCAGGGGGTAGATGGTGAAGTGGATCTGAAGGTAGAACTCCAGCCTCTGAGCCTGGGTGTCCATGTCCCTGAGGTCAGCAGGGACGTTCTCCGTCCACAGCTCAAAGAACACCTTGTGGTCCCCGTCATCAAAGGAGCTGAGGAGGTCTCTCTGCAGTGGGACCGTTACGTTCAAGTTTAGGATTCTATAATAATGTCCATTTTATCAATAGTTGCCATCTACACCAGATCTATCTGTGGCTGTCTGGCTGATCTACATGATGGTAAAGAGATGGACCGATTGCAAAATTCTTGGCCGATACCGATCCTCCGGTTTTATGAAGGTCTGACCTGCCAAAATCGATTTTTCCGATACCGATTTCTTTAGCTAAGAACTAGAAAATAGGGTTGCTCAAATACCCTTTTTTCAGGCCAAGTAGGCCAAAAGACATACCGTATTTTCCGGACTATAAGGCGCACTTAAAAGCCTTTAATTTTCTCAAAAAACTACAGTGCGCCTTATAGTCCAGTGCGCCTTATATATGGATCATTCATTGACATTGACATTCCCTTTAGCACAGCTCCATCTGTTTGATGCATAACGCAACGGTAGCGTATATTATGTGCGCCTTATAGTCAGGTGCGCCTTATATGAAAACAGTTTGAAAATAGACCATTCATTGACAGTGCGCCTTATAGTCAGGTGCTCCAGAAAATACTGTACTTCAATTTGAGTACCAATAAGCTAGAAGAACACTTATGCCAAATCAATCACAATAGTACAATATCCAAAAACACAGACAATATCCAGTCTAATATGACCGTCTGTTTTTTTTTCTCCTTCTTTTTGGAGACGACATTGACACAGGATTATGGAATATATCCTTACATTGCAGTAATCAGCACCATCTGTATTCTGTAGGCTGCCACTAAGTAGACTGGCTGCTACTTGCTAATGTTTACTTTAGTCACAGGACCTGAGCATCATGCTGTGCAGTGCCATAGACACAATTGGCATAAAACCGGTTTTATGTCAGTGACCTGCCGATCACCGATTCGGCCGGTTTGATATAATACCTGCCGATTTTTTATATTGGCCGATACCGATGTCCATCCCTTGTAAAATTATTATTTTTTGCTTTAATTGATAGATGAGAGTAGACTGAGAGAGAGAGAGAAGGGGAGTGAAACGCAGCAAAGGTCGTTGGGAGTCGAAACCTTGACACGCTGTCAGCCTATAGGTGCCCCGACCGCAAACCCTAGCTGTTCAGGCCAGGTTTATAGGCATTGTTTTTCTGAGGTTAAATTAACTGTAAGAATACCTAGTGGATATCGTTCCGAGGTCACCGGATTTGACACGGGACGAACGTATTTTGGGGCAAGCATTCTTAACATCACTCAATTACAATTTATGCATTTAGCAGCTCATATCCAGAATAAGTTACAAGTTCGACAATTCTAGCAGAGAATAGACTGGTCATATTTTTCTGCCCAGATGGCTTTCATTAGTGTGCTTTACCCACCCCACAATCACAACTTAACCAGGAATGTGTGTAGACTACTAGATAGGACAATATTAGGAGGACATATGTTTTACCTGAACGATAATATTCTTTGAGTCTTTAAGTGTGTCTCCTTGAGGCTTGGACACAAGCTTGCCTTTGTTTTTGCACTCCTTGTCAAAGCTGTAGACTGTGTCGTCAAATTTCTCATACTTTAGGTACTGGTGAAAAAAAGAAAGAAAAATAAATTAAAATACAGAGCATAAAACTGAATGTTTTGCAACCACTGCTCAGTGTTCCATACATTAGTCTATTTTTACGCACTGCAATGCTTCTAAAACAGCAGTGTTCATGTCTCATACCTCCTTGATCATAGTAAGAAGGTCAGCTTCATTGGCCAAGATGTCCCCCATCTTCTCGCCTCCCTCCCTGGAACTCATGTGAACACCAACAACACCTACAGGTAGTGCAGTTACTGTAGGCCAGTCATAAAACAGCTTCCATAATAACAGACTGATTGATGACCACTCCTCAAAACCTGCAGAAGAAATGCATGAGAATTTAAGTTTGTTGTTCATTTATTCTGAATAATAGTTGAATGACAACAAGCAGGTTATTTTATGACTAGCCTGTAGGCTTGCTTGACGACGTTTGGTTGAGTTTGTGTACTATTAACCATTTGCTGGCGTTAGTGATAAACGTTTTAATTAAGTGTAATTGGTAAGTACATGTCAACTAGCATTAAACTACGTACGTAGGTGGCAAACAGATGTTAAGTAGATAGCTACATAGATAGGCTAGTGTCTGCTGCTGCTATAATAGACAATAAAATGTTAAGAACGTACAATTGTCTCACCTTTTACGCTAACATCACTTTGCTGGTGGATGTTAGTTCATATGAGCGTGTGTTGGTAATGATAAGTAATGTGTAAGCATAAGATCCATGGTGCTGTTCATAAACTGGTACATGGCTAGCAACAGGACGCCACAACAAAACACCTAGCAACCGGTCTCTTAGTAACTTCCGGGCACTTCTTCTTCTTCTTCTTTGGTTTTTATGGCTATTACAACCACTAGGGTGTATTCCGCCACCTACTGTATGAAGTTATATTTACTACTTCACTGTTTTATGTTAGTCTCTGTGCACAATATATACAGTGTCCCACCCAATATGTCCCTTTCTTTCTTTTTTTTCCTGTTCTACTCAGACACTTCGGTCTGAGTTGGGGCAAACCCGCCTCTCAAGGTGTCATTCAGGTCGTCACCACTTATATCCACGATACCCAGGAATCTTGTAGCTGCATCCAGAATCATTTTGATTCTCTCCGTTTTGCTTTGTATTTCAACAGCACAGTTTATCACCATGGCGATGAAAGCCAGGAATCTCTTTTTGTCGAGGCAGATATTCTGATCAGTGTTGTTGTCGTTCACTTTTCCTTCTGGTTTGCTGCTTTCTCCTGTCACATTATCCTTCCCCTCCTCCAGTTTCTTCAGCGCTTCCGCATATGACACTTTCTCTTCTTTTCTGATCTTTTTCACCTTCTCTTCCATATGTCGTTTAGGACATTGTGCTGCTCCTGCATGATGATTTCCTGCACAGTTACTGCATCTAGCCGGTACTTGGTTTTCTTCACACTGCCTCTTCCAACAGTCTTTGTTCCCACATCTCCCACATTTACGTTCTCCTCTGCAGACCGCAGCCACATGCCCGAAATCCTGGCAACAGAAGCACCTGAGTGGGGCTTCCTCATACGGCCTTACTCTGTAGCACACATACTCAATGTACACTCTGTCTGGCAGGTCCTCTTCGAAAGTTATACACACCGATTTGCTTGACTCCTTCTTCCCTTCTCGGAATCGTTTCATACGCCTGGCCTCGTATGCTTCGCCTACATTGTCCATAATTGTGTCCATGTCAATCGACAGTGGCACGCCACTGATCACTCCTTTCCTCCTTGGCTTTCCGTTCAGTTTAAACCAAACAATCTCACTCCCATCCTCATACTCGTCAATCTTCACCATCTTGTTCCTCTGCTGCTTTGACAAACATTCTACGATTACCGTTCCACTCCTTGTTACTCTTATGTTCCTGATTTTCCCTACTTTTCCTGTTATGTACCTTCCAACCGCATGTGCATCACTAAATATTCCATTCTTTTTGGTCAACGCTCTCATTCCAACCACAATCCTTTCACTTTCTGATATAGCCGGAGTATCAGATGTCCTCTTTCTTTTGTTCTCGTATCCCCTTTTATCTTCATCGCTTTGAAATTCGCGGACTGAGTCCTCCGTCTCCGAATCCATCCGCTCCGCCATCTCAACTTCCGGGCACATTGCCGCCATCTACTGATATGGAGGAGGAACTGCAGTCAAAACAAGACGATACTCATCATTTTAAATGAATAACAACAATAAGCTAAAAGTAACCAAAATAAGACAAGAACAATTATATAACTTTTGTTAGTTTTGACACCGTCGTACTACGAGGCCTGCCGTACCGCCACGGAGTAGCACGTACGCCCTGCTGAATTTGAAACCACACACTTGTAGGTGTAGCAGCTCATCAATAATATTATCAATCTCCTTTATTGACAGTCATTGTTCATCTGTCAGACCAACTGAAACCAAGCATGACGTTAAACTCCTCGTGGGTTGATGTGGACAAGCTCACCGATCAGTTCGTGAAGTTAGAAAAGGTGAGTCAAGTAGGCCTACTGTGCTAATTAATTCACACAAATACAAACAATTTTAATGTCGTCGAATCTTATTTTTTTTACACACGATTCATATATGAGTATGAGTATTGTTATATTAGTTTAAAAAAAAAAAAAAAAAAAAAAAAAAATAAGTAAGTGAAACAAGACAAAAAGCTTTTATTGAGGAATCCTTTTAGTTGACCTTGTACCAGTGAACTCTACCTTTTCCTATGCAAACTCCAATAAAGTCTTCAATCAATATTGAAATGATAAAATGTTCAAGGCACAATTTGATAATTTCATTAAATTCTTCTGTTTTCCTTCTCTTGTTGTTTTCAAATAGAAAATAATAGAAGTGAATGGCTGCAACATCCTTCTGGACATGAAGCTGGATGACACAGACAGAGCTCTGAGACTCTCCCTCTCTAAAGAGAACAGTTTAACTCAGGGTGAATTTACTCATGACATTACATAGCCTATTATGTATTATGTATCCTGCTTAAATTGAGGATGAGTTATAATCTGTATGTATTCTTCTATTCAAGTTGTTGAGAGGATGATTTAAACAGATAATATCTGGGTCTTGGACGCCCTCTTGTGGTCACGTTTGACTGACTGTGTTACATTACTATACACTGTGTCACATTAATGATGGGTGATTGGAAGTTGAAACCAATACAGTAGGGCTTTGGCTTATAAATCACAAGCTTCTTCATCTATAACTAATAAACGATATGGGATTCATAGGTAATTTATTAACCAAGTCTAGTTAAAGGTAGGGTATAAGTGATATTTCTTTGGTTAAAACAAAAAGTGTTTTTTAGAAGGTTGAAGCAAAGCACTATCAATTCTGATAGTAATCATTCATTGCCATGTTCTGTTTAAAAAGATGTAGAGACACAGAGACTCCTGTTTATGAACAAACACTCTATATAGCAATGAGTACTATCAGAAAATAGAGCTAGTCAACACTTATTTTAAAAGAAAATCACTTGCCCTACCTTTAAATCTTTTATAGAGAAATGGGGAGAGACACGCAGCAAAAGTCATTGGGATCGTGAGTCGAGCATTAGCAGCTTAGGTGCCCAGACGGCTACGCCAGCCGTCCAGGCCCTGTCACTTCATATTTCAATTACGTTGTTGGCTGTGTTGCAGACAATCAGGATATGCTAGGTCTGGTGACAGGACTCCAGAACACTGTCACGCAGCAGTGTAAACTCAGAGGTATGTGTGTCATCTATATTGTACATAAAATATCTTTAAAAAAAACAAAAAAAAACTCCAGGGAAAATTCCAGGATCTGCATTGTCTTCAATTCCATCTTGTGGATACTTTATTCTGAATGAACTCTTAACATTTGAAATTGTGTTTATATTGCAGACGAGAATGAGAAGCTGAAGGACACTATGGCTGACATAAAAGAACAGAATAAGCAGACAACAGAGGTCAGGATTTAAATGAATGTTTGGCTTTCATCTACTGTACGTATAACAGGGTTCTCAACCTTCCTGTTGCCACGGACCTGCTGACAGTTCAAACTTGATTGATTGATTGATTGATTGATTGATTGATTACCCATGTCATGAGAAACCATTGATACCTTCAAATTGATTACAATACCAAAACTGTAACTTTATTGACATTAGATTCAATGTGGATGCTATATGACTTTGTTCTGTGGTCTCCTATGTCGCAAGTTGCAAGAGGCTAAGATGCAGATGCTGGTTGCTGAGATGAGAGCAGAGGAAGAGAGACACAAGGGGGAGCTGGAGGCTCTCAGACAGCAGTGCAAGGCTCAGATTGAAGAAAGCCGTAGGGATTTCCTCCATCAGTGTAAGGCCTCAGTCGTAGGAAATGCATCAGATTGATGATCCACAGCTACTGAACTGTATATCAAGTCAATCAGGCAAATTCAGATGTATAGAGCATATACTGTAGGCCTATTACGCTACAAAATTAACTGGTATACTTAAAGCTGCACTTTGTAACTTTCCTCTTATACCCCAGATTTGAACCCAGTTTTCTGCGCAAGTGCTGACATTTCTACCATTGAGCTAACAGAGCCTGCCTGCTTGCTCAGGGGATACATTGAATGTTGATCATTAGGGAGAGAGGGCGAGCTCCCCCTCGCGGTCTGCCAGTCGGTTTGGTTTGGGAGCTCGACCTGGCATTAGGTCAAACTTTGTATCCGATCATGTGTCTATAGGTGAGACATGACCTTTGACACAATCTAAATGTCTCGATAGAAGAGTAGGGAGACAAAATACAATCACCACAATTGTATAAGTTATATTTTTTTAACATGCTCTACTGTACAGATTGGACAAAAGTATGAACGATGGGAAAAGGTTGGTCATGTTTAGTCCATTGACTGACTCACAGTCAGTTAAGAAAAGGTTTAAATAAAGTTTGAATTTCTATTCTATCTATAAATACTTCATGTTGGGATACACTGAAATCTGTCACATACTGTACAGAAGTGTCCTATCCTGTGTATTGTGAAATGCGTCACAATACAGTCATTAGATACTCTGGAAATCGAAATGCCATTTCATCCTGAAGTTATGCTGCTGCTGTTCTTTCCTTGCAGTGGCGGTTAAGGATGCAGAGCTAAAGAAGGTGTTGGACATTAAAGTGGCTGACATGGAGGAGCTGAACAACAAGTTACGAACTCAGGAGAAGGAGCGTCAGAGTGAACTTCTTAAACTACAGCTGGAGGTAAAGAGAACAAAACATGTACTACTACTAATATTATTATTAATTGTATTAATATTATTTTATTATGCGAAGAGATTCACGTCACAAGTCATTTATATTCATCATATTAATATAGTTAATTATGAGGACAGTAATTCCTAGGAAGGCAGAAGCAGCCTGAGACATTGCAGCAAACAAGCAAATGAGCAATGCAAAGTTCAACATTTAACCACTTTAAATCTTAAACCCTATACCTCCTCGTTGGGTGGGGTCCCCCAGGCGTCTATCCTTGGCGTGACATCTTTCAGTGCTCACAGGCTGTGAAGTGTTGTCTTAATTACAAAGTGACTCTGTAATATTTTTCAAATCAAGAATTATGTCTTTGAACGCTATTCATAATAAAGAATACATGCCAAGGCCACATATTTCTGCTGAGAGCATCTCACACCTCAGGATCAAGTCACATCTACTGTATATGAATTCAATGGAGGGTGAAATCTGTGATAAAATCTGGTGCATTGGTAAACTGGTGGTGGGAGAGAGACAGATACTGTTTGACCATCTGTCTGTCTCTTACAGCATACATAGGCCTGTCTTTTGATTGTCAAGAGAGTACATTCATTACCTTTAATTAATCACTTTAAACCTGGCGTAGCTGTTTTGGGCATGTTGTTATAGGCTATAACGTTTTTCTTTTCTTTTCCTTTTTTTTAAAGGACAAACAAACATTTTAAATAGGGCTTAAGTTGTTAACCCCTCTGTTTTGGCAGTTTGGGACCAAGCTCAGTAAGATGCAGAATACAGCACAACGGTGTCAGGAGAAACAACAGTGCTCCACCAGTGTGTTTCCACAGAACATGTTCAAGAGGGTGAGCAGTTTACCAGTTACCACATCACTTCCACTTGCAGACCTGCCACAATTATTACATAATCATCTCGCAATTATTCCTGACCAGCTGATCAGGAATTGGCGCTCCTTTGAGTTGCCTGCCTGAACTAGCTCCGCAGGCTTCGCATCAACCATCTGTCTTCACTTGCCCAATAAAGAAAATAACATTTCATCGCAATGTTTTGGTCAAGACTCAAGATCCCACTTCATGTCTTTGGGATGCCTGAATAAGGTCCTTGACCAAAACGTTGCGAAGATGCCCAGCTATAGAAGTTTTTCCTGCCATGGATTTCCAGAGCACCCCACATTTTAGTTTTAGATAAATTACGAAAAGAAGCTCCATTTGCAAACGGGGGCGTTTGATATTAAAATGTTTTGTTCAACGAGATAATCCTCACAATTCGACACACTTTTTTGTGTTTTACGACATTTTTAACTACGCAGCTTCAAAATTCACGATTGAGATATTAATCCCCCACAATCACTTGCTGCTCACAGTTTTATGTGAAAAGTATGACGTATTTAGTTTTTATAATTGGTAAATGTGCATTTAAATAGCGCCATTATCCTAGGCGCTTTACATTGTCTATTACATTCACACACACATTCATACACCGATGGTAGAGGAAAACATGCAAGGCACCAACGTGCTCATCGGGAGCAATCAGGGGTTCAGTGTCTTGCTCAAGGACAACTTGACACCAACTCTGGGGGAGCCCGGGATCGAATTGTTCCGAAGCGGCTGCTCTACCTCCCGAGCCAATGTTGCCCCTGTCTTTATCTCCTGTGTGTGTGTGTGTGTGTGTGTGTGTGTGTGTGTGTGTGTGTGTGTGTGTGTGTGTGTTGTGTTAACTGCCTATGTGTCCTTACTGTCCTCAGAAGCTGCAGTCCTTACAAGAGGAGAAGAACAGGGAGATTGAGGCTCTGCGTCAGAGAATCAAGGAGCTGGAGGCTCACCAGCGTGCCAGTGCGTTCACTGACAACCGCCTGAAGAGGATGAAGACTTAGCTTTACATTTAGTTACTGTGTCATAGTAGCCATGTCAGTCTTAGGGCCAATTAATTTACTACTTAATTGAACGCCCATGTCGTACAGAATAGATTGTGAAAGAAAACAAAATGCTGTGTCCAGTCCACACATTTTTCGTTTGTGAATATGTTGATTTTGTTGTTGTCTGTTTGTCATAATATGAAACAAGCCTAATTGTTTCGCTGAACCTTTAACCCTGTTAAGCCTCTTTCCAGAGACAGTTACAATGTCAGTTTGTATTTCATTACAGAAACAAACAATTCATTGAATAAAAAAATATTACTAGAAAAGTGTCTAAGGCTGGGTACAACCGTGATTCTCAGCCATTTCTGAATCAGGGCTCACCCACCTGTCCGCTTAACACACCACTTAAGGTAAGGTAATTTATTTGTAAAGCGCCTTTCAAAACAAAAGTTACAAGGTGCTGTACAGTAGACACAATGAAATATAACAAAAACATCACAGAAAAATAAAACAATACATATGAATAAACAGTAAGTACATGTTAATAAACAATATTGCACACCAAAGTGATTCCTAAATAAGTGGGTTTTTAACAGTCTTTTTAAAAGCATCTACTGACTCTGCATTTTTTAATGACAGTGCTAAGCCATTCCAGAGAGTAGGAGCTACTACTGTAAACGCTCGATCCCCTTTAGTTTTTAGCTTCGTTTTGGGAACCTTGAGCAGGCGTTTGTTTGACGACCTACTTAACACAGCAGCCATTCGGCTGACGTGTTAAGG
The DNA here is from genome assembly GCF_963921795.1 of Nannobrachium achirus. NCBI lineage: Eukaryota > Metazoa > Chordata > Actinopteri > Myctophiformes > Myctophidae > Nannobrachium > Nannobrachium achirus. Next base: position 43,090,937 of record NC_137810.1, read on the forward strand.
GGTCACATGGGAGGGCCCTGTGCATTTTCAGAGCATGTCATTTTATTGACCAATCAATTGATTGTGTTCCAACTTTGATCAGTATACTTTACCTTCATATTTCATCAAGATTTGTTACTTTTTTAATATGAATGTGTTCTACCAATTATTTGGGAGCCCACTTGCAATATCCTTCAGCTCAAGGATATAAATTAACAATTACAGACGGAGTCTAGCCATCTGTAAGCAGTGGTGGAAAGTAACTAAGTACATTCACTCAGGTACTGTACTTAAGTACAGTTTTGAGGTATTTTTTACTTTACTGGAGTGGAGTATTTCCAATTTTCAATAGGGCCTATGTTTATTTCTACTCCACTACAGCGTTATTATTATTACAAAACATACATTTACCACTTCAGCCCTATATATTTCGGCCATTTGAAAATTGTCGATCTACAAGCTCACAATGATCTGTGACGCATTGTGAGCTTGTAGATTAGCTATTTCCAAAAGATGTTTATACATTTGAAAACTTTTGAAGTCGCTTCGCACCGCGTTGTGAGCTTGTAGATTGGCTATTTTCACTACTTCTTAAACATTTGTTTTCTAATTTATGGAATTTCTTTCTTTTATTTATAATGAAATTACTGAAAAAATCATTAAATCATTAAATGTTTTTTAGGAATGTTTTTTGAAAACTAAAAACAAAATGTAGGAAACAAAAAATTAAGGGACCCATACAAATGTGTCCGCTACCTACAAACCCACTGTTTGGGAACCAGTGCTAGTCTGGACTCTGGATAATCTCTTGGTCGACATTCCAGCCCAGTTGGTGGCGGTAGTGCACTGACTGAACTGGTTTCCCAAAGAAAACCTTGCCTTCAACCGGAACAGGAAGAAATTGTGCAGTTCCATAAAATATTTTTGACCACATTGTCCATTCGCGCGGTACAGTGTGTGATTTGACATGAATGAATGATTCATATTATGAATGAATGTATGAAAACGTGGCTCATATAGATTGTCAGCAGGCAGAGTTGATCTTTGACAGAGAGCAGCAGTGAACAGTCCTAGTGAGCATAAAAGGTGTCGACTTCATTTGATCTGAGGTAAGTTGTGTTGAAAAGAACCCTTACAAGATGATGCTAATGCTAACAGTAAAGTTTGCAACAGATCAGTGGTTTTCAACCCTTTTCATATCAAGGTCCATTATTTATTCAGCCTTTGAGTCACGGACCACTATTTGGTGATTTAGCCTCTCAGACCCAAAACTTAGAATATTTTGTCAGGGTTGATTGCTGGATAATATGACCCTTTCCACAATTCCATGCTGTATTGATGTAGTGCCATAGGAGAGATAACAGGCAGACGTTGATCAAAATAACAATTGTTCTACATTCTCTAAATGTGTGTAGACTATTTATAGTTAATGCCGATGTTTAACAGTAATTTAACTTTTGACTCTGCCGAGGGCTACTTGTCGTGTGTTTACTATTCTAGCCAGTCGATATTTCCATTTGGAGAGTAGAATGTGGGTCCCTTTTCTGACCAGAACTGGACATTTTGAGAGAACTGGTCCTGGGGTGTTTTTGGGAGAACTGGGCACTATGTTTTTGTGGGGAACTCACTGGTTCCAACTAGCCGCAAATTGCAACACTAGATTTTTTTATAATCGGATGAATCTAGGGTTGCAATACCTCCCATAGGGATCCAATGCATGAAAACAGTTTTTTGCTATCTGATTGTATTAAACGACTTCAAACTCACCAATATTGTGGCTCTATGGAAAGCTTGGAATTTACTCTTGCTATCTGCAAAGTGTTTGTTTCTGAAATATCCACCGTAGAAATGTTAGGAGCTACTTTCTATCAAGAAATTGGCTTCAGGTGATTATTTTTTCTAAGTGCTGGAGTTTGGAAGCGCTTGTGGGAAGTCAATCAGCAGTCCTGTGTACCAGCTGGTTCTGAATGTCACATAATGCAGGAGGCAGCGGGACGCTGCGTAATAGAAGACCGAGCGCTTCCGAAGTTCAATACTTAGAAAATAAACCATGTCTGCTCGGATTTCTTGACAGAAAATAAATCATAACAATTCTACGGTGGATTTTTCAGAAACAAACACTTTGCAGATAGCAAGAGTAAATGCCAAGCTTTCCATAGAGCCACAATATTGGTGAGTTTGAAGTCGTTTAATACAATCAGATAGCAAAAAACTGTTTTCATGCATTGGATCCCTATGGGAGGTATTGCAACCCTAGATTCATCCGATTATAAAAAAAATCTAGTGTTGCAATTTGCGGCTAGGTTCCAACATGTACCTGTTTAACCCCAAACCATTTCTAATAATCACTCGATCATGATTTCATGAACACTAAAAACAGGCATACATGTTAATATACCCAGTGCCCAGTTCTGCAGTGGGTGTGCACTTCATAAACGTGCCCAGGTCTTCTGTGGCCACTTAATAATAGAAGTGCCCAGTTCTCCTCTTATCCAAATTAATCACTTGTTTTCCTGTGTTCCCCTGAAGGATCATAACACTGGACACAAATGGCTGGAATATTGTTTGAAGATATTTTTGACGTGAAAGACATTGATCCAGATGGCAAAAAGTTTGACAGAGGTGAGTTATAATCTGACTTGAAAATAACATGAATCAGGGGAAGGAAACATCAACACCTGGCTGGCACCATTGAAGATTGATTGAAGATTTTATTAGAAGGTTGTATAGGAAAAAGTACAGTTTCATGACAGTTCACCGGTACAAGGTCAACTAAAAGGAGATCCTAGTAAGCTTTATGGCTTATTTACACAGGATCCCTTTATGTATCTCATATAACATTGAAAGACAGACAGATATAATACAGTACTATGCATAGGATGTCATCAGTAACAAAAAAATAAAGAAGCAGTTAAGAAGAGAAAAAAAGGATACAAAATAAAAATATTAACAGTGGAAAAGGTGAGGTAAGGATGGGCAAATATCCGTAACCAAGCCAACATTATTCAGAGAAAAGATTTACCATCAGACGAAGAGATTATTATAGTTTGTGTAAATGTGTAATCCAGCAACTACAGCAGGTGTTCCCCCTTGATTGGGGTCATCACCATGCTGGCTTTTGGTGGTAATTTTGTCAAAATCAAATTTTCACCACAGACATACGGTAGTACAAAATGAGTGGACAATATTATTACCAGATACACACAAAGAGCTAGCCCCCGAATGACCATAACTAGAACCACTAAATAAGTGTCATTCATATTATGAAGAAAACCAGGAGACTTGACATTCAGCAATTGGGTATTATGATCAAAATAAGAACATTATAAATAATGGTGTATAAAAAAGAAAATCGAACATTTGCTAAGACCAAGTCTTTGCCACGGACACGGACACATATGTCCGTGTACAGACATATTGATGACCCCTGGTACCGAAGTCCTGACGTCATTCCTTCATCCCCTGGGTCGCGTATGTTTTTCTCTATGGAGACAATAACAGTAATTGTAGATTAAAAAAAATCATCTCAGCATCTGTCTCAGCGATATTGTCTTTGTCTTTTTGTTTAAAACAAAATGTATGACAATTCTCAATGAGGGAAAAAACAAGACCCAGGTATGATGTGTAAATTACGTCCTACTTCGGGGTATAGTCTGTTGTTGACAATGAATTTCACCCACTGCTTTGTGACAAAGTTCAAATTCTGACTTCTGTTATTCTGTTGACAATGAATTTCACCCACTGTTTTACACTGTGACAAAGTTCTAATTCTGACTTCCGTTATTTCCAAAACAGTTTAATGATATCATGTCTTGATTCTTTCTTTGTGCTAGTGTCACGTCTGCACTGTGAAAGTGAATCCTTCAAAATGGATCTCATCCTGGATGTGAACATTCAGATCTATCCTGTGGATCTTGGTAAGCAGCAATGTTTCATCTTTATTTTGTTATGGATGAGAAAAAAACAACATTACTAACAGGTAGGAGTGTCATGAAAACCGATTGATATAAATAAAAAGAAAATGATCTATCGAAGATTAATGAGCAAAAGTTCAAATTGCTACCAAGAGCCCACTTTAGCCCTATACTAATACTACTTCCCCATACAATGAATTTAGCAGATATACAAGCTCACAGTGCTTTGCATCGTGGCACGCTGTTAGGTTGTAAATTGTCTCTCAAAAACATTTGAGATGACAACTTGAGTTTCTATACCTTTAAAAAAGAAAAAAAAAAAGGAAAGACCACCAGAACAAAAGTACGACTTTAAAAGTTTTAATCAAATAGTGACTTTAATACATCAGACTTATATAGCACTTTTCATAGGACCCAAAGTTGCTTGACAAAACAAAGCTATGTCATGATCATCCATTACGGTGTCTTATGAATCCAACATACATTCATGTGTCTCTCTTATCCAGGTGATAAATTCCGTTTGGTTATCGCCAGTACATTATATGAGGATGGAACGCCCGATGATGGAGAGTATAACCCTCAGGATGACCGGCCGTCAAGGTATATAATACAGTATTGTTTGTTTGTTGTTTATTGCTTCTTTTTTCCCTCCTTCCTCCTTGGAGTGACGTCTTCATAAATTGGTCATGATATTGGAAGTAATGTCTCTGCATAATCCACACGGTTTCCACAGTGGTTGCACACAGTCAGTGTTTTATCTATCATTGTGAGATTTAAGAACTAACATGTAAAGAAAGATTACTTACTTTTTACTCTAGACGTCTCCAGATTGCTCCAGCATATGAGAATCACTGGAAGGGCTTCAGCTTGCTGTAGTGCTGCTGCTGAAGCGAGTCCGACAGATCACAGATGATTGACAATATTTTAACTTGTAGAGAGGAGGAAAAAGTCACACTCTCTGGCTCCATGTGCATTTTTTGTTTGTCCTGGATTTGACGTTTTGGCCTGCTGGCCTTCGAGGAATCAACATCTCAACTATCAGACAGTGTTATACGAACCCAGATTCTAAAAAAGTTCAACATAGCTGTACATAAGTCAGATGTGTAATCTAAATCCATGTTGATGACTTGGATGTGTGATAGCTCATCTCTCTGTGCTCTCTCAGGGCGGACCAGTTTGACTATGTGATGTACGGGAAGGTCTACAAGATCGAAGGTGACGAGACTTCAACAGAGGCTGCCACACGCCTGTAAGTTATACAACCTAGCTTTTTATGTAAAATTCTGATCTGATTTATTGGATTCTATGTGTATTAAAGGGAGTAGGATAATATTACAGTAATTTTTGTGTTTAACATTTAGCCGCCATTGACTCGAAAACGTCAATCGGTCTTTTCATTGTTTAATATCAGAAATTGAATTAGATAAAGTGGCAGTGGGAAATGTGTTAATGGGTCACTATAGAGATAACGTTAAAATACCTTTTTGAGGAAGGAGGGCTTATCTTAGCCTGGCCAGCCAGCCTCATACTGTGCATTTACTCACTCGTTCCTTCCCACAATTTAAGTCTGGACTTTGGGCTATAGGCAGCTTGAAAAGTGGGCGGGAGTAATTGCCTTGACAGACAGACTCCTCTAACCAATCAGCGTAGCAAAACATCTCTCAGCCAATCGGAAGAACGGCAAACAAACACGTCTTTTCGGCCGATGAACTCCGCTAGCGCATACGCCTGTTCCTTTTTAATTGTTGTAATTGATTCCAACTCTGAAATAACTTCACTTATTGCTTGTTTTATTGTTTCAATGTTAACTGTTACGCTTGTTGCATCGAGGGCAGCCATGTTGTTTTGAAAATGCTGCAGCAAGCAGCTACTTCACCATCTACACATGGACCAATCAGGGGAAGCTTTTCACTTGTTGTGCGGACAGCAGTTGAAACACAGTCACTGATTGGCCCCGATCAGAAAATGATCGGGACCAACTTCTCATACTCGGTGCCTATCTGCCGAAGTCCAGACCTCATACTGTGGGAAGGAGGAATGAGTGAACGCAGTATATGAGGGATTGCCCGCCAGGCTAGGCTTTTCTGCCTTTATTGGATAGTACAGTAAAGATTGACCGGAAAAGGGGAGAGAGAGACGGGGAGTGAACCTGCAGGAAAGGCCATCTGTCTCAGGAATCCAACCCGTGACTCACTGTCTGTTGGCTGTTAATGGCCACTGTTAACTGTCTTTTTATATTTCTCTAAAGCCAAAAAACAAAAGATTACAGAACATAACTGAATGAACGGCGCTCGGGCTAAACATGCCAGACTCCTGGGATATGGTCTTTAATGTCATGCGTCTGGGTTGACCGTCTGCATCCTTGTTTCAGCGCTGCGTACGTGTCCTACGGAGGTCTCCTCATGAGGCTACAGGGAGACGCCAACAATCTCCACGGCTTTGAAGTGGACTCCAGGGTTTATCTCCTGATGAAGAAACTGGCCTTCTGAAGTCTCAGCGACATACTGTACGACCATGGTTCTCACTGGTTCTCATCGTCAGGTCTGGGGAGGCCCACCAGGTGTCCAAATGGACCCTTTACGGGTCTGCATCCCTGGGATTGTACAATGGGTTATGTCGGGCACGCCCCAATCTACACTGTATAATCTGCAGTGTTAATGTAACTCTGGGAGTGTACAAATGGAACCAAATGGACCCTTATGGGTCCATTTGGTTCCATTTGTACACTCTCAGAGTTAAAGACCTGTAAGGGTCCGTTTGGGCCGCCTGATGATCCCCGGACCTGACCTTGAGAAACGGTGATTTCTCAGCTGTGCCTCGCCCTCATCATGGTTCCTGTCTCTTTAACACATGCTGTCACACTGAACTGAAAAGTGACGGAAAAGATGACAAAAGTGACACATGAGCAGCACCATCTTCCAAGGATGTTCATAAGAAATATGTTTGGAGGCTGTAGTGTTTGATATAGAAATGTTTTGTTTCATTCATTTAAAAGGGTTCTTCTAATGACATGGTGCTACTTGCTAAAGACTGTGACATTACGGAACATTTAGCTCTATGTGTTTGTCATAGAACATGTAAATAAATGTTTTTTTATATATGTATATATAATTGAGTTTGGTTTGGTTGTTACGATCTGTTTCCTTATAAAACCTGCAGCTTGTGCGTCAGTCACGCCTCATGTTACGCTCCATATATGGCCAAGACAGAATTAATTTGCAAGTGTGACTCGCGTCACGGCAACCACACTTGCAAATTAATTCTTTCCTTCCTTGTACCTTTTATGCCCATAAATGGAGATCCCTGATGTCCCTGATCAACATTAAGCCCATATCTGGGTATGTCCATTTACAGACATATTGTGTCAGTCTCATGATAGTCTCGCGTAGCCAGACAACTATTCCACAATCTCCGAATGCTATATAGAGTCTGGAACGGCAGCTCCCGAATGGCGAGTATCGGAAGTAGCCAGTGCTGCACTGAACTGTAGTCCCATTGGAAACAACAGAAACACAATAGCTCAGACAAAGTCATTCGAGCGGCCTATTCTTGTTATGGGTGTATAGTTTAAGAAAACGTTTGAAAACATCATGGAAGTACACCAATAACACCAGAGAAAGATGAAATAACGCCCCCAGAAATATTGAAAGGAGACATAACGCTTCCAGTAGGACATGTTATTGCTACTGCACCAAGGGAGCGGTTGCGTCACATCCGCTTTATCTCGCACTCATCGTTTCTATTTCCGTTTGCCAGACTGTATGCCGGGAGCATTTGCCCAAATCACGGAGGCAACAGTCTGGCCTCACGAGAATAGTCTCATGATAACCAGTGTGGTTGTCGCGATGCAGGTCACACTTGCACATTAATTCTGTCCTTGTCCCTTTTATGCCCATATATGGAGGTTAAGGGCGAGGTCGCTTCCCGCCCATAAAGCGTGTCTTACTGGTATGTCATATCTGTTTGTATGCACACATTGCACAGTATATTGTTGCTGTCGGTCAGAAACCTTTCATTCATATTTCAATTTTCGATGTTTGTTCGTAAATGTGTGCCCTACTTAGTTGCACAAAAGTATATACTACAAATATTTGAACACAATCGTCTATACCCACTATTTTTCTCTATACATTGTTTTAACAATTTTATATCCTCAAATGCACATTTGAGGATTCGGTTTGAACAGAAACCATCCATAGGCACTTGTCTACAGAGATGTGGGGGGGATAAAGTTACAGTATATGTCATCCTTCATCATATTCTCCAGGAGTAGAGGTATGGTGAGTGCATGTGTCGTGTAGGCCATGGAGACTTGAATTCAATTTAAAAAAATGTTTTTGTCGCATTCCTAAGCCAATAATTTGATTATAATAAATGTAACCCCATTGAATTAATCGGCCTACAAAGAGTCTCCTCAAATGATTGGCTGCGAGTCGACAAAAACAAAAAATGGGGTGAGTAATCGATAGAATAAAAGGCATTTTGCGGGTGAACTACTTTAAGAAGCAAGTCCCAAAAAGTGACTTCACAGATTGTATAGTTTTCACTTCGAGTGTAAGATATCTCCCTCCAGTAGATGGCGGTAATGCAACGCCCATGGAAAGAAAGAAGGTGGTGTATGGCAACATCCGGTTCCGTATCAAAAAAAGGGCGGGGCCCATAGGCGAGGAGGGAAGTTTAAGTTCGCGTAGTAAACAAAGACTGCATTATTAATAGATTATTATTGTGTATGTTAAACCAGCTTATAAACAAAACTTTTGCAAATGGAGTTAAAACATACGCCAGCCAACTAGAATAAGAATAATTATGCGGAAGGAAGGAAGAAAACAAACAAACAAACGTGATTGACGTCGCGATACATTGCTACAAAATACACTTGTCAACGCAACACCACATTGTTAGCAAGTTAGCAGCATAATCGCTAGCTGACCCGACGCTGTGGCTGCTGCTGCTATCAGAGACTACTCCACATAAATAAAATAAATACTGTTAAAATGACTTGAGGGAGAGAAAGAGAATGCCTCGAAGCAGGACCAGACTGGATTCTCTGGAGTCACGGCTGTGTAAAGCAGTAAACGATGGAGACACCAGGTGAAGTACTATTTAATTTTTTTTTTAATGTAAAAAATAAATACAAAAAATCAATCTATTGATAGCCTTGATTCAAGGCTAGTTAGTAGACTACTGGTGCTGCTTGGTTGCACTGACAGGACCCAATTAGAAACAAGTATTTCATTTTATAGAAATGATTTAATTTAATTTCAAGGACTTTAGATTTTTAGTTTTTGTGTTTTCTTCTGAAAGGAGCTATTATGTGTTGTCTTGGATATGATTCATATTGGGTTTGTTCATCAACACTCGTCTCACAAGTTATGCTACAATCTGACGTTCTATGCACCATTATGTAATGTTAAGTTCCTGGGGTTCCACAGCTAAATTAGTTAAATTAATATAACATGTTTTTCTTAACACTTGAGACTTTAACAATACAAATGGGGGCCTCCCTGACACAAAATGTTTTACATAAGAAACCTATTAAGTGACATAATAATAGACATACTAATAAACTCACCAATATTGACTGATTTAAGTATTTATTAGAAGTTTGCATAGGCAAAGGTATCGTTTCATGACAGTACAGTTGCCTGGTACTAGGTCAACTAAAAGGATATGCTCAGGAAAGCCTTTTCAGAGGAAGAGCTTTTTTTAAAAATCACACCCGTGTGAACTGAGCGGTGGTCGTGGAGGCTGCGCAACAGCAAAACAAATATATAATAATAATTATAATTATAATGAAAAAGATTAAATAAATATTTTAAAAAAAATATTTAAAATAATAATAATAATAATAATAATATGGGGGGGGGGGGTGCTTGCTTGCGTGTGAGAGAGAGAGCCATCCATCCATCCATGTCACTCAGGCCACCACTGGTATTGCAGTTGATGCTCAGGGCAGACTAGACTCAACAGCACCTCTCTGGTCACCAGGGCTACTTAGGCTACATACGGACCCACCCACCCACCCACATACATAGACGGATACACACACGGCCACGCTATGGAGACGGTGTGACCACCGCTCAAAAACTCATAACAGTGAGTGACAGACAGATCAAACTGTTACCAGTTCCTGTAAGTGGCTTTTCAGAGCGGTTTTAAAGGAAGTTAGGGATTTACACTCCTATTGCTCATCTAAGGACAGTTTGGGTAGGGTTGTCCTCTTTGTCTCTGTCAAGGCTTTGTTTAATCTAATTGTTTGGATTAACAAATCCGGCGCTGCCATGTTATTATTATGAGCAGCCTTCTGTGCTAGCCTGGCGTAGCCAGACTATATACTCTTGTAGTTAAATCCCCACGTTGTTTCAACATGGGTGTATTGTTTAGCTGTGCCAGGCTACTTCTGTACAGCCAAGTTTATTTGGGGGAGGGGACAGTTATAAATCACCCAACACTCACCCAAAACACAAACACTTTGAAAGAAATTAATCATGGCTGCATTGTGTTTAAAAAAAAGAAAGAAAAAGACAAAGCTGTCCGTAGAGGTGTAATATTGATGAGTTTGTTAATAGAATCAGGATAGTGGCTTTTCTGTTGAATGAATCCGCAGTGTTCAGAGAAAACAATTATTTTATAATACCATATACACCCCAGATCTACCATCACATTAATCTGACAAAATGTCATCCCTGTTTTTCAATTGTGATAATGCATAGCAAACATATAAAACAATGATAATATTTAATAATGATGTGAAGTGAACCTAAATATGAACTGATTTCTATTTCTTTGACAGAGCTGTCCAGACACTTCTCTCTCAGGGTGCCAGAGCAGATGTTGTTGACAGTACCGGGGTGGCTGCCATCCACCTGGCTGTAGGCAAAGAGACAGAGAAGATCACACGCTCTCTAAAGTTAATGCTGCAACATGGAACAGACCCCAATGTCAGGTAAAGTTACAGCTTCTGTTTAATGACGTGTGTCATTTTAAAGGGGACTGTTGTTGGTATTTATCATAGATTGTTGGTTGAATACAGAAATGTAAACATCACGTGGTACAGTAAGACATTAAGGCTAAAAGGATAACATACAAACAAGTCCTGTGGACTTGTTTCCATTGTGTTCCTAACTTCCTATGTATTCAATTCAGAAACCTAGCATACAAAATTAACACAATAAACAACGAATACAAACATTATATGTAGAAAAGAGATGGGAAATGTACAGCTTTACGTTCAGGCCAGGTTTGAAAGAAACCAATGTAACACATCCTTTAATGGATGGTGTTGGGAAATGCCACATTTTGGTGGCAGAGCATTAGAACGAAAACTTTCAAATGTTTCTTCTAAACTTGGGTGGTACCAGATGAGATCATGTGTGTGTGGCTGTTGGCGTCACGCACTTGTGCGGTGATTTTCACACTGTCAACACACAGAATTGCATTGGGAAGGTTTATCACATCCTCCTCACTGTATAGAATTCACAATGGATTCATGTTGGCAAAGTAATATTCAAATATGCCTTTCTGTATGACTGATGTACAGTATGAAATATTGATGCTCTTTCTCAGATCTGAAGACGGTCTAACTCCCCTCCATGTTGCTGCACTTTATGGCTGCTACCAAAACCTCAAACTGCTGCTGATGAATGGAGGGAACCCTAATGCTAAAGATCAGGTACTGATTTTGTGGGGTTTCAGGTGTCCGTTTCTTATGAATTGTCTTCCAAAAGAGAGGTGATGGCAATAATAGTAAACGCCGTAATCGTAACAAAGGTACAAATCATTAAAAACAAACAAATGTAAAAATCTGCAGTGATCTGTGTTGACGGCTGCTGGGCTGGCTTGTTTTGGATTCTGCACATTTAGTAACCTGACCGTAATATAAATTCATTTGTCTGCCTTTTTATTAACTGCTGCTGTATGTAGTCTTACCGTGCGGTACATGAAAACTGTCCGGACCGGTGATAAATGATAATGACGTTAAAGTTGATTGAGTTGGATACTCTTTCTCCCTCTAACATTTCCCTGTGTTTTTAGTTATTGAAATAATGTCATGCAACTTTTTCCAGTGCATAGCCTACTGAAGGCCTTGTTGACTAGATTTAGGAGAGATTTTGAGGCTCTTGCTCCTGAAATGATAGATTATTTATATGGGGAAAAAGCTGTCTTACAACAAGCAGAGGTTGCCAGATCTTGGCCTGGCAGAGTGGAGTGAGTGGGACTTAGCGAAGGGTCAGTTTGGTTTGTTTTCAAGGTAAACCATAACGGAGGGGTCATACCACTTTACCCACCTCATTATTTCAGAAATACATGCATCCTTGCCGGAGTGTTTATGTTGTGCCATCATGGTCGGTAGCATTCCTCCATGCACTGTATCTTTTGCAGACTTTGCACCGCTCACTTCGCACCGGTGCGAATTGAGCCTTTTAGACCCTTTTAGATAGGCAGTAGACTGACAGAAAATGGGGAGAGAGATGGGGAGTGACACATGGCAAAGGTCGTTGAGATCAGGATTCAAACCTGCAACATGCTGTCAGGCATCAGAGCCTAGTATGTGGTATGTGCCTGGAGTCTGGACCGCTAGCCCCCCCAACGCAATATTGTTTGTTTATAAATGGAGTAGTGTGTATATGAGCCATGTACAATTTAGTGTTGATCCGATTCCAGTAACAAGGACATCAAAGTTCATGTGTTTTTGAAAATAGGAGACATGGCAGCGACTAAATAATGAGGCAACATGTAAACACTACCTGAAAAAATACTTCTTTCATTTATTATTTGTATTTCAAACTTTATAAAAAGAAAATATATGTTTGTTTCTTGTGAGAAATAAGAAACATGTCATGTGGCTTTTTCACTGTGTCCTAATTGTGGTTCTGCGCTCACTCTCATTCATTATATTCCTGTGTCAAGTGTGACACCAAGTGGTTACATTTGGTATTACTGGTCTTAAGCTCAAACCCATGTTTATATGCCTACTGGCACTACTAAAGGAGTTACATTGACCTTCACAATCATACATACATTATAGTAGACACAAACTGTGACAGTTGATGATATAAGAAACTTACTGGGACTTTTGTTTTTAATTGTTACTCATTAATCAAGTAGCCAGAAGAACAAAAACAGCAGGTTACAGCTTACTTGAATATACCACTTGAAAATAAGATCTTTGTTAATTCTCTATTGCTCTAATTAACTCTAGAAATAGCTTTTGTCAGATTGTAACAGTATCGCCAGTAATCATAGTTAAAGACGGCAGAGATTAGGAGATGACAGGGAGAAACAAATGAAAGAGAAGATGCAGCTTATTGAAGATCTGCAGAAATAAGAGGGGAAAGATGAATGGATTGAGAAGCAGAACAGGAGTCAACTGATGGAGATGCAGATGTTACATTTTGAGAAGAGCGACAGGAAAAATGCAGTGAGAATAGAGAGACGAGATCAGAAGCAGGTACAGCGACGACACATTATAATATTTTATTTTATTTTACAGATGCAGTCTAAAATCATTACATTGTGACTCACATAATATTTGATAACTGTAAATGATGGTATTAATGTATTTAGGGTTTTTATATAAGCAAAAAAGCCTTAATATAGAATAAAACCACCATCACTGACTCATACGAATGAACTGCTTAACCTATGTTTACATACACAATAGCTATGACAACCCCCTCCCATCTCTTAAAGTTGGCAACCTTGCGTTGGCATTGCTATGACCGTTCTTTATATTTCCTCTCTGTGGAAAAGGTTTTACATTTAAAGTGCTGATACCTGCAGATACTCTGCCCTGTTAACGTATGTCATTATGTTTATATCTTTGATGCTTGGTTCCCTTGTTTACCTGTGAACCTCAACCTACCACTACACTGTCTCCTTGCCTTTGATGCATGTGTTCACTAGGGATGGGACGATAAGCGAAATAACCTTTTATCGTGATTAAAAACACTTACAATAATCGTATCGTGGAGATTTAATTTATCGTGATATTGTCCTCCGTCATGCACTGGGATCAATTCACCTTTTATTTGCCGAGCTGCATATCCGGTACCACTTAAACCCACCATAATACGTACTTGATAAAGTCTTTTTTTCAATCTCTATCAAATGCGTTGCGACGCGTTGTGAGCAATTTTTTGGCAAATGTTCCGCCCAGGATAATGGATTTTTGATTATCGCGATAATATCGTAAATCGCGATTTATTTTGTCACAATAATCGTGTTATGAAATATCGTCCCATGATCCCATGTGTTCACCGTGCTTATTGTAAGTCGCTCTGCATACGAAAATGCCTAAATTGTAAATTATATCCACGCAGGATGGAAATACACCCAGACAGCTGGCAGAAAGCTGGCAGAAATTTAAACCAGACAACAGGAAGTGTGCCCAGCTCCTTCGTGAGTACCAGGCCAATTCAACGGACGCAGAGGAAGAGGAAATGCCTCAGTTTCAATACTGTAAGTCCTTCAGTTAGAAACCTGTGCACAAATGTATGTATTTATTTTTTTAGTTGTCCCTCAGCACTTCTGCTGCTGCACCACAGAAGCCCCTATTTTATGCTTATGTATCATAAAATATACAGTATATAATATTATATGCTGTATATTCTTGAAAACCCTTAAAAGAAGATTAGAAATATATTAAACATTGACACCTATAATGACTTGTCAAAAATAGGAATGCCAGGTTGAAAATATTGATGTGTCTTCTCCCATCCCACAAACCCAAAGAACTGGGTTTAAAAGAGGTTGGGTTGGGAAATCAAATTCAGTCCAAACATATACTGTACAGACATGCATTATATGGTATCCATCCAATGTCTAATTTCTAATTGAAATCCATAGCAATAAATAGGTGCTTATGACCATTCTGTGCTCAAGCCTGTGCTGCTCAGTGCTCACCTAATCTCTCCTCGCCAGATGTGGACTTGACTTGCTGGAAGTCTGGCTGACTATAACCAGCCTATAATGTGAGATTCAAAATAAATAACTGAGCCTTGTTTATGTCATAGTTAACTATCAGAAATGAGACTAATCGTTATGGTGATCAGATTTGGATGCCTTCGGTTTGCTGGAGGAAAATGGATGCTTTTACATGTTTGGTTATGGCCAATAATAACACAATTTATTAAATATCATGATTGATCTCTCATCCCAGTCATCCTATGATGATGATGCTGGCCCCCCACAACCAGCTCCAACCCAATCCGGTTGCAGTCCTCTACTTTGAATAACCTTTGACTTCATAGGTGCAAATTAATAAAGAAATGATAATAATGATCATAATAATAATTCCTCCAATAAGTAAAATACATGAGATTTATCTAGCTAATACAATACATTCTAATCAGCAGCTATTTCACTAATACATGTGGCATTTGAAGGAACTGTATATTATCAGACGTTGATCGTTGAAACTGTGACGCATATCATGGAATAGTCACAGACGGGTCATATTTGACACAAGAAAGCAAAATTAAATGTAATTTATTAAAATACCTTGAAAACAAATGTTCCCTTTGTTCTCTACAGCCCTTTACTCTGGCACGGACACTAGCAGCTATCCCGAGTCTGACTGCAGTATGAGCTCCCGCTTATCCATCATAAGTGACTTTGGAGATGCCGCTCTGAGCAGCACGAGACGTTCCTCCATGTTTGACCAGTCTGCTTTTAACGGAGCGCCGTGGAGCAGAGAGTCTGGTCGGGTGCATCATGATGCCCGCTCCATCCTGTCCAGCACTCGTATGTCTGCAGCGTTAAACGCAGAGAGCGCCCTGTCAGTGCGCCAGAAAGACGCCCTGTTTCACGATATCAGTGCATTACCGTCCGAGGAAAAAGCAGAGACTGATATGACTGATGTGAGGTTCTCCCGTCCATCAGCGGCACGCAAGAGCGTGAGCTTCAGGGGCGTAGATGAGTTTTTCCCCGTTTTTACTAGTCCTGAATCTCCAAAACGACAGCCGGCCGAGGCCGACTACGGTCCCACCCACGACTTCACCTTTGACCTGTCCGAGTACTCTGGCTTCCTGGATTCTGAGCGCATGGTCACCGTCTTACCCCAGCGCCAGGGGATCGACGTCACGTCCCCGGATCACGTCTACGTCTTCTGCAATGAGAACAGCGAGAACTCGGAAGAGGACTTGGAGAAGACGGTCATCAGTCTCTACAGCGGCTCTGGCAGCAGTGGTAGCAGTCACTACAGCAGCTGTGAAAGCGACCATTACACCAGCGCCCTGGAGGGACCCCAAAACCCCAGACCACCACCGGCAGGCACTGAGGAGGACGAGAGAGATGGTATCGAATCTGACGATGATGAGACCAACATCTTTCCACACACTGAGGGAGGAACCATTACTCGTGACGACATGAGAACCAAAATAGAAGAGGTGGTATCAGACATGATAAATAACCTAGTTTTATCTGACCGAACAGCGTCAACTGACGTTGCTCAAAGCTGCCCTCAAGAGGTGTCGTCTGTACACGCCGCAAGTCAAGACACGTGTACTACTCCCTCGGCCAGTGTGCCTGCAGCGCTGGAGGACGACTTTGATATGACATTCACCCCTAGTCCTTTCATAACGGGAAGGTCGCGCTCGAGACAGAGCCGCTGCTCGCAGAGGAGCAGCAGAACGTCAGAGAGTCTCTTATCCTCGACGAGTCTGTTTGAGGAGACTCTACCCACACCGGTACGATCCAGCCGCCGCACCCCCAGGTCTCAGAGCAGCAGCGACGACGTCTTTTACAACTCGCCCGCCGGCGGGCGTTTCACACCGCAGTTGTCTGGGAATGGGGACTGTTTGCCCATCGACGAGGAGACGCAGTGCAGCACCCTGCGAGCAGGGTCAAGTGTTGGCGATAGCCAAGGTGACACTCTTATCATCTCCAGGAGCCAGAAGGTCGATGAAACACAGACTTTGACTTTGTCCGACACGGTCGTACTAGAGAATAACTCCTCAACAGATGACTATGAAAGACACCACCAAGAGCTTATTCTAGCTATGCGGAATGAGGATGAGAGCTCCTCAACAGACGACTCTGAAAAACGCCACAGAGAGCTTATCCTGGCTATGCGGGCTGAGGTGAATGGCGGGGATTTTCTCACCGATGACCTGACGAGCACGGACGAGGCATCTACGAGCCACGATGCAAAATGCTCACCGGGATCGGACCGAGCCGGCGGCAGCCTGCAAAGGACAAACGGCTGGATGACCGAGGACTGCGGCAGCTCTCAGTCCGCATCGGCATCCGGCAGCTCTCAGTCCGCGTCTGTGTCATCCTATTCATCGTCATCTTCATCGTCCGGCTCCAGCTGCTTCTCCCCGCCGGGGAGGTCCGGGGGGGACAGCGACCCACCCTACACCCCCGGCACAGGATGCACGCCCCGCTACAGCATGAGCCGGCTGTCGACCGGCCGCCGGTCACGGCACAACCTGTCCAGTCTGTCTTACACCCCCGGAGGGCGACCGCACCTCCTGGACCTGGACGAGCCCGTGGAGTACCTCTACACGGACTGTGAGCGAGGCCTGGAGCTCATCGAGACCCACATCCCCTCCTCCTCCAACACCTCCGTATGCTCCAGCAGTGACGACACTGTGCTCTACGACTGGCGCTCCATGCAGGTAGGTCTGGCTGTCACCATTAAAACAACATGGATGATTTAATTATCACACAAATAATTGATCGATTTAAAGGATTTAATTGTGTTTTGACAAATGGCTTAAATGCAAAAGAAATTACTGACAAATGTATAATTTTATACAATAAAAAAAAGCTGATCTGCAATTTTACAACGAGTGACGTGTTGTAAGCTTGCAGATCTGCTATTTTTGGAAAATAGTTGCGATTAGGCAATGTAATAACTGTGACTGGCGCTCCACGCAGGCCGAGGTGGTGGCGAGGTGCAAAGGGAAGGAGAACCGGCAACCTCAGAAGGTGGCGGCGGTGCAGCGGCCGGAGGAAGTGCTGAAGGTGGTCGAGGAAGAGGAGTTGCCGGTGGCGGCCAGAGGGCTGACGGACAAGGAGCTGAGACGCAGGCTCCTGGACCTGGGGGAGAGCCCGGGCCCCATCACCAGCCGCACGCGCCCCACATACACCCGGAGGCTGGGCCGACTGCTGCTGGAGTCCTGCTCCCAGTCGCCCAGGACAGAGAAGCAGCTGGACAAGTCACAGACAGGTATAGGCTGTCACGATTATGACATTTTACATGACGATTAATTGTCACTCAAATAATTACGATTAACGATTTAATTGTGTATTTGTCGTTGATAATTACATTTCTGTTTGGCCTTTAGGCTTTGAAGTTGCACATGGCAGATATGACACATAACCTAAATATACAAAGAAAGGACTGACATATTAGACAACTTTCTACTTAAAAAAATAACATTGATAGTGGAAATAGACGATCTACAAGCTCACAACGTGTCGCGATGCGACGCGTTGTGAGCTTGTAGATCTGCTATTTCCACTATTTCTGAAAATGTTTGTAAATGTATGAACATTTTTCAACATTCACGATTATGACGATTATGACAAAATATTTGCGATTATGTCAAATAATTGCGATTAGACGATATGTAATAATTGTGACAGCCCTACAGACAGGTAATGCACATGTTGCTAAGCAATGGTGGTCGATTGTTACTGCAGTGGTTCTCAAACTTTGGAATTTGAAGGTCTCCCCTATACTTTGACAGCGTACAAACGGAACCCTGTTTGTTGTATACTGTCAAAGTTACAGACTTGTATGGGTCAATTTAGACCCCCATGAAGGAACCTAGAGAGTCCCTGGAATCCACTTTGAGAACCACTTTGTTACTGTATTCGGTGATGAAGATCATAATCTATGGAATATGAATTGTATTCACTGCCAAGTTTTGAAATGGCGTTTCATCAACAAACAAAAAAATCCCCATTATTCCAAGAGTGGAAACCACACAGCAAGTAATATATTATCCACTGACGCCACAAGTGATGTTCTCTCATTATGTTTTCTCTGGATAGTCGGGGATCACAGTGCAGAACTGTGCCGGGCGATGAGGACGTTCGTGCTCCCTGACTGCCAGGCTGATGAGCTGGCACTGGGCCAGGAATTTGACCAACCCAACCCCAACAGGAAGTGGAGGGAAGGCATCATAAAGTCCAGCTTCAACTACCTGCTGCTTGACCCCAGGTCAGTTCTTTATTCCTGTGTATGTACGGCGGCCGCACCTCTATTAAAGAACGGGTACACATTATTGTGTATCATTATTTTATGCTTTAGATATTGAAAAATCACACCCGTGTGAACTGAGCGGTGGTTTACCCACCAACCCCTCCCCCCTTCCCCCCTGTGTGTGTGTGTGTGTGTGTGTGTGTGTGCGTGCGTGCGTGCGTGTGTGTGTGTGTGTGTGCCTGGTCTGGCCTGGCCTGAAAACAGCGCCCCTCCCTTAACATGTGTGGTCAGAAAAGGTACTACACCACAGGCTTGAGGCTACATACGGACGCACCCACATACACGTACCTCTACACACACGGCCACGTATAGGAGCGGCGTGACCACTGCTCAAAAATAGCAGATATACAAGCTCCCAGCGCGGCACCGAGTGCCGCGCTGCGAGCTTGTAGATCTGCTATAAGATCTGAGCGCTAAAAAATGAACAGAATGGAGGGCATGAAATCAATGTACTTTAATCATACTGTATATTACAAAAAATAAAAGCCAACCTGTTTCGACCAAGCTGGTCTTCATCATGGGCAGAGTGCTCGGATCTGTTCTTTTTCATACCATTTACAATATCTGTACAAAATAAAAAACCTTCAAATGTACTATTTTAAACAGAAAACATAGCTAGGGTTCATGTTGTTAAATATTTCCCTTTCAGAGTGACTAACAACCTGCCGTTCCGGAGTCGGAACATGACACCCCAGGAGTGCTACCAGACTTTTATCGGGGCCATTTTCTACGTGGGGAAGGGCAAGCGTTCTCGGCCCTACAGCCACCTGTACGAGGCCTTGGAATACCACAAAGGAGACAAGACATCCAAGGTGTGTTCTCTATGAAGCAAGCCTTCCAAAGAAATCTATGTAGCTGAGGAGTATTCGTCTCTGGTGTCCCTGCTGTCGGGGCGGACACCTCTTATCTCCACGTGTTAACTTTTTGTGTTCTTTTTTTCTTTTCCCGTAAATTAACGCCCTACTTGATCGCACAGTGTCATACAACTGTATCAAAATTAGCAGATCTACAAGCTCGAATTGTTTTGAACTTGTGGATCTGCTGCTTTTGACATATACAGTATATGGTATGAAAGATACAGATATGTGTTTTCATTTTTCAGCCAAAATTATTTGATCAATACATTTTTAGTGAATTCTGATTATCTAAAGAATTGACTAAAATAGCCCATATGAAAGCTCTACAACGTAGCGATGTGTTGTGAGCTTGTAGATCGGCTATTTTTGGCAAAGAGATTTGGCATGTGGACTAGAGCAGTGGTTCTCAAACTTGGGGTCGGGACCCCAAGTGGGGTCCCCAAATTATTTTGCGGGGTCCCCAGATGATTAGCTTAATGTAAAAAAAAGAATCTCACTCATTTATAGCCCAAGGAATGTTTTTTGTGCAAAACAAATGCTTGCAATGGATTCGGCATCATGACAAACCCCTAGTTAGACACCTCACATCCTACTTAAATACCCAGAAAAAAAGTGTTTTTCTGGGTATTTTCCTCCTGTATAGAAAGTCGATGGGAGCCCAACTTGATTTGGCCGCTGTGGCGACCCCGAATGTCGCCGACTTGCTAAATCATTAGAGCATGCCCTGGGCTACATCTGTGCAAAATCTTACGCTTTTAGACTAACTAGCACGAAATGACCATGTAATCTCCCTAACGCCCCCGACTAGTCACATTAAATGTAATACCTACAATTCCAAGTGCTTGTCAGGGTGGGGGTCCCCAGTTCACATGTTTATTTTGGGGGTCACAGCCTAAAAAGGTTTGACAACCCCTGGACTAGAGGGACTCTTTTACAAAGTATATTGGGTTTAACAGTGTTTCTTACACAAACCTCTCTTGTTGTCCATGGACCAGAAACTGTGCTCCAAGGTGCAGCACATCCTGCAGGTGTGGAGCGGCGGACAGGGAGTCGTCTCACTGCACTGCTTCCAGAACGTCATCCCAGTGGAAGCATACACACGAGAGGCCTGCATGGTCGACGCTCTGGGTGAGTGCTCTGCCAACCATTTTATTTACCCAAACACTCGTGGATCCCTCAATCACCACAACTGATGTCATGTCTTTTTAGATTCCATACTTCCATAAGCCTTGTCTTCTTTAAATGCATGATACGCACCGAAAATAGTTGAACTTTAGCCAAAAATAGCATTCTACAAGCTCAGCTATTTTCAACAAAGGGGATTGATGTAGAGGGGGGAAAAGAGCAGACCAAGTACAGAGTCAAAGGTCAAGTTTACTAAGTATTGACGGTTTAAGTGGTTATTAAATGTCTGAAAATTCACAGTAAGATGAGTCTATCAAACACTGATATGATCAAGTAGGCCATTAATTTACGAAAAAACAAAAAGTTAAAACATGGAGATAAGAGGTTCTGCCCGCACAGCAATACCATATCAAACTGAGGGGGGTCCTTGAAATGAACAAGAAGGGTTTTAGAACCACTGATCTAAAAGCCTGGACCTCCTGCGTTAACCCATTAAGATTCTCTTTTTAACATTTGTAACTCAACTCTTTCTGATCTCTGGGTCCCCGGAACAACATATTTTGAGATGAGGGTCCGTGGTCAAATCCATAATAATTGTACGGGTCCTTGACATTAAAACGTTTGAGCACCACCGATAAAGAAACAGGTTTTTTCAGAAAACCGGATTTAGAAGACATTTCTAGAATGGGCCTCAGGCAGTGTTTTTTTTTACAGCAAATTTTGATTTAGTTTTAGTCATAGTCTTTTGAATAAAATGTCATTTAGTTTTAGTCATAATTTAGTCACCTGAAAAGATTTTTCGGTGACTAAATCTACAGTTGATTTAGTCAACTGTCATGTATTTTGGCAGGCCTTGATGACATTGTAATGTCTGATTTTACACTTAGTTGTGTGCTGAAAATAGCCGATCTACAAGCGCGACGCGTTGTGAGCTTGTAGATCTGCTATTTTCAGCACGCAACACCTGAGACCAACCAAACATAAAATGACTCTCTTCTCCACTAGTCCCTCCCTAACGTTTTAGTCTAGTTTTTATTTTGTTGACGAAATTGACAATATATAGTAAGTCTTAGTTTTAGTCATCACAGCTTAGTTTTTATTTCGTTTTTATTTAGTTTTCGTCAGTGAAAAATGCATTCGACAAACATTTTTCGTCATAGTTTTGGCCTCAGGTCTTGATGGGTTGCTTGGCCCCACAGGGTTGAAGATGCTGACCAACCAGAAGCGAGGGGACTTCTATGGCGTGGTGTCCACCTGGCCGGCCAGGCAGCGGCGGCAGCTGGGCGTCCACCTGCTCTACAGAGCCATGCAGATCTTCCTGGCCGAGGGGGAGAGGCAGCTCCGGCCTGCCGACATCAGACAGTAGCGACCCCCGCTGGAGGCCAGCGGGAACTACAGCGCAGAACAACCCATCTTTGGGAGGAAAGGAAAATACCACTTTTTATATTCTTTAGACTTTTGTGATGTTTGCTTCTGTTTCCTCAGCATTTAGTTCTGGTCCCAGTTTGTTTGTTACGGCTGTAGAGAAACAGCCCTGTAGAACATTCTCTCTGTTCTCCAGCTTTTGTTTAAAAAGCTAAATTTATTTTGTGCTCGGGGAACTTTTAACTGTTTGCTTGGAGCAAGTTCAGACACGCCGACTTGCAAATTGGTTAAAGTACAATTTATGTTTGAAAATGCTTTTAGACAAATGTTGGAGAACAGACTGGCACCATAGAGAACGATCGTTCATCACTTGGAAGAACAGCAGGTACTTCATTGATATGTGAAAGTGTTATTAGTATTTTACCAGGGCATTAAGATTATGGCTAAAATGTCAATCCAGATCATTTGCATATTGTAATCATGACTATTAATATAATCACAGTTGCTGATCATGATTTTAGTGGTAGAAAGATGTTTCTAACATTTCCTTAAGTCTTTGTTACTCGGTGTGCTTCGTTGCTGTCAGGCAGAAACTCCATATTTCATCTTTTTATGTTTTATACAATGTTCTGTTTATTAATCACTGTGTACTGGTCAGGATGAGATGAGGACAACAGCCTCCGGTAAGGTGTTTGAATTAATTGCCACATTTTAGAATTACATAACATCATGATTTTCGATTATGTTTGACTAATTGTGCAGCCCTAATTAAGCTTGATCACTGAAGTGTACAGATGGTGAGAAATTCTGTATGGGCTGTTAAGCTCTAGTATATATTCAGTTGACGAATAGCAAAAATGGCTTATCTACAGTAAAAGCTCACAATGCATCGCAACACCTGCTGTTTTAGCATGCAGAGAGAGAGATACGCATTCTCCAAAAAATAGATCATCCTTGTCTTATCAAAACGGAGGACTTTTATCAATCCGAGGAGTCTTATTACATAGTACTGCAACTGATGGAGGGTGGAGAGCTATTTGACAGAGTGAGGTTAAATAAATTGTTGGAGGAGCCAATAGCTAAACTCTATTTTTACCAGATGGTTTGTGCGGTGGAGTATCTCCACAACAACGGCATCATCCACAGATACCTGAAACCGGAGTACATGCATGCATGCCTTGTATGCTGCATGCATGCATGCATGCATGCAGCATACCAGGTTGAAAGAGGTTAAAATGGACTTTGAGAGGACATTAGTGACACACTGGACCAACAGTGTACTGCTGTTTTTATTCTAGCCTCTTGACTAAGGACTAGTTTACACCTGGAACAGTTTACACTGGTAATCTCTGCTAGAGAGAAACGTGGCAGTAATGTCCAAGAATTAACTTGGAACCACGGGTTAAGATGCAGCTATCTTTTTTTATTTTTATAATTACAGAAATCAGTGGAAGCAGTCATCGTATAATCCTTTTACAAAACCATGTGCTGACTGGCCAGATCAAACATCTAT
The DNA here is from genome assembly GCF_963921795.1 of Nannobrachium achirus. Taxonomy (NCBI): domain Eukaryota; kingdom Metazoa; phylum Chordata; class Actinopteri; order Myctophiformes; family Myctophidae; genus Nannobrachium; species Nannobrachium achirus. The sequence continues at coordinate 43,114,907 of NC_137810.1, forward strand.
GTTTTTTATTCATCCTCGTTCAAAGAACCTGATTAGGATTACAGGGCTTCCACGTCACATGAAATGTAAAGCTTAAAGACCAGAATGAACACAAAAAATATATATATGACAACAATTGTTTTCTTTTTCTTTCGTGAACAGAGAGCTCCTTTGTCTTTATGAAATGTCTATATGAAATTAAGCTGTTTGTTATCCCTTTATTAGTTTTATTATTAACTTCAGTGTGACTGTAAGAAGAACAATGTGCCACAGAAGTTTACTTTGTTTTAGGTAGGGTAAGTGATGTTTTAGTGGGGAAAAAAGGTTTTTGTTAAAATGTTAAAGCTTTATATTCTGACAGTAATCATTAGCTTTAGAGTGTTTGTTCAGTAACAGGTGTCTCCCTATCTTTCCAACTCTTTAATTAAACAGAAAATACATTTTCTGGTAGGTTACCAGCCAATCAAGAGAGTACCCATTCATCAGTTTAATTTTTGTTCATTTTCTTTTGGTTCCAGTTCCAATTTTGTCTTATTTATTTGTGTCATCACTTCCAATTTTAATCTTTGTCCTCCTTTATACTCTCCAATCTTTGAGGTCTCTCTCCTGATTGGATAAAAACGGTATCCTGACCTGAAAATTCATTTTCTGTTCATTAATAAAGGCTGGAGAGTCAAGGAGACTCCTGTAACTGAATAAACACTATTACAATGATTACTATCAGAATATAGAGCTATTTAAAACCTATTCTAAATACAGGGTTCCCACGGTCATGAAATTCCTGGAAATATTTTGAAATTAGAAAAAAAAAATCCAGTACTGGAAAAGTTTTGGAATTGATCAAGGAAGGTCTTGGAAAAAATAGCTATGCATTGTCTTTGGTTATTGATTTTGTTAATACCTCTGAAATGACAAATTCAACATTGGCCAAATTGTCAAATATTAGAGGCAGAGATTTTGAAAATGGCAGATCTACATGTTCACAATGCCTCGTGTTGTGAGCATGTAGATCTGCTATTTTCACAATAAAACCGCGTTATACAAAATTCCTCTACTCTTAGTGCTCGTCAGGGTGCCGGGGTCCCAATATGATTATTTCGGGGGTCACGGCCTGAAAAGGTTGAGAACCACTGGCATACACTACCTGTCTTTGGGCATTGCACATAGGAGTAAGCGACTCGTTATTGAGCTGAATTATTGTTATATAGTCCTGGAAATCGGGTTAAATATTCTGGAAAAGTTTTGGAAATTAATTGGTAAAGATGTGTGGGAACCCTGTAAATAGCTTACCCTACCTTTAAATTAAATCCAAATACATATGTTCCAGTCAAGGATAACCGTTCTTATCCAAAGTCAACAACAAATAAATATGACAAAACTCCCTCCTGAAAGAACATCCACCAGTGGAAGAATCATGTTAAAAAAATAATGACCTAAAAAGGATGGCGCAGTAGTAATCAAATGTTTAGGATTTTAGCATTACAACCAGGATGTGAATTTCCCACCTATGTACCTGCCAACACATTTTGATTTAGTCCGTCATTGTAAGTCTGTTATAGTGAAAACCTATCTATAAGCTCAGAAGTTTTATTTTTATATAATTGTGAAGATTTATGAAATTATTTTTTACAATTGTTAAACATTGCCTCTGACAAAATAGGAACGTCAGGTGCTGTAGCAGAAGGTGATGTATTGTTGTAGCATTAACATAGTTGTAGATAATATTGACACATTGATAGTTGTGTACTGTATAGTGAGATAATCTGTTATCAATTTTTTTGATTGTTGGTGTTTTTTTTGTCTTGAGTCTGAAATGTATTGGTCTACTTAACATTGGGTCATTGCCATCACACAGTGTTGGTGCAGTTTAATCTACAAATTCTCAGATGACCACAAATAATAATAATGGATTTGTTGTATTTCATAAGCATGTCAAATACAGTGTAATGACATTTTGGATTAACATGATTTAGTAAAGACAAGCCAATCACTTGAAATGTGCACTCTAAAGCCCAATTAAAAACAAGCAAACATTGAAATTGAGTTGCATAACTACACTCCACCACCACCACAATCATTCTGTTGTATTTTTCTTTGTGCAGAAGACTGCATTCATGTCTTTTTTTAATATGACTATAATTGGAGATTGTTAATGACCCATTTTGCTCAAAGTTCTTAAGTGAATTATGTCTGCTGTTTTTGTCTGTATATAATATCATAGCTTGTTATGTATCTCTGTCTGATTTTATTAGTAATACTGTCATGGTGGATGGGTAGAAAAATCATTCTTATATCTTGTATTGTTTGTAGCATTAATTGCCAAACACTTGGTAAACATGCAGGTTAAAACAATGTCTAGTTAAATAATTCTAGGTTCATTATTTTTGTAATGTTGATTTCTTATATGCTCACTGTTAACCATGTTTCTCTTTGCATTTCTTAATCAGTACTATGTTTGTTTTCTATTTTATAGCCTTTTGATAAAATACAGATGATAACTGAACTGGCATCGCCAAGTTTTTATTTCCTGGCTTCTACCGCCCTCTAGTGGACAGAGTAAACCTCTCATCCTTTTCAACCAAAACACATGATCTGTCTATTTTGCCTTTTAGCATTTTATACTAGTGAGTTGTAATGGGTAGTAAAACACTAACACACTCATTGCCTTCATAAGAAATGTATTCAAATTATTACATTGAGATTGCATCAGTTTACCATCTATGAAACAGCCTGCGATTAGTATAAATGTATTAATCAAGGAGATTATTCATCTTCTAGGGCATATGGTGTCCTCAATTAAACAGTATTATTTTTATGAGTTCATAATCTTCAACCCCGTCGATGTACAGTATTCTCATGCAGTATACTCTTTGTCATAGCTGAGCTGTTAATTCAATGGATTTAGGCAGCTGTCTTCTCTTCAGAGAGAAAGTAAGCCTATCTGAGTACAGTATTAGTGAAGGTCTGGGCTTCATTAGATCAAGGGTTCCCAATGTTTTCAAGCTGCGACCCCCCAGAATTGTCCTGTTTGAACTGGGGACCCCCACTCTGAAAAGCACTTGGAATTGTAGACATTATATTTTAGTTTGACTCTGTTCCAAAGATACTGTAAATATTGTGAAAGTAGCTGATGTATGAGCTCCCAATGCAGAGGCATTGAGCTTATTTAGGTCATCTATTTTCGTTAGTAAATTTGCCTCTATTTTAGGTATATTTTGGCCAATTAGGATTAAGTCCTTAAATTGCAGATACCCTGTATAGTACTGTTATACTATATGTTAGTTTGTTTAGTGAGAAAACAATGTTGCACATTAAGCTAATCATCTGAGGGACCCCAGGAAATACTTTGATAATTTCATTAGATAAAAAAAAAAAAAAAGTCTAATGAAAATAGACGATCTATAAGCTCACCAGCCCTGGTTGTGACCTCTTGGTGGCTTTGCTAGATGTATTCTGAATTATATGGACTTGTGTTGACTACCAAGCCAGGAGACATTCTAATGACTTGTTTAGGTGATAAGTTGTTGACTCACTGGCAGACACAATTCACCACACAACTCTTTAATATTTAATTTGTCTGCTAGACAAAAAACAACAACAAACATAGAACTGGGTTGTGCATTTTATGACTCCAGCATTAAAGGCTCTTATCATGAGCCTTTCATTCTAATATAAATCATTTATTTATAACACTTTGCAATTTTAATGTTTAATAAGAAGCTTCAAAAGTTCTGGAGAGAATGTGTAGTCTGTATGAGAAAGTCATACTGTAGATCAGTGGTTCTCAAACATTTTCACATCAAAGGACCCCCAAATTGATATGTATATTTGGCCACGGATCCCCATCTGTGTGCCAGGAATTTCCAGAAGATTTGTGGTGTTATCATTTCTTCAAATTGATTGAAATGTTACACAATTTTCCAAGATAGTTCTAAATCCTTTAAAAAGATGATCTACAATCTCACAATGCAACATGTTCTGAGATTGTTGATTGGCTATTGATAGTTAAGTATAAAAATAGGGTTTAAGTGATTAAACAGATTTTGACGCTAAATGAATTAACACATTTTTTTAGGGACCCCTTGAAACCCCCTTTAATGACCACCAGGGGTCCTCGGACCCCACTTTGAGAACCACTGCCTTAGAAAGTGCATCAAAGTGGGATGGCAGTAACAAAGGGCCTTATTAGTCTGTGCTTGACTTGGTGACAAATGGAACATGTTTCTGAGAAGAAACAACATTCATTATTTTCACCGCTTCAAAGGAAAATGGGCATAAAATAAATGACTCCCAAGAAAGCCTGCAAGTGAGTCATAATTCACAAAGAATGATTCATAAAAAAAAGAAAGTGTATCGTTGCTGTCGGCAGAAACCTCTTATCTCTATTTTCTAACTTTTTGTGAATTATTTCTTAAAGGGGAAGACCACCCATTTTCAATATTGAACTATGTCATTAATATACCTTAGAGGAGTTGTGTGGAAATTAAAAAAAAGTCCCCCCCTCTTCTGTGTTGCCTAGAACTGGAGGATTGATTGACTTTACAATACAAACCCCCAAATCAATCCTCCAGTTCTAGGCAACACAGAAGAGGGGGAACTTTTTTTTTTAATTTCCACACAACTCCTCTAAGGTATATTAATGACATAGTTCAATGTTGAAAATGGGTGGTCTTCCCCTTTAAATGAGTGCCCAGTGCCCTGCTTGATCATACAACAGTGTCGCACAAAAGCATCAAAAGTAGGAGATCTGCCAGCTCGTTTGAGCTTGTAGATCTTCTACCTTTGCTGTAAAAGTAACAGTTTTGGACATACAAGGTTTCCACCTGACAGAGACGACATTCGATGAGAACAGAAATGTTGCAGCTTTCCAGAAATCTTTTACACGGCTGTTTTAATTTTATATTTCAAACGTGATTAAACTGAGCAGACTCTGACCTCTTATTGCTGCACACTGCATCCCACTCAAATCTCCTCTTGATGAAAGTGACACAGAGACCCATCACACCACAGCTTTTCTTTGATTGACTGAGTTTATTTTAAAGATCAAGTTACAGTACACCAGAGACATCTTGCAGCATTATCATGTTTTATTATGATGACATAATTCATGGTCCTTACCTGGTTCAGGAGAGCTGGCCATTCAAAAAGAGAGAGAGAGAGCATACATTCAAAATATTATGAGGAGCTCTGTTTCAAAGTGAGATAATTATCTACAATTTGATAAACAGTGGCATCTTTACTTGATGGACTTGATCACAAAAAAGAAATCTCTGGACATGGTTTGTAGCAAGATAATAATGCAATTCCCTTGTTGACAAAATAGTTAAGAACAGCTCTATATTTTGAAAGATCAAAATCTCGAAGTCAATACTAGCTGGTAAACCCTCCTGGTCGGGAATTCACATTTCATTTTCAGTCAGCTGACCTGTCTGCTGAATGAAAATGAAACATGAATTTAGCAGGCTAGCATTCGCTGTCACAATCAAGACATTTTGTAGATGATGAATTGTTATAGAGATGATTGCTTTTAACAATGTAATTGTGTTTTTGGCATTGAACATTGGAACATACCAATAAAAAATAAATGTATTTCAGGGATTGTAAACAAACATTGCACTGGGCAGATATGACAAATAACTTACTATAATATATACAAAGATAGGTGACAATGACAGTACCAATAATCAAAATAAATGATACAATGAAATTACGCTTAAAAAAAAATAGCCAATCTCATACCATGCAAGCTTCCAGATTTGCCATTTCTGCTCTTTCTGAACAATGTCAACAAATTAATTCAAACTGACAATTATGAAAAAAAGAATTGTGATTATCTCAAAGAATCACAATCATGTAATAATTATGACAGTCTATATAGCCCCTGATATACAATGAGACTGTGTTTTGTACCATTACAAAGTGTCTCCTCCAACCCACTTTATTAGCCCCTCTTCCCCTATATAGTCACATCAGGCCCCTCCAGCAAGTGTGATGGAGACTCATTCTGACCCGGCCGTCAATTCAAATCCCCTGCACAAGTCTCTCTGGGAAAGGTGGGGGAGGGGGGGAAGGCAGAGAAATAAATAACACCATCATCAGCATATCGGGACGCTATTCCTTGTGACGGTCGGCTGTGGAAATCTGGGACACAGTTGGCATTCATTGTTCAGTGAGCTCTCCACACAGCTAAACCCACCGACAGCAATGAATGTTGATTGTGACCTTTAGCTGTTGTTGTTTTATGGAGGCAGGACGTAGATTTTTATCATCATTTGAAGGCGGTTGTTTGTTCACCGGAAACTGAAGGATACTCACAGGTCACACACACAGAAGAATAACGGTTGTTAAATTGTTCTTTGAAAAGGCTATATGGTTCCATGAAGAGCCATCACCTACTGAATGGTTCTTCACGTTACTCCTGGTTCTAGAGAACCATATGTTTTTTTTGGTTCTTTGAGGCACCTTCATCCACTTATGTCTTAAGGCTTAAGCCATGCCTTAAGACATAAGTGGCGAAAATTAGCAGGAAAATAACCTTCGACAAAGAGATTCGGAGTAGACCCCTGGGAGACATTGTTGGACGCAGCATATCCATGGGCTTAAGTGGTGAGGTGGCGTTCTTTATAGAAGCATCTAGAATGAAGGGTTCTGTGGCATCACTCCGAAGAAGAACCAGTTTGGGCTGCCAGTCTGCACCTTTTATTTTCCTGTGTGTGGGGCGGGGAGTCGGGGACAGAAGGATGGCGTGACAGAGGAGAGGATGGAAGGGCAAAGAGATGTTGTGGACGGACGGACGGACGGACGCGCTGTTTTTCACATGGTCGGCTCTGGGCGGGGTGGGAGGGAGATCAGTTTGTCTCCGCCGTGTGTGTGTGTGTGTGTGTGTGTGTGTGCGCGTGCACGTGTCCGGTAGAAGTGTTGTTTGTTTTCCGAGGACGTTTGAGTGACAGGGGCTGGCCACAGGGTACAATCAACGGTCGATGGTTTTTTCAATTTAGCTAGAACTCACCGACAGCGTTGAATGTTCACCGGGGCGAGCAAGGACCTGATGGTGAGCCGGGCTGACAGTCTGCTTAGAGATGAGGAGGGGAGGGAAGGGGAGGAGGGCATGGGGGGTGGGGGGGAAGGCATCTCTCCGTAGGCGAAAAAGCTTCTCTCTTTCGCTCTTTCACACACACACACACACACACACACACACACACACACACACACACACACACACGCACACACACATTAGCTCTTGTCCTCATATCTTTTCTTTTTTTCTTTTTTACTCCATCTGAGCGTAAAGAGGCACTAAAAAAGTGATGAGCATTTTCTTACCTCCCGAACCACTCCCCGTTTCTGACCAGACAAGACGTCCATTTTGACCGATGATGAGATCATATCCATCTCCATTTGAAAAGGGTGTAATAATGGTGGGTTTATATTTTATAATCTTTAATGTTATCAGCCTTTGTTGCAGGGAGGGGAGTGCTTTTCATAACACCTGCAGGTATCGGTTGAGTTGAGTCAGACCAAGAGCGGAGGTGTTTTTAGAAAAAAAGGGGCGTAAATGTCTTTTCGGGCCTCTTATGCACGTACTGGTACCTGAGAGGGGAAATGAAAAAAGCTCCTCCTTAGAGTAACTTCAGGGTTCAAAACCTGAATATAAATATATATCGATGTCTGTGAATTTTGAATAACACCGTCAATGATTTATTACTTTCATTATTAAAAGAGTTTCATTTGTCTACACTAGTGGTTCTCAACCTGTGGGTAGGGACTCGGGACCCCCAGATGATTAACTTAATGTGCAACGTTGTTTTCTCAGTCAACAGTAAACAAATCAACATAAAGTTTAAGTGTATAGAGGGTATCTGCACATTTCTAAAGTGACAATTTAAGGACTTTTTAATAGCTCTATGACCTCTTGGACAAGTAAACATTGTCCAAATTGTCAAATATTAAGAAAATTGTGAATTCAGAAAATTGAGAAAATAGCCAATCTACATGCTCCCAACGCCTCGCAATGCGAGTCGTTGGGAGCATTATTTTCACAATAGAACCATGTGTCATTCATCATCTCCTAGTGCTTGTCAGGATGGGGGGTCCCCAGTTAAAATATGATTATTTTGGGGGTCGCAGCCTGAAAAGGTTGAGAACCACTGGTCTACACCAGTGTTACTGCGGTGTAGCAAGTTAGCAACACAGCAAACTGTAAGAAAAAACACGTTCTGATGTTTTTTCTTTTCTCTAGCTTCTGCGACCGTTTGCGTTTGCATCTGGTCATCTTTACCACAGACAAAAACTGAAACGTGTGTCTTGTCCTCTGGTGAGGAGTGGAGGAGGAAACACATTTTGTTTTCGCTTCCCAGTGGCAGTTTGGAAGTCATCTTGAAACTCCTGACTCACAGTGAGGTTTTAGTGAACGCAGCACTTGGGTGTCTGACCCTGCCTGGCTTTTGTTCGGCATGTGAGCTACAGTATAGCGAAGCAACGTCTGCAGGTTGGCCCTAGACATTCTGTGCATGCAGAATGCACTGCTGGAAACAAGGGTGTCGCACCAAATTCTGTGCCCTGGGTGCAAGGATCCACTCTAGAGATGCGCGGATAGCGGTTTTAGCCGCGGTGGACCGCGGTGATCCGCGGTGCAGTCGGATTTGGATCAATCAAATATAATTATTAATTCATTTCGGATATCCGCGGATGAAATAATGCAGGAAATAAATTATGGCCTAATATATCTATCAATAAAAAGCGAAATCTAGGTATGCTTGTGTCTGTGTTAGTGTGTGTTATTTTGTATAATTTGTAAAGTAACCATCATTTTTCATGAGGCAATGTGCAGTCCACGATAAAACTAAACAGCTGTGTCCACTTAAACGGCATCACGGCATGCATCGTCGCACTCATTACCTCTGGTCGCGCTGCAAAAAGTGAATCTCTCTCAGCTCCATAGTCCATATTGTAAAGTACTGTACAGTAGGTAAGCTAAACTTCCCAGTTCCCACTAAGTTGTGTTTGTTCCTCTCTCTTTCGCTCTCTCCCTCGCTCTCTCTTTCTCTCGTGTGTCTGTCTGACTGTCTGCCTGCATGTCTGTCTGCATCGACGCGCAGCACCGACTCCAAAAAAACAAAAAAAAAGAAAGAAAAAAAGACGAACGGAGACATTCCGTAGGCTAGATCAATGCATTTCTGTGATCACACAACTAAGAAAACTAACAGGGAATAGCCTACCAGAAAATAATATTAGCCTAATAATAAGGGTAATAATAATAATAATAATACTTTTGAAGTTGCGGATGAGGATGGTGCGGATTTATAAATTGGATGATATAATTAATGCGGTTGGATAATGGGCGGATAATGAATTTGCGCGGATGGATTCGGATGACTTCAGAAGCCTATCCGCGCATCACTAAATCCACTCACATTTTGTGCTTCAACTACTGAAAAATAGCAGATATACAAGCTCGCAGCGCGGCACTCGTGTAGATTAGATCTGCTATTTTTGAAAAAACGTGAAAATGTCTTTGAATATTTCAAATCCTTGGGCTCTGGTAACTAAGCATAATTACGTTGTTGATGGGCAGAAACCTCCATATTTGAACCTCTTTTCTTTTGTAAATTAGCCCTACTCGATCACTTATTCCACTACAATTAGATTTTCATTATGAATACAACAATACAAACATATCAACCAGTTAAGATACTATTTTATACTTAAGCGTGCAAACGCATTAGCTAATTTCAAAGTAAGTACTGTATGCCAATAATTTTGTTATTGTGGTAGTTACTTACAGTAAGAACTTAAGTAGCCTACTTCTTCCACCACAGGCAGAATGCACTGAGGGCCAACAACGCAGAGTGGTTTTTGACACAGCAAGGGGCCCAGCCTACAAACCTCTTACTGTACGTATGCATGCAGCCAGATTGATAGCCATGTGGCGTTTCGCTATGATGTGGCAAGGGTTTTAAAAAGGAAGTGTTTTTTTTTTCTCGCTTTCGTTTGCCCGTAAGGGAACCGTCGCCCATTTCTCATGAGAGGGTGTGTAATTAGTACACGACACGACAGTGCTGAATCATAATGGTTACTCGTCATAAAAGGTAACGCCGAGATGTTTACGAGGACAAAGGAGAAGCCACTGCAGAGCAATGCTGCGGGGCGCTGAGTCAAAATGTGGCTGAATGATTAATGGGGCATGACAGCCAGCGCCGAGGGAGTGACTAAGAAAAGGCCGCGCGTTTGGTTCGTCACCCATCTTCTGTGTGACTCCTGTCCACACAGGAGCTTTCGTGTCCTCCCCCCATGTAATAACACAAAACAAAGGCACTTGAAGACAGCTCCTATAGGGCATTTTTTGTTTCTGTTTTGTGTGTTTTCAACAGTGATGTTGTTGAATTGCTTCTGTAATGTACTACTCGACGACACTGTAAATGAGTTTAACGACTCAGTTGTAATTTCGAGAATAAATACATCTTGAATGAATGAATAACCGTGTGCCATACCATTTTGTGGTGCCACAATTAGAAAACCCATTCATTTTTCCCATAGACGTTTCCAAAAATATTTGTATGAATTATCTTAAGCCTGGAATCAAGCCATCCCGGCTCCTCGTCAATCATGTCCATAAAACATTTGATTCTGTGAGATTCTTTTTTCTTTTATATATTTAATTATATTATACAGTAATAATATAGCCTTAATAAATAGCCTAACCTTTGTTTTGTGTTTTCTAATAATAATGAAAGAATCACAGAATCACAATGTTTTATGGTCATGAATCAGCAGGAGCCTGGACTTTCTAGGATAAAAATGTAGCCCATGGGGTTTCGAATTGTGGAACCAGAAAACGTCCGCCACTGCTATGCCCTCTATTATTCAATTGAAACCACTTTGTCAAAAATAGCTACGAATCTACGAACTCAACAAGGCGTTGCAAACTTGTTTTCGGGCAATGTTCCCCCGGTTCAAGTGGTTAGTTGTATTGTATTATTATTTATTTTATAGTGAGGTTTCACCTTCACAACCTGACCAATGAAGAAACTCTTATGCTGCGCTGCCTTCACACTGGCAGCTACAAAAGATACAAATTGAACGTATCTGTCAAGAGACAAGGTGAGAGGAAAAGATTAAAGAACACAATTTGTAGCTTAGCTGCAGTTGAAGCCAGCTCAAATTGGATCGTAGCTTTGTAGCAGCTACAAACTTCAGGCGTCGCTTCGTGTCTTCATGTCGCTGGCTTCCATCGAAGCCTTGTAGCTTTGTCTCTGAGTTTTCTTTTTTCCTTTATCGAACCCCCCTCCTCCCCCAATACTAAAGGTACCGCCATCCAATCCCATCCTAATTATTTTTGTGTGGTATCTGTCCCCAGCTGCCTTTGAACAGTTTGTGGGCACTGAACCGAGACAAATAGAAATGGAACAACTCAAGCGGCTCAATCTAAAACATCAGACAGGAGAAAAGACACAGTTTGAGGCCGATTGGAAGTAAGCGTCGGTTCCAAGAGCACAGTGTTCGCTGCGGAGGATTCCGCTAACATACGGTAGACAAAAGTACAAAAGAACAGCAGCAGTTGATCAAACCACTCGATTAAATCAACTGTATCAAAAAAAGAAAATCAAGAATGGATTTTAACAAAAATAATCGATCGTTCCCCACAAGATGTTTTCAAAGTAGCTGATCTACAAGCTCAATGCAGCGCGTTGAGAGCTTGTAGATTGGATATGTCATATGGCAGGGGTCTTCAACATTTTTAGTCCAAGGACGCCTTAGTTGAGAGAGAGACCCCCACAGTCTGTTAATAGATTCCATATAGTTTCATTGTTTGACAGCACAATCATCAGTGTATTTTGGATTCAAGTAAATTTGTGTTTTCCAATATTTAACCACTTGAGCCGTCATTACCTAATAAACTTAAACTTAAATGTCATCCAATTATCAAAGGAAGGTGATTCTCAATTAACCGGGAAGTGGCAGCTCCTCCCAGAACAGAAGTGAGTTGAGTGACGGTGTTGGAGTGGACAGGAGGAGGAAGGGGTCCAGGAGAAGTGTGGCTCTTTGATAAGGTCACGTTTGACCCGGAGGATGGAGGGAGGGAGGGACAGACAGGGACCACGGCCAAACTGGGAAGACAGATCACAGGGGAGGGGACAGAGGGAGAGAGAGATAGAGTGAGGGAAAGGGAGGCCCTGAGCTGACAATCTGCTCCAAATCTAGATGACAAGTGTCTGTTCATGGGCCCTTAAAGCAGGCTGGTTTGGGGGATTGATGGTAGGGGGGGAGAGAGAGAGAGAGATGAGGGGCTACGGAAGCGAGACGGAGTCAGGAGGAGAAGGGCAAAGCGTGGGAGAAAATAGAGGGAACATGTACGCGAGGCAGAGAGAGGATGAGTCGGGTGTCTCATCTCTCAAACACGCTGGCCTTAATGGTAACGACAGCCATGACATTTTACTACCGAATCATTTTTAGATAAGTGGGAGGTGGAGTCGGGTGGGGTTGTAGATGTCAGAAAGCGACAGCCTCGTGACCCGGCCGAGATGAGTTCTGAGACATCTTTTTGTGTGTTGGGGGGAGGGGGCTTAACAAGAAAAGTTTTTAAAAAGCTGTTATTTTTATTTTATTTTACACGGGGAGAAAGACATTTTTTAATTTGCCAGGGTGGACACAAGTTTGCATCCCCCCCCTCTCTCTCTCTCTCTCTCTCTCTCTCTCTCTATCTCTCTATAAAGGAATGAACCGGTAGAACAAGCCAGCTGTAACATAAGCCGTAAAGTTTTGGCGCGGTGCGGCTTGTCAAAACAGAAGCAGGGAAGTCACAATGACACATCATTCATTCACAGGCCGATCAGATGACTGATTACAAAAGGGGGACGTTGTCTGCAAAGAGCACAATCGGTAGTACATGACTATCATTATTGTATCTCCATCTCCATATTAATAATAATTATTATTATTATTTATTTATTTTGTAAATTGATGCCCTAGTTAGTCCTACAATATTGTGACAAAAAGGTCACAAAAATAGCCAACCTACAGTACAAGCACGATCGACATGGTTTTGAAGTGACATTTGTTCGTATATTTTATATAATATATAAAATATACGAACAAATGTCTGAGAAATAATAATAAAAGAAAATAAATAAAAGAAAAACATCTAAAAGTAGCATGTCTTGTGGAAATCTCATATATTATATGAGATTTCCACAAGACATGCTACTTTTAGATGTTTTTCTTTTATTTATTTTCTTTTATTATTATTTCTCAGAGCTCCTTTCGCCCCGAGGGGGTGGATGGATGGGTGGGGGTGGGTGGGTAGGGGGCTCAGGCCTTGGCTGAGCTGAGAGGAAGGGACATTTGGCTGACAGGTGGAGGATGGGGGTGGGGGGGACGGGGGACGGGGGACGGGGGGAGGTGGAGCAGGTGCCTGGGCAGGCAATGCTTTTCCTTCAGGCGATACTGCAGTGATTCTCTGTCAGAGGAGAGACAGGTTGGTGCTCTTCTCTCTCTCTCTCTCTCTCTCTCTCTCTCTTCTTCCGCTGTCTCTCTTGCTCTGTCTCCTTTTCCCCCCACCTCTCTCTCTCCATCCCTCCCTCCCTGCCAGCTTCCTTCCACCCTATCACCCCTCTCTCTCTCTCTCTCTCTCTCTCTCTCTCTCTCTCTCTCTCTCTCTCTCTCTCTCTCTCTCGTTCCACTGTCTCTCTCACTCTGTCTCCCTTTCATTCCACCCCCCCTCTCTCTCTCTCCTCTCTCTCTCTCTCTCTTCTCCTCCATCTCTCTGTCGCAGGTGGAGGAACTTCCTTGTGTGTGTGTGTGTGTGTGTGTGTGTGTGTGTGTGTGTGTGTGTGTGTGTTCCTATACTTGTAAGCCAAATGTCCCCACAAGTACACTTGTAGTAGAATTAGAAATAAGTAGAAATAAGACATGGTAAGGTTCAGGCATTTAGAGCTTAGGTTCAGGGGGTTGGCGTTATGCCTGAGCTGCGGCATCAGTTTTGTGCGCCGAAAAAAAAAAAGCCGATCTACAAACTCGCTGTGTCATTTTCATATGGTTAGAAAATAATTTAGGTTTAGGAAAAAAAATCAGGTTGGGTTTTAGGGGTAAGGAGTTATTCCTGATCCATAGTTGTCTTTAGTTGAGTGCAGATGTCGTGCACCGAAAATAGCCGATCGACAAGCTCACAGTGCTGCGTGCAGCGGCATGTTGTGAGCTTGTAGATCGGCTATTTTCGGCTGTAACGTTAGGGTCAAAATTGGCAAGAAATTGTAAAAGTGGCATTCATGAAATCTGAAATGTTGACACCCTCACAAGTATAGTAACACAAACGTGTGTGTGTGTGTGTGTGTGTGTGTGTGTGTGTGTGTGTGTGTACTCCAGTGTCCTCTGCATGCCTGCAGATATCATACTGTCACATACACTGTGAAGCTGGCCCTTCCTTAATACTCACCTGCCATGCACCTCCGGGCTGTGTGTGTGTGTGTGTGTGTGTGTGTGTGTGTGTGTGTGTGTGTGTGTGTGTGTGTGTGTGTGTGTGTGTGTGTGTGTGTGTATGTGTGTGTGTGTGTGTTGGCTTCTTCCATTTCCTGACTTTCCGCACAGCTGGAATGATGTCTCTCTTTGCCTCCTGCCTTGCAATTACACACACACACACACACACACACACACACACACACACACACACACACACACACACACACACACACACACACACACACACACACACAGGGGAGAGAATGAGGAAATGGACTGTTATTGCACAGACGAGGTATTTGAAAATCCATCAGCTGTCTGGCATGAAGAGAAGCACGTGCACACGCACGCACGCAAGCGCCCACATACAAGCACACACACACAGACAGACGCGGACGCACACACAGTGTCAGGCTGGGTTTGTATGGGGGCAGATTACAGTCATTTGGATGGTGGGTGATGGAACAACAGAAAGACCACCGGGACCACCCGACATGTAAATGAATGCACTTGTAGCTCAAGAGTGGTTGATGACGGTGGTTTTCATGTCAAGGACCCCCTCACTGATATGTATTTAGGCCAAGGACCGACCCACCCCCATCTGAGAAGAATCTGTGCCAGGGACAGGATTTGTCAAGACAGGTCAACAATTTTCTAAAATACCCGATCAACAGTTTTTGTTTTCTCCGTTTTACGATATGTTTGTTGCTTTGCTGGCTTTATTTGGATTGTACAGAGTGACAGGAAAGAGGGAGAGGGCCACCTGGCCCAGGAATTGAACGTGTGACTCTCTGTCAGGCTGCACTAGAGCCTATTATGTGGTGTGCACCTTAACCACGTCGGCCTACAGTTTTCCTTATTCTGGATTGAAGATTCTTCAAAAAATAGCAGATCTACAAGCTCACTGTGCTTTATGTCGCCAGCTTGTATCTTCGCTATTTATTTTTTTTAGTCTCACCCAATGAACATACATGTTTAACAAGAGCTTGTGACCAAATAATATCGACATTTATTTTCTCGATTTCCTGAAAAGTAAAAAAAGAAAAATGGACATACAAGGTTTCCACCCAACAGTGTATAAATACTGTATATATATATCTTTGTCTAAATAAGGCACACATTGTAAGATGGTTTTAGATACAGAATGAAATGTGCAATCATTTGTGAGATGTTTGTGTGTGTGTGTGGGGGGGGGGGGGGGGTGCTGAGGGGCTCCAGGTTTAACCCAGAGGGGGGTCCGACTCCGAAGCCAAACCTGCAAGCAAGACTGACTGTATTCATGTTCATCACACACACTCACTGATTGGAACTGACAGGACACGCACACACGCACGCACACAGACACACACACACACACACCCACATGCAGCGGCCTGCATACGCACACAACATTTCCATTGGCGGAGGTAAATCGATATTTCAAGGGCGACCTGCCGCTCCACTGGGTTTTCAAAAACACAGAAACGTATTTTCTGCCAACTGTGCTGCTGCTGTGTTACAGTTTTACGTTTTTTTTTTCTTTTCTTTTTTTTTCTTTTTTTAACAGAGAAGCTATTTCAGTTCATTCAAAGAGGTTGTGAGGGAGAAGGAAGGCGAGACGGTTTAGAGAGAGAGAGAGAGAGAGAGAGAGAGAGAGAGAGAGAGAGAGAGAGAGAGAGAGAGAGAGAGAGAGAGAAGGGCCAGGCAAGTGAAAGACAGACAGTATTGTATACTGAGAGAGAGATGTTCCATTACTAGCGACAGAGAGAGAGAGAGAGAGAGAGACGGGGATACTAAGTGAATAATGGCTAATAGACTGAGAGTGAGACGTATAATACGCACATGTACTGTATACCTACAAACCAACATAACACACACGCAGACATACTGCACGTTCATGTACACACATAACATGCATGTCTGACTGTGTGTGAAACAACACACATGTGACAGGGGCCTGGTCGTACCATGTGCCTCAAGTTGCAAAATTTGCATAGTATTTCCTAGAGTCTAGTATCTTTGGTGATTGAGCCACATTATTCTCTAGTTCACACACATGAATATGTATACTTGTGCACACACACACTCTCCCCCCTGGCTTCCACCTAGGGGTGGGCGATATGGAAAAATACAATACCACAATATTTTCCCAAGTGTATCACGATACACAATTTTATCACGATTATTTTTCACATTGGTTTTTATGGTTATTTTTTAAGTTACTAGATAGACTCTCTGGGTTCCTTTTGGGAGGTCTAAATTGAACTTTACAAGTATGTAACTCAAATGAAACCAAATGGAGACCTTGACAATTTTGAGAACTGATGATTTTGACCAAAATGCAGGTTTAATTTAATTCTGCAATGAATCTCTGTATTAACGATTAAACAGGACATTTTACAAGGCTCCCTCATTGTATCACGATATATACGATACCTCTGAAAAGGCATATCATGGAGACATTGTATCGTCTCAAGTTCTCTCAACGATAATTATCACCATATCGCCCACCCCTACTTCCACCTATGGTTTGCAGTGCTGCTGCTAAGCAGGAACATCAATAGCAGCGTCCATTAGCACTCCTCCTCCATTCTGGAGAGAGCTTTAATAGCCTTGCATGTGTAGAGTTAGTGGCTCAGAGCCTCTGCCTGTGATGATGACCAAAAGCCTAATATATACTGTATCTCCCCCGGGGCCAAGTGGGAATTCCCCTTTAGGCCAGTGGTTAAGATGTTGTTCTTTCCAACAGACACAGTAGACCCGGGTTTGAATCCCGGGCGTTATGCACGTGCATGGCGGTTAACCAGCTAGTGAGCTAGCCATCCAAGCTTACCGGACTTGTCTGTGACCTTGTAGTCTGACTAATAGATACCTATTTCCTCCCGCGAGGGAAATTCAGTATT
>NC_137810.1:43137221-43207221 GCF_963921795.1 Nannobrachium achirus
TAGTTACTTTACACCACTGGAAGTCTGCATGTGTTGCTAGCCTGTGATGATGAGCTGCAGATGGAACTCCTTTGACCAATTCTACGGCTGGTTTAGCAGAAATATTAGATTAGATCAGTGCTTCTCAAACTGTTTTACATTTCAGGGACCCCCATTACTCTGACAGTGTACAAATGGAACCAAATGGACCCGTAAGGGTCCATTTGGTTCCATTTGTACACTAGATAATTTATTCAAACCACACTTTTTCATCCACGCTGTCATTGCCACAAACAACAATTGAGAAAAGGGATATAAAAAAGAAAGCATTCACATCAAAGGGCAACTTCTTGTTTTCTTAAACTAAAACGTATTTATATATTCTGCACACATACATCTACCTACTTTATTCATTTGCAGACCACAACAACCCCCGCAACCGTCTAGACACCTTTATTTTTCTCCCTCTTTTCAAATGCCACATCTCACAAACATGAGAGACGCACGCCTCTGTACTAAAGTCTACTGGTGAGAAAATTAAAGCGACGCTTTTTTCAAGTGCAAAATGCTAAGCTCTCTCTGTGGGCTCTGCTTTCACAGAGGGCGAGACATGGAGAGAGAGACACAGAAAATAGAGAGATAGAGAGATAGAGAGAGAAGTTTAACAATGAGAGTGAAACACAAAGAGAGAGAGGCAGAGAGAGAAAGACAGAGGGTGAGGGAGAGGGAGAGAGAACACAATGATTGACCTTGATTGAATGAGAACTTGCCTGAATTGTTCCTGGATTGACTTTGATGTTGTAATGTAATGTGTAACAGTGGAGAACAGAACAGGGAGCTGTCAGTCTCTCAGGAGAGCTGAAGCCTTCAAGTCACTTATGACTTTATGTCTGTTCTTTCACTCTGACTTAAAGGAGTAGTTCACCCCCAAAATGACTTTTTCCCACTCCATGGAGACTTGAGTTCAATAATACATTTAGTTTTTTGTCGCATTCCTAAGACAATAATTTGATTACAATAAACGTACCCCCATTGATTCCGGATGGAGACCCAAAGGCTTTCGGGTCTCCATCCGGAATCAATGGGCCTACAAAGAGTCTCCTCGAATTATTGGCTAAGGAATGCGACAAAAACAAAAAAAAAATATTATTGAACTCAAGTCTCCATGGGGTGAGTAATCGACCATTCTGGGGGTGAACTTCTCCTTTAAGCTTTATTTTCTTGTGGAACTTTTAGCACGTTGGTTCTCAAAGTGGGGGTCCTTGGGGGCGGTTCCACAGTTTGCCTATACGTAGATGTGCTATTTTCGCTTTCTTTTGGAAGATGATGTTATCTTATTTTCCGCCCATAATGATGACGTGCTAAGAATAGGGTCAACAGGTGTAAAGTGGTTACTGTGTGAAGGCATTTGCAAGCATGTGGCAGAAAGTTCTTTCTTTCTTTCTGTCTCAGCTAATGTCTTCCAATGTTCTGTCTCCTATCTAAAGTACATCTCTCTCTCTCTCTCTCTCTCTCTCTCTTTCTCTCTCTCTCTCTCTCTCTCTCTCTCTCTCTCTCTCTCTCTCTCTCTCTCTCTCTCCATATCTGTGTGCATTGGGCGAGCGGGCTCATACGGAGGTTCTTTCCCTTCATTAGGGGCACGGCGCAGAGAGTCGCCAATTTATGCTCTCATTAACGCATCCATGTGCTGCACGCTGCATAAATAACATAAATAAAAAAATAAACCGTGGACCACCCACGCGCGTTTATGCTCCCCTCTAAAACAAAATGCGACGCTAAAGATGTGTGTTCTAACAACGGCTAAATGAGCTCCGGCCTGCATACGCTCTAATACAGGGAGAAGAAGAGACTGCTAATTAAAACTTGTGTTAATAAGAAGCTGTTTGATGACTGAGCTCTTTGATGTTAGACCTGATGGCTCTCGGAATTACAAGTCCAAACTGTGATGTTGTTTCCCGCACAACTCGGCCCGCGTTTCAATCAAAACGTGTTTATAACCACCGGCCCTAAACCCTATTTTATGCAATTTTTTGGAAGATGTTGAGAAATGTTTTAAAACGTTTATTTTAAAATATGGACACCAGGGTGTGATTCAAAGCAGTGTGAATTGTAAGAGGACCACAGAGAGGAAAGAAGGCAGGTTTATTTGTACGCACATTTCAACAACAAGGCAATTTAATGTGCCTTGTTGAATTAAACATGAACCAAAGGAAACATATTATAAAAGGATTTCTGAATTCAGTAGAAAGGAAGAAGACCAAAAAGCCTAATTTATACTTCGTAGTGTGCTGGTGTTGTGCTCATGAATAGCAAATATACGCTATATTGTATATCTGCTATTCAACAGCATGCGACACCAGGGTGCAACCACTGAATATTACAGACTATATATCTGTACAGGCTTCTTAGTTTTTATTTTTACTCTGGAGCAGGCACGTGCACACATAGACATCAAAGGGGGCTTGAGCCCCTGCCCTTTTATCCGTCTGTAAAAAAAGTGAAACGCAAATGTTCTCTTTCCATGCCATACCTGAAGGCGGCATTCAAGACAATTGCCTTGTCCAAACTCTCCTGAACAAAGAATTGGCCTTACTGTGTAGGAATCCATGCCGTTACTCCACATTGACTTGATTATGCTTATAGTTTACTGTGGTATCAAGGACAGAAAATAGCCGACCTCCAAGCTCACACCGCGTTGCAGCGCGGCACGTTGTGAGCTTGGAGGTCTGCTATTTTCAAAGTTTCCACCAAAAAGCCCTTTTAGAAATGTCAGCCCCTGCCTCTCTAATATTCTCTGCATGTCCCTGCTCTGGAGGACTTTGAAACATCGCAGAGCCACTTGCTCCTGGCTTTGATGTTTTGTTGCAAAAGCAAATGACTCACTTGTAAGTGTAATATAATACTATACCATATACATATACCTAATGCTTTGACCATTCCTTAGCCTCTGTTCACCTGCCTGTCACTACCAATCAGCCTACCAGCTGGCTGGCTGGGCTGGAGGAAAGAGACAGGAAACATGGTGGAAGGTAGGAAGGAAGGAAGGAAGGAAGGAAGGAAGCTGGTGGTGACATGAGACACACAGCTCTGTTCATTCCCTCAGGAACACAGGGTGTGTTTTGGCCTATAGCCTGGCGTGTCTGTTTGTAGTAAAAAGAAAAGTACTAGAGACAAGCAAGCACGGCTAGACCACCCAGTACACTCACCCAAATACCACCGCCCCACACGCACGCACACACGCCAACCCATCCCCCCTCCTCCATACGCACATAAGCCCAAACACTGGCAACATCCCTCCCCCCTTAAAAGAAAAAATCACAGATCTTAATTGTCTCCAGCAACGCATTGCTGAGTTAAAATGAGCTTCTTTTTTATTTGAATTTTTTGACCTGTTTACAAAAAAAATAAGATGAGGTTCTCGAACTTAAGAGAAATTTTTATTTATTTTTATTTTTTTATTAACCACTTGAACCCTAGCGTCCATATTCGGAGAACTTTAGCCAAAAATAGCAGATCTGCAAGGGTTGTGAGCTTGTAGATCAGCTATTTTTGGAGTGAAAGGTCAAGTTTATTAAGTATTATGGTTCAAGTGGTTCAAGTTTATATCTAAAAGTAAAAACACAAATTGACATGAATCCAAAATACACTGATGGTGCTGTCAAACAATGAAATATGGAATATATTAACAGGTTATTGGGGTCCTTGCTTCATCTCTCTCTCAACTAAGGGGTCCTTGGCCTGAAAACATTGAAGACCCCTGATGTAGAGCAAACACAAATCACTATCACGTTGTTGAGGGCCTCCACTCGAGTGGTGAAGTGCAGTACGTGGTTACTGTAAAGCAGTGTGCTCCGTGTGGAGCCAGGCCCCGCCTCCCATGCGGAACCTCAAACCTCAGCCAGGCAGGGCTTGGGTTCGAGGCGTGGAGGAAAGAAAAGAGGCCTTTTTTTAGCGCCAGTATTGACCCAAGATGGAAATAGATTTTAATGTGACTTTCGCTAAGGTTATGCAGCGTCGCAGAGCGCACACAAAACTCCTGTTAAAACCCAACTCTGAGAGTGGAAATAAAAATATGCAATATGTACGGGGGGATTTTACACTGGCTATTTTGGGTATTTTCGCACGGCATCAGTGTGTAGGACAAAGTCTACATGAATGTCCAATCTGTATCAGTATGTTAATACTTATACAATTGGGGTTTTGTCTCCCTATTCCTAGACGGTAGATACAGGATCCGACAGCTCAATTATTGGAGTAACCTACAGTACATGAGCAAGATTAAGTCGATTATTGGTTCTAGATATCGGTCTCAACTTGTTCTCGGTTAATTGCCCGAGCCGTACGCCCGTCCATCTCAATAATAAGGCACAAATGAGACTGGACCCTGTGAACAGATTTAGTAGTACAGGTAGTGTTTACTGTCGTATCAAAACCACGCTGCGCGTTCAGAGAGTTGTAAACACGACCCTGGGCTCTAACATTCCGCTGGAGATGTTCCGATAAGGAAGCCTGCAGGATGTTAAAAAACAAGCATCCCACATCAAAGGAAAGGCAGCCTGCCGGGATGAAGTACCTCCCTCCCTAATATCAAAATGTGTACGGAGACGACCAGCTCTCAGATGAAAGGCTGGAGGAGACAAGACGGTACAACACACGCAGGCGCATGTACACACACACACAAGCACGCCACGCTCACACACACACACACACACGCTCACACACACACACACACACACACACACACAAGCTCGCACGCTTTTAGCGCAATGAAGGCAACGGCTTAAAGGCGGCTTGTTTTGACGGCACTGTGCCTTTTGATGATACGGTCTGGCAATATGAGAGACAGCTGAGGGGGAGAGACAGGCAGACAGACGGACGCAGAGAAAGAGACAGATCATAGTGACAAAGCAAGTGACACGGACAGACAGACAGACAGACAGACAGACAGACGGAGACACGGGGAAAGAGACTTAATATCGTTGCTGTCAAGGCAGACGCCTCTTATTTCCATATTATTAACTTTGTGTCTTTTCATTAATTAATGCTGCAGCGTCACATAAAAGTATCCGAGACAATATAGTCAGGGGTGTCGCACCAAATTCTGGGCCCTGGGTACAAGAATTCACTGCGGGCCCCCACATGAATGTTCTTAGGGATGTTAATCGACGCATTATTGGCGAATCGACGCGTCGCGGCCGAAAATCGACGCGTCGATCGACTTTTTTCACTTTTTTTTTCGCTAAGCAGCAGCTGAGAGGAGAGCAGCACAACGGCGCATTACTTTAAACAACACAACGTATGCTGCACCCATCAGAACTTGCATCAAAGCCCTAATAATAATGATAATACATAATTGCTCTTCCTTGTTAGCATGGAGTCTGTTCTCTAGAGACTAGAAGCGGAGTGACAATAAGTCCATGGAACGTGCGGGAGCGCTGACCGCTCGCTCTCATATATCCCCGGTGTGTCGCATTAACGTTAACGACGTGTGGTTTGTGATCATCGCACACAACGGCGACGCTGCCATTAACAAGCGAGCTTTCGTGTCAAGCGTGCATGCAGAGGCAGGAGGTAAACAAAAGCATCCAGTCCAGGCAAGTCAGCGCGCACTGCTATGACGCGCACATCAGCCCGGTGCCCCGGTCCAGCAGTGTTTCTCAACCAGTAGTCCGCGGACCTGACTAGCGCCGCATGCATGCGAATGCACAACACATGCAGGCATGCACTCGTCTCCGACACACACACACACACACACACACACACACACACACACACACACACACACACACACACACACACACACACACACACACACACGGTCCTCTCACATATGGAAAACATTAACGCTTATAACGTTTTTGAACGATTAAAACCTTTTTTGGGGGAAAAACTTTTGAAAAATAAAAAAATATATATATTTTTCGACTTTTCGACTCGTACTTTTTGAGTCGCGGTGAGCGTGAGTCGATCGACGCGTCGATTTCCGATTTTTTTTCACATCCCTACTTCATAGGGGGAGAGGCTTTAACCCATTTAGAATGGGAACGCATTATTTTGTGCTTTAACTGTTGAAAAATAGCAGATATACAAGCTCACTGTGAGCTTATAGATCTGCTGTGACATCATTTTAAAATTGGTGGTCTTAAGGACAAAATATTTTGTTCCAGGGACGCCCCAGAAGCAAAATTTGAGTTACAAATGTTCGCATAAAAATAGATATATTCAAAGATTTGCACACATTTTCACGACTTAAAAAAATAGCAATCAACAAGTATATATAGTACAGATCTACTTGTATATCTGCTATTTTCCAATAGCTAAAGTATAAAATAATGAAGGCTCCTCCACCTTGGGCCCTAGTAACTCAGTCCCACTCCCCCCCCTTGTGACGCCCCTGAATATAGTAACAAAGCAAGTGACTCAGAAACATCGGGACAGACAGACAGACAGACAGACAGACAATTCCCCAGTGACTCATCATGCCAGATGCATCCATCCCTGGCTTTGATCTGGTGCCCACTTCTCTCTGGTTTTTCGTTTCATGTGAATGGCTGAGAAGTTTAGCTCGAAGTACAATGAAATTCCAACGCCCGCACACGCCAGCGAGGGAGCGAGCGAGCGTGCACGCACACACACGCACACATAAACACAGGAAAAAAACGAAAGGAAGTTAAGCAAAGAAAAGCCAATTTAAGACGGAAATAGAACAAGAAAATAAATGAGATCAGTCAACAACAACCCCCTCCTCTCCATCTCCTCCTTCTTGTCTTCTGGGCGTTTTTCAATTTCATCGCTCTCGGGTGGAAACCTTGTATGTCCAAAAAGCAAAACGTACTACGATTCTATCCAATCATAGTAATCGTTCTTCATGCCGCGTTTCAAGCTCGCTAGCTTTCAAGCTCTGCTATACTTTTGATGCTTTTGTGTGACGCAGTATATGACAATCAAGTCGGGCGTTAATTCACGAAAAACCCTAAAAAGGTTGAAACGTGGGAGATACCAGGTCTCCTTCCCCGACATCAGTGATATGTCCAACCGGAGGGCTTGGTGGAGGAGTATTAATCGGTCGGCGTCCCGGTTTTAGCGCCGATGCTAACGGCGGCCATTTGTTCCAAGCAGCGAGGCTAATGACCCTGAACTGATGCTACCAGCTAGGCGCCTGGCCGGGGCCTCATACAGAGCACAGGGGGGAAGGAAGGTAAGAGAGTTCTGTCTGTGGGGAGCAGAGAGACAGGAGGGGGGGACGCTAATGAGAGGAAATGGGAACGCCAGCTACGGTCCATCATCCACTTAGCATCCAGACAGCGGTGTGGTGGTGTGGTGTCCCCCCCCACCCACCCCCCACCCACTGTCTGCTTCCAAGCGCACTCGCACGGACACGGCACAAAATATTTTCAGATGTGGGTCAGCGACCAAATAACATATTTCATTTGGGGATGCTTGGCATGAAAAAAGATTGAGAATCACTGATGGATATTGCAGAGGAAAATGTTTAAAAAAAATCCATCCTCTTCTAGATGCAGTGGCGTCAGTTCAGCAAAAGCTAAGGTATGGCAACATGACTGGTGTCTTGCACGTGCCAGTCGTGTTGCCATACCTTAGCAACAGGCACGATGAATTGATTTTAACACTTCCCTCGCCAAACCTGACCCCCAGCCGTGTTAGCGTTTCCATGGTAACTAGGTAAACAGAAATCGACCATCACCTGGCCTCTCTCGTGTCAGATGCTTTTACTCTGAAGGAAGGAATTCAGCGAGGAAGTGAGTGAGTGAGTGAGTGTGTGCCAGACAATCCCTGGCTTCCTCTACCCTGGCGTCACCAGGCTTCCCACCAAGGAGGAAAGCCTGGTGGTTTTCATTCATGTGATCCGGCTTAGAAAGAAAGGAAGGGTTCCGGTGGTGGGTTCCTGCTGGCGTCCCATTGTTTACGTTCCCCACATAATGAAAATGAATGAGTAGTGTAGTCAATTCACCTTTTACTTGCCGAGCTGCATATCTGGTACCATTTAAACCCTCTGGAATTGGTCAAATGGACCTGGAAATAACGTACTTGATACATCACGCTCTACCAAATCTCTTTGCGACGCGTTGTGAGCTTGTAGATCGGCTATCTTTTGGCAAATGTTACGCCCCAGGATAATGGATGTCTGGAGTATTTTGATTATCGCAATATTATCATGAATCACAATTTCTTTGGTCACAATAATTTCAGCCCATCCCTAGCGAGGGGCATCCAATTCCATCCATCCATCCATCCATCCATCCATCCATCCATCCATCCAGGCGTCCCGAGGTGCTCCCCGTGGGCAAGGGGTGGGGGTGGGAGGGGGTCGAGGGGAGGACGGACGGTGTCCGTCACGCCGCTCATATCTCAGAGAGCGGAGGAGCGGCGGGTGGAGAATGACAGCGACAACCAGTCACTGGTGTTGGGAGTCAAATTGATTCGGGGAGCTGCATGGAGACGCGACGAGTAATTGCGTTCTTCGCGCTGACAAAGAAATAAGCGACGGGATGATGCATATGGCCGTTAACCAGGACGAGGGGAGTAGAGGGAGAGAGAGGAGGAAGGGGGGAGAGAAACCTGCGATGGAGAAACATCTATAAAAGAAATAAACTCCGCTGACAAGTGGCCACGTTGAGCGTGCGCTTCGTGTCCTTGCAGGTGGATTGATGCTCAATTATTTATTTGTCTTGCTTTTTCATTCTCTTGGTTTCTCTCTCTCTCTCTCTCTCTCTCTCTCTCTCTCTCTCTCTCTCTCTCTCTTTTCCTTTTGCTGTCTCCTTCTCTCTCTCTCTCTGTCTCTCTCTCACTTTGGTAAAGACATGCATCAATCAACGGTGGATTAGTGACAAGAGAGTCTTATTATGGAGTTTGGCGTGTCGCCAAGCTTCGCACGCACACACACACACGCACGCACGCACGCACGCACGCACACACAATGGGATGCATGGATGGATGGATGAGGGGGAGGATAGAGAGAAAAGGCGGGAGGAAAGCAGATTGAGAAATGGAAATGGGGGAAGATGGAGGGATGGAGGGAGGGAGGGATGGATGGGGAGAGAGGGTGTTGGTGAAAGAAGTGTTTCCGATAGAGAAGAGCAGAGAATTATGGCGGCTTGGACAAAGAGAGAGGTTAGCAGAGGAGATAAGACCTGTACAATTAGAGCAGGAGAGGGAGGCTGAAAGTCTCCCACAGAATGACAGAGAGAGAGAGAGAGAGAGAGAGAGAGAGAGAGAGAGAGAGAGAGAGTAAGAGTTAATGAGAGAGAAGCGCAAAGAGGGAGAGACCGGGAGAAAAGAGAGAGAGAGAGAGAGATGGGGGTTGGAGAGGGGCGGTGGAGCAGTGTCTCTAATGTCTTTATAAGGTCATAAAGCGCTGCACTTCCTGGCCCCTCTCTAATTGCTGTGGGGTGGGGGGTGCCCGCTAAACGAGCTCCTGTAAAACGCTGTCTGTCTGTCTGCCCTGGCATCGCTGCCAGCGCCTGTGGGAACCAGCAACGTGGGCACTGACTAGTGGAACAAGTTACTCTGTTAATGGAGTCAGTGGTTCTCAAAATTCTTCGTGCCAGAGACCCCCAAATTGATATTTATTCGGCAGCGGCACGGACCCAACTATCTGAAAAGTTTTGTTTGTTTGTTTAGTTTTTTTGCCAGGGACCCTCAGAAGAGAAGCTAAAAACTTTTGTACTTAACTAGAGTACTTGAATGAATGAACACAGTTTACTTCCCACCTCTGTAAGAGAGGTGGGGGGAAGGGGGGGGGGGGGCAGAGAGAGAGCACGAGAAGAGCGAAATAAATGCTGTTCTTTAGGTTATCTCACATTAAAAAAATAATTTGCGTTAAATTGGAATTGGAAAGAACGTCGAAGATGAAACGGGGAAGAGAGCCAGAGAGAGAGAGAGAGAGAGAGAGAGAGAGAGAGAGAACGGGGAGCCATTAGCAGACATGCAAATCGTCACTGTGGGGCAGAAACCTTGTATCTCCAAGTTTCAAATTTGCATGTTTTTTTTTCCCATAAATTAAAGCTCTTCCTCATCATAAGACTGTTGCACAAAACTAATGAAAATAGCTGATCGACAATCACGTGTGTTGTGTGTGTTGTGTGCTTGTAGATTATTTTCACTAGTTTAAATCATTGTTAAAATGATAAATACAAAAGGAACGGTTTTGGACATACATGGTTTCCACCCGACGACGACAAAATCATCGCCGGCATGTGGAAACCTTACGTGTTCCTTTTAAATTACTGTTTAATAAAAAAGTAATACAGTGAAAATAGCTGATCTAGCTCAGCTGATACAAGCTCAGCTTGAACATCTGCTATGTTCACGACACTCTCTGGTATGATGAAGTAGGGTGTTAATTTACAAAAACTATGATAGACATGGATATATATACAAGGTTTCTGCCGCGACGTCGACACAAATGACTCCATCTCCCCGGAGGAGCCGTTATCCCCGCGCTCCCAAAAGAACCCCCAAAGAAATAATGGCCCCGGCGTCATTGGAAAAGAAAACGTTTAGATTTCATAAGCTGCTTTTCCAAAAGAGGGCCGTGCCCCTCTAACCTCCAAATAAACACATTAACTTTCAGAAAACGCGTAAATGACTAAATAAAGTACCGTGTTTCACCAAAAAAAAAAAAAGGAATAAAAAATGGAAGGGGAAAGGAAAGAGAAACACTGTAGGCACTAGAGAGAGTCAGGCTAAACGGCACCCCAGACGCCCACAAAAGCCTTCTGAATGGAGGTTTCTGCTCCCCATTCTCCATGCCCAGAATAGCCCCCAGTCCATTTAGCAGAGAGAGTCTGTAACAGTCCACAGAAACGATTGATGGCACAAATTTAAAAACGCTTGTAGTGTTTTTGTTTTAGGGGACAGAAGCTTCACGGGGGGAAAGAAAATGATGACACTTTCATAGACTGACTACTTTATATTTGAGAGAGGAACAGTGATGAATTGCCGAGCAATGATTCTTCGCCCCTCCACCCCACCCCCTTTCCCACCCTCCTAAAATGGAAGTGTATAGTGTTAAGCTGGAGGGTATCGCCTGCCAAACAGCACTGATCTACGAGTTAACGGCGTCTCTTCAACACCATCGTACTACAGCGTATAACCACCCTATTTTATAGTTTATCCTATGACGTGCCGTGCGAAAATATTTTCACTTTTTCTTCTAAAATCTTCGACCATAATTGGGGACAAAATGGGGACGCCGGGTTGGGAAGAGGATTCATTGGGCTTTAGGATTGAAGCCTTTACGTTTTGGAGTGGGGGGGGCTGCGTTGTCTGGGAGCACACCACGGTACAGAAGCAGTATGGGAGGCTTTGTAGACGTTCGCTGGCTTTTTTCCTACCATTATTAACCCCACAAGTTTGTGGATCAGCTATTTTCCAATAGCCGAAGTATATGTATATTTTGTAATAATAATCTAAGGCAAAATGTGGCAATGTGGCAGTGTGGTGAGCTTGCACATCTGCTATGGTCGCTATTTTTTTTTACGTCGCCATTCTACAAGAACGATTGAAGATTCCGTCCGGGACGCGAAGGTGAACGTGCGAACGGTGCTAAATCGGCTTACGCGGGCTTTGCCGCGTCCGACAAGGCGACTCGCTCGCCTGAGTTCGCTCAGGCAGAGCCTCTCATGGCTCTCAAGTCAGCTTCAGAAGGCACACCTCCATCGTTGTAACTCTCTCTCTCTCTCTGTCTCTTTTCCTCTTGCTGTCTCCCTCTGTTTGTCTCTCTCTCTCTCTGTCTCTCTCTCCCTTTGGTAAAGACATGCATCAATCACCGGTGGATTAGTGACAAGAGAGTCTTATAATGGAGTTTGGCGTGTCTATTTCTTAACTTACAATTAGGGGTTGTAGTCTGTTCTCACCAAGCGGGGCGAGTGGTCTGTCCCTGGGGGGTGAATGTTCCACTCCAAAAATGGGGGGCGAGTGTGTTTTGGGGTGAGCGTTACGGTCATGAGGAGAGTCTTTCACACACGGTAAGAGTATATCGTCACTGTCGGGCAGAAACCTTGTATCTCGTATTTTCGTAAAGTAAAGTCCTGCTTCATCATACAAGACTGTCGCACAAAACTAGTGAAAATAGCAGATCTAAAAGCAGATGAATACCAAACGAACGGTTTTGGACATACAAGGTTTGTGCCGGACAACAACGATATAGGAGGAGTGGGAGGGAGGCAAAGGCTGCTCCTTAAGCCCCCCAGAACGCGTCCCGACTGCAGACAAAGGCTTGCATTCACTGCTGGGTGTCGATAAGAGCAAGCACTAAGGCTGCCCTTGGCGGTATTACCACCACACACACACACACACACACACACACACACACACCGCGCGCGCGCGCGCACGCACACACACATGAACACACACACGCATGCACGGCAGAGCAAAGTACTTCTGTTTTTCTTTTCACACATATACACCTCAGAACACACACATGTATACTGTACTGTACGCACACGTGTATACCCATACTGTATGCATACATGTGTACACACACACACACACACACACACACACACACACACACACACACACACACACACACACACACACACACACACACACGGTCATGTGTGTTGCCAGAGAGCTCAAAGGGGCAGTCAAGCTCGACGGGAATCAAATAAAGGCAAGCAGTTGGAGCCCATCACAGCTAAGATGGAAAGGTCGACCTACTCCTGTGTGTGTGTGTGTGTGTGTGTGTGTGTGTGTGTGTGTGTGTGTGTGTGTGTGTGTGTGTGTGTGTGTGTGTGTGTGTGTGTGTGTGTGTGTGTGTGTGTGTGTGTGTTGTACTGTATCTGTATGCCTTTAAGTACAGTATGTGTGGGTGATTCTTGCAGTGTATGTGCAGACTTTAAGATTTACGTGTCAGGCACTAAGCTGAACACGCTTTCTTCTCCGGGGCAATTTAGCAGAGTGTCTGTAGAATAATGCTTCACTTCAAACACCACGAGAAGAGACTGTCAGGATCAGAGCCGCCGCACGCAAACACACTATCGTCGCTGTCGGGCAGAAACCTCTCATCTCCATATTCTAACTTTTTGTGGGGTTTTTCTTTGTTGTAAATTAATTCAACAGGGGGTCCGAGACTCCTAGGGGGTCCTCAGAGTTTCTACAGGGGGTCCTCTAAATCTTTGTGTGATAGAAAACTTTTTTTTTAATCCTTTTTTATATTAACTACTTGAACCCTAGTGTCCATATTCGGAGAACTTCGGCTATTTTCGGCAAAGAGGTTTGGTGTAATTTGGTAAAGAGCACACTAAGTACAGAGTGAAAGGTCAAGTTTATTAAGTATTGACGGTTCAAGTGGTTAAACATCTGGAAACACAAATTGACATGAATCCAAAATATGATTGTGCTGTCAAACAATGGAACTATAGAATCTCTGAAAAGGTTGTGGGGGTCCCTGCTTCATCGCTCTCTCAGTTAAGGGGTCCTTGGCCTGAAAACGTTGAAAACCCTACTTGATCATACTACAGCGTCGCACAAAACTTAGTTGCAGCAAAATTAGTAGCAGATTAATTTAGGCGTTGTTGACGAAAGTTTGATTTACATTGCCTTGTACGGTTTCCTACTGTAACTAGCTCAGCCCTTTCATCATGTCTGTTAAAGTGCTCTTTGTTTGAGACTAGAGGAGAGGAGAATGACTTGGAGCCACGCAACCACAGTCCTATACAGGCAATGGGAACAGGCTGATGGCCCTGTGTGTGTGTGTGTGTGTGTGTGTGTGTGTGTGTGTGTGTGTGTGTGTGTGTGTGTGTGTGTGTGTGTGTGTGTGTGTGTGTGTGTGTGTGTGTGTGTGTGAGAGAGAGAGATCTACAGTATAAGCTTACAATGTGCCATGAAGCTAAGAGTTAGATTGGCTATTTTCGAATGGCTGAGGGCTAAATTAAAGTAGGGCTTAAGTGGTCAATGTGTCTTTCGCGATAATAATCTAAATCTTCAAAGTAACTATTAAATAAATATGTCACATAATTGTAGCGGGGTAAAAAGTGCAACATTTGCCTCTGAGATGCAGTGGACATACTGAAGTAATGTGACAGTACCTCAATTGTATTTTATTATAGACAGTACTAATGTACCGATACCTCTCCGTAGAACATTTTCATTTTGGGATTCAAACGAAAATATAGCAAAAGTATAAGATCTACAAGCTCCAAACGCGGCGCGGAAGTTTGTGGACCTGCTACCTTTGATGCTTTTGTGTGACACTCATGTCTGTGGGGCGTTAATGTACGAGAAAAACACAAAACGTTTTTACAGTAATATGGAGATAAGAGCCAGACAACAGCGTTATGTAAGTAAACGTAGTTCGAAATGTGGCTTTCCCCCACTGGATACGAGAGAGACAGAGACAGACAGAGAGACAGAGAGTGGTACAGTAGTTGCGTGCGAATGAGACAGGAAGGCGGGAAAGAGGAAGAGGAGGAGGAGGGGGGGGGGGGGGTATATAAAACTGTGGTCGCTGAAGAGAGAGGGAGGAGATGGGGTTAAACGTAAAACAGAAGAATTCCGTCGCTGTCGTTGGACATAAACCTCGTATCGCCATATTTCAACTTTTTTATACTGCCTTGTCATAACTACAGTTTCACACAAAACTAAGAAGCAGAAATTGCCTTGAGGATCCATTGGAACACAGGTTATGTCTTTATTTGATCCTGAGAATCAACGGTTTTGGACATACAAGGTTTCCACCCGACAGCAACGGGCTGAAAGAGAGAGAGAGAGAGAGAGAGAGAGAGAGGGGGGGGGGGGGGGGGGGGATTGAAAGCGCGAGACGGAGGAGAGATAAAGACGAGATAAGATCAGCTGAGCTGAACTGAACTGAATGAACTATACTTGCAATCTGGCCTCCGTGTTTTGGCGGAATGTAATTATAGTTGGCAATGTTCACAAATGTTTAACACAGTGGTTCTCAGGGACCCCCAAATTATTCATGTTTTTGGCCGCAGACCCCCATCTTACAACATTTTGTGCCAGGGGGTCCCCCATACTAGATTTGTGTTGTTGAAATATTTCAGAAAATATTCCAAATGTTTCACATTTCTTTGATTATTATTAGATCTACAAGCTCACAACGTGTCGTGATGTGACACGTTAAGAGCTTGTAGATCATCTATTTTCAAAAAGCAAACGTGTATGAAGGGTTAAAGTGGTTAAACTGATTTCGCTGGGGAACTTTGGGGGCCACTTTGGGAACCACCACGGTTTAACAGATCTACAAGTTCAGATCTGTGAGCTAGTAGATCTGTTTTTGCGGGGAGATGTATTTTTGAAAAAGGACTAGGGTTAGTGGCTAAACAGATCTGAACTTTTAAAAGGACAACCCAGACATTTTCCACGTGATCTCTGTGTATGTGTGTGTGTGTGTGTGTTTGGGTGCATGTGAGTCATGAATGAAATGCGTGGCGCAACTCCAACAACGGCTCCTCGCATTCCAGCATGACCAAATGTTCAACTTCAATGAACTGAAACTCAAATGACCTCCTGGCTAAAATTAACTGAAACCCAAAAGAACAGATATGATTCATGAACGTTGCTGTGAAACCTAATTCAACCTTTTTTATGTTGTTTTTTCCCCCCCCATAAATGAATGCTCCACTCCGCCAAAAAATAGGCCATCTGCAAGCTCACAACCGCGCGTCGCGATGTGATGTATTGTGAGCTTGTAGATCGGCTATTTTCAAATAGCCCATATATAAAATAGGGCTGAAGATGTCGTTAATGGGTGTTTTATCATATAATCATTTAATCAGAAAAGTAACTAGTAACTACATTTTTCAAATGACTGTAGTGGAGTAAAAGTACAATATTTGCCTCTGAGATGTAGTGGAGTAGAAGTGAAAGTACTGAAATTTGAAAATACTCCAGTAAAGTAAAAGTACCTAAAAATCATACAAGTACAAGTACAGTACTTAAGTAAATCTACTTAGTTACTTTACACCACTGCCGTTTTGGACATACAAGGTTTCCACCCGACGGTGATACGATAACCAACGAATGCCAGGTGAAATTACGGCTATATATTTCACTCATGAATCACATTCACAAACGTCCACACACACACCAACAGACAGACAGAGATCTATTTGGTAGAGGAAGAAAGCGGTTTTAATGAGCTGAAGTAAACCGTGGCGTTCTTTTGGCAGTTAATAGCGGTGTCCTGGAGTCTGGACAGGCAGAGTACACGGTACAGATGGACGCAGTGACAGTGGAACCAGCGCTACAAATCCCAGACGCTCCATCAGACCCAATCTGTCATGGGACGCGATGATGCTGGCAAAATAGACGGTAGAGCTGTTCCGAAAAGCTGTCGATACTTTGCTGTATAGTTATGGGTATCGGGGTATCTCTAATACAGTGGTTCTCAACCGTCAACCTTTTCAAGCTGTGACCCCCAAAATAATAATATTTTAACTGGGGACCCCCTCCCTGACGAATACTAAGAGTTGAGGAATTACTTCTATTGCGAGGCGTTGTGAGCATGTAGATCAGCTATTTTCACTATTTCTGTCTCTAATATTGGACAATTTGGCCATTGTTTAATTCGTCATTTTAGAGGTATTCAAAAGTCCTTAAATTGTCACTTTAGAAATGTGCATAAACCCTCTATACACTTAAACTTTATGTTGGTTTGTTTACAGTGTAGACTGTAGAGTGAGAAAGGAATGTTGCACATTAAGTTAATCATCTGGGGACCCCCCAAAATAATTTGAACCCACAGGTTGAGAACCACTGCTCTAATAGACAGACAGACAGACAGACAGACAGACAGACAGACAGACAGACAAATAAAGGATGAAATAAAGATACAGGCCAAGGAAGAGAACGAGTACAGAATAAAGTAGTGGCGTTTATGGCGTCAAGCAAGCAGACTGGGGATATTATAAAGCAGTGTAGGATATTTACCCACCTATTGTGTCTGAGAGCCCTTTGGCATGACAGCTTATCACTATGGCAGGGTTCAGAATACCACAAAAATGAGCGGCTGCGCCACAGTCTCCCGTTTAAAACAAATGGGAGCTGTGCTTGCTCGCTTGGCCCCCGAGGGCTGTTTTCTGAGACAGAAAAAAAAACTGCCATTGAGTGCATTCCACTCATTTCTAACCCAGCCCTATATATAATACATACATGCACCACAATCCTGAGGACTCGCAGTCATCCTGACCATGGTAGGAAATGATTTACCACGGTCTGCCTCAGTCCCACAGAGACAGAAGAGAGAGACAAAGAGAGAGAGAGAGAGATGGAGAGGAAGAGAGAGGAAAAGAATGCTTTTAGCCAGAGAGGTGCGTGCAGATAGAGCACTTGGGGGAAACGCTAGCTAAAACACATGCGAGACAATGCAGCAGCACTATAGCCTCTCGTCTCTGAGCGGAGCTGTTAGGTCCCCGGCTCTGTCTCGCTGGGCTGGACTGACACTGGCTCTCCAAGATAGCGTTGTCTCTTTTGTACCCCCAAGGTCCATGGAATGTTGTTCTGTATTGTTCTGCTTTGTGTCGGATGGAGAGTGTATGTGTGTGTGTGTGTGTGTGTGTGTGTGTGTGTGTGTGTGTGTGTGTGTGTGTGTGTGTGTGTGTGTGTGTGTGTGTGTGTGTGTGTGTGTGTGTGTGTGTGTTCTGCTGCTGATGGATGAGAGGGCCTGCGTTCTGACACAATGTAGCCGTGAGGGTGGGTTGTTGTTAGTGATGGAGTAAGTGTGTAAGTGTGTGTGTGGTGAGTAGTGGTTGGATGGTGGATGGCTGGCTGTTATTTGTGTGGCACAGGGGGGATGAGAGCGATTCATGTGTTCCATGTTTCATCTTGATGATGAAGCCACTTGTAACCTGGCGTCCCCGTTTGCGGCATGTCTTTGCGAAGATTCTCAGTAGTTTTGAGCGGTGCTAACCGCTCCTACATCCGGCTTTGTGTGTATGTCCGTGTGTATGTCCATGTGTCTGTCCGTATGTCCCGCACGGCTTGGCATTGGCCAAGCTTTGTGGCATATTTTGAGCATACATATAAAGGTACAGCTCAATTCACACGGGGTGTGATTTTTTTCTTTTGCGCGAATGGGATGATGCGTTATTGCCACATTATTGTCATGTTATTGTTATTTTTTTGTGAATTACATATTATTTTGACAATAGGTCGCATTTACTATGAAAACCTGCATCTCCCGTGTGTCAGTCACGCCTCATGCCGTGAAATAGGCACATCTCATGCCGTGCGCCAGTCACACCTCATGTCACACTCCATAAATGGCCAAGACAGAAAGTTTTGGTGCAACACATGGATCTCCATATGTGGAGCTGACTATCTTCACCATATATATATCCATATATGAAGATCACAACACTGACCTTATCAAACCTTGGATAGCCATACGTAGAAACGACTGGATCATTACCTAGATCTCCATATATGGAGCTGGCACAGACTCCAGATATGGATATAGCTGACCTGTGCGTGACCTTAGGGCATCTTACTGGTACAATATAACTTACTAAGGGTTGTTGTATTTGGTCTTGTGTGGAAATTGTCTGAAAAAAAGGCACAGGTACAGGTTTTGAATCTGGGGTTAGAAAATTGATCGTTTGGATTATTTGGATTGTTGTCCTGGTGACAGCTGTTGCTCTGGGCATTCTTTATTCCTGATGATTCAATGCCAGGGTGATCTGTTCAATTCAATCCCATCCACACGTGTAGCGTTGACTGATCCGCGTAATGAGGTCTCCTAATATCCAAGCCCAGTTGGTTGCGGTCCTATAGTCGTGTGGGTAGACCCTGGCATGTGAAACGGGACCGTATCTATCTATTCAGTCCAGCTCAGCTTGCTGTCATTTCAGCTGCCTAAGCATTTAGCCGCTGATCCCAGCGCTGCATGGGGTTTTGTTTTACACTAGACCACCGCAAATACAATGAGAAATGCGGGTGTTTTCGTGGGTTATGGACGTTACATTAATGTTACACCAGAGGCTACGCAATATGTTTGTGGAATAAGTGTTTATTAATCAAGTCGTCGACAACCTAGAAAGAAGTGACGGCGGAGGACTGTTCCCTGTTTTTACACCTGCTTTACACCTAAAAAAGTTGTATCTACCCATTAACTGTAACTGTAACTACAATGTACTGTGGCAGAGCTGATGAATGTTGAAGGTGTATATATGACACATGCTGACCAATTCTATGATCTTATTAGCATTAGCCTATAAATGTCTGAAGGAAGCCAGACTCGTATGTACCTGCACCACAAGATGTAACAATACAGAACAACCTCTCACCTCTGACCTTTGTTAAATGGTTCAGAATGTGTACCGTCTACTTTGGTGTTTTCTAAAACGTGGATAAATGTGTGGTTCTCAAAGTGGATTGCAGGGACTCTGTGGGTTCCTCTAGGGGGGTCTAAATTAACCCTGACAGTGTACAAATGGAACCAAATGAACCGTAACCGGTTCATTTGGTTCCATTTGCACACGGTCAGGGTTAAGGGGAGACCTTCAAATCTCAAAATTTGAGAACCACTGGTGTACACGCTCAAACAAAACGCGGCCCGGTCCTTTTCTCCTGACAATGGAGAGACTTAATGAACACAGATGAGAGGGAGAGAGAGAGAGAGAGAGAGAGAGAGAGAGAGAGAGAGAGAGAGAGAGAAGGAGGCGGAGCAGTGAATGGAGAGGTTCAATGGACAAGCGACAGGTGAGAGAGGCAGGTTGGAGGTCTGCTCACCTGGCAACCATGGCTCCATGCCAAACACACACACACACACACACACACACACACACACACACACACACACACACACACACACACACACACACACACACACACACACACACACACACACACAATCAACCGAATACTGTATACATGCACATGGGTGGTGTGACTCACCCCTCAAGCAGCCAGCTGCATGCACATGGAACCAGGGGCAGATGAGGATACACACACACACACACACACACACACACACACACACACACACACACACACACACACACACACACACACACACACACACACACACACACACACAGGATGAGACATAATGCTCTCTCCAGACTCTCTTACCACTTTGGGTGCGCTCATGTTTTCGTTTGTCTCCGGGGCCGTTTTTTTTCCTTTCTTCTTCTTTTTCTTCTTTTCATTCCTTCGCTCTGCGACAAAGGCCTCTCTTCTCTTCTCATCTCTCCGTCTCTCTCTCTCTCTCGCCCGAGATAACCTATAAGACACAGAGAAGGGAGAGAGAGCGCGATGAAGTAATTGTTTCGAGGAGTCAGGATGGAATCGTTTATCTCTCCACACAATCGAAACCCTGAAAGCGTTAACCATGACATTCATTATAGGCGAAATCCTTCCAAACGTTTTCCAAAATTATAAAACAATAAGCCTGAAGTGGTTGAGATTGACACTGGAGATCTTGCTGTGTGTTGCATCGCATCACGTTGTGATCTTGTAGACCTGCTGTTTTCACTTCACAACTGGCCTTAAAGGAGTAGTTCACTGATTACATTGATTACTCATGCCACGGAGACTTGAGTTCAATAATACTTTTTTGTATTTGTCGCATTAGTAAATTTACCCCCATTAATTCCGGATGGGGACCGGGACCCAAATGCATTTGGGTCCCCATCCGGAATTAAAGTGGGTACATTTATTGTAAACAAATTATTGTATTAGTAATGCAACAAAAACCTAAAAATATTATTGAACTCAAGTCTCCATGGCATGAGTAATCAATGGAAAAAAAGTCATTTTGGGGGTGAACTACTCCTTTAAGTGGTCAAAGTGGCACCATGTAACTTTGTTTTAATGAACAAAATGTATTTTAATCCAATCTGTTTGGTAGATATTATGTTAAAACAATAGCCTATAACAGTTGGTGTGGTTGTATGTTGTCTCCCTGCTCTTCTATTGAGACATTTAGATGGTGTCAAAGGTCATGTCTCACCTAGACACAGGATCTGACATGAGGTTTGACCTGATGGTCCAGATTCAATTCATCCCCTGAGCAAGCAGACCGGCTCTATTAGCTCAATGGTAAACGTTTCTTCACAGCAAACCAGGTTCAAATCCAGGGTAGAGGAGGAGAGTTACATAGTGCAGCTTCAAAAATTCATACATTAATATTTCAAAAGTACAATATTTGTCTTAGATTTAGTGAAAGTCATACTAAGTGTGTGTGTGTGTGTGTGTGTGTGTGTGTGTGTGTGTGTGTGTGTGTGTGTGTGTGTGTGTGTGTGTGTGTGTGTGTGTGTGGTGAGGAGGGGGTGTTACTCATAACTATTATAGCTTGGTCATAGAATGACTATTCAGCTACACCCTCGCCAATGCACACAGACACGCACGCACGCATATGCACCGTTGCACATGCACACGCACCACACACACACACACACACACACACACACACACACACACACACACACACACACACACACACACACACAACACACACAGTGAGTGTGTGTCCGTGCTTTTTGGAGTGTACAGCTGCATGGAGAAAGGACGAGGGGTTAAGCAAATATTGCACAATGAACAGTAAACAACGTAGCAACCCCCTGATCTCTCTCAAACACACACACACACACACACACACACACACACACACACACACACACACACACACAGGGCGAGAGGGTGCCAAAATGTGCCCCCTTGTTGCGTTTTGTGTGCGTGCGTGCGTGCGCGCGTGAAACAGTGACTAGCACTGCTTGTTCTGTTAATTTCACTGAATAGAAAACCCCCCACCAACCACCATAAAATATATCTTTATTCTCCATAAACAAACACACACACACACACACACACACACACACACACACACACACCTACACACACACACACACACACACACACACACACACACACACACACACACACACACACCAATCTCTTTCTGTCTGCCCCCCTCCCCCCTCCCCGTTGCCAATGTGGGCTCCCCCCCCCGAAAAAGAAAAAGGCTCTGGCGGGCGAGGGAGCAACAGTGCTCCTTTTGTCCCCCCCTCCCCCCCACGTCTCCCCTCCTCTCTCTCTCTCTCTCTCTCTCTCTCTCTCTCTCTCTCTCTCTCTCTCCCTCGACCCGCACTGGGTTGCGATGCATGCCTCGACAGGAACGGAGAAGGAGGAGGAGGAGGAGGAGGAGAGGGAGAGGGATGGAGAGAAGGAGGGGGCGGAAGAACAGGGGCCGCGGCAAAAAAAAGAGAGAGGGGAAGGGGTCTTGCAGTCATTTTTCAGTCTCTGTGTGTGTATGTGTGTGTGTATGTCTCTCTCTCTCTCTCTCTCTCTCTCTCATTCCTGCAGTGTTGTGTCAACTCAGCGTTATGTGAGGGTCGACCCAGCAGAAGGGGTGGGGGGCGGTGGGGCGGTGGTCGCTGGGTTCATGGCCTCCCTGAACCCATCGACCGCAGGCAGAGCCTGGCTGCTGCAGGTTAGAGAGGGCTTGTTAGCCCCGGAGGCCCGCCGCTGTTAGCCACTATATAAAACATCAGCAGTAAAAAGCTAAACTCCAGCGACAAAAAAAGGCCCCGACCGACTAGGGGTGGGCGATATGGCGATAATTATCGTCTCGGCGATACAGCTTTGCCACGATAGGCCATTTCAGAATATCGTTTCTCTCGTGATACAAACAGTCATTTAGAAAAGGCTCTGGATATACAGCGAGTGCACGTTCCATGAGTCGCAGCTCTATTGCTTAATTTATACTTCTATAGTACGGTGGTGTAATTCGCCAAAAAGAACAGATCTACAAGCTATAACGTGTCGCGGCTCAACGTGTCATATAGTTTGAGGATCTGTCCCCTGCTTTCACAGCCCCTCCCCCGGGCAGCACGCAGACAGGCTACAGAGTGTCTACAGCACTGACTGAGTTGTGATACTGTGTGTGCAGGAGCACGGCACAGTGGTCCACGATTTAGTTTCACTTTAACGGGACTTAAAAGCAGTGATGCAGCTTGGCCTGCATTCTTTGAAGCATATTTTTCACAATGGATGCATTAAACTAACAGGACGCAAACTACTTATCCGTCCTGCTATCGCTATCAGCCATCTCACTGCTTGCAAAGCTGAACTGTGCTGGAGTCTCATCCATAGCTGTGTCTGTTCTGGCAGTATTGATGAGATGATTTAGATCACCTTGTAAATCCATGCTTCTGTTTTTATTAACTATAAACAAGTAGCTATTTGCTGCTATTTGTAAAGTGCTTATGTTTTCACCATTGATGCATGCGTGTGTCGTCGCGAATCGCGGTGAAATCGTCGCGTCTATTTTGCGTCTATTACATAATTGGCTTAGTTATAAAAACCATGCCATTATTGTTAGTAGAAAAGCGAAAAGCTAGGATGATAATGAGTGAGTAATTCTCTAAACATAAAGCTTGTATCATAACAAACCTCCTGACTTTGGTTGGTCATAAGGTAATTTGTTTTCCCTCAAGTTTCAATGGTAAGGCATGGGTTGTTGTCAACCTGTGGGTCGAGACCCCCAGAGAGGTCCCGCCAAATTGTTTTGAATATAGCCGATCTACAAGCTCACAAAACTCAAAAAACATTTTAAGGGAACCCATAAAACATTTCTGGGACCCATTTGAATGACCTGAACCATCATCACACCAACTAGTAAATATTTTGAGGTAAAAAAATGATAATTGTTTAATCAAAAATCTGAATGTTATCATTAAAAAATCATAGATTAGGCTATATATCTTTCTATCTGCAGCATACAAATGAATAGATTATCTATAGAATATATGTGTGGGTCTAATAATCATAATAAACCTAAAAACTCGCATAAAACAGTATCGTGATAATATCGTGTATCGTGATACTGCATGAAGCATATCGTGATAATGCTTTTATCCAGTATCGCCCACCCCTACGACCGACCCAATGAAGGGCGGGGGAGTCGTGAAAGGTTTATCTTTCTTTTTTTGCTACCCAACAAATAGACTTGTTAAAGCCTTGTTAAGAGTTTGTTTCATTTCTTACTTTAAAGAGCGCGGCGTAAAAAAAAGGAAATAAAATTAAGTTACTTTCCGCGGTTAAAGCGGGTCGTCTAGGATTTTCCGAGCAGAGTGTGGCGCCGTGTTCTGACACAGGGCATGTGTCTTTTTTTCCCCTTCTCTTTCTTTGAACGTAGCCCTTAAGCACACATCTTGTAATTTCTCATTTTTTTGCAGCAGAAAGAAAATACTGGCGCTTTGCCCGCTGAGGTCTAGTGGGACTATAAATTTAGCTGTGTCATTTTCGAATCCATTGCGAGCAAAAGCGCAGCGAACCCGTTTTACCCAAATAGCATAAATGCTGCTCTTGTGTGCAGAGCTTTGGGGCATGTGGGTTGAAAGGGAGTAGGGAGATGGCACAGCCAAGCACTGCACCCGTTCTCCTGACACACACACACACGCGCTCACACACACGCACACGCACACACACACACACACACACACACACACACACACACACACAGAGTAATATGTGCGCTTCTGCAGCTTGGGGGCTATCGGATCATTAACCCCAGCTAATCTACAAACATTATGTTTAGGAGAAAAAAGAAAAAGAAAAAAACGCCTTTCCAGCTTAAGCGCCTGACGCACAGCCTAGCCATGCTAATTCCTTTTCAGAGTGTGTGTGTGTGTTGTGTGTGTGTTGTGTATGTGTGTGTGTGTGTGTGTGTGTGTGTGTAAGGGAGAGTGCAATAGTATGTTTAGACACTGAGGCTTCCGTGCGTGCGTGCGTGTGTTGTCCCCGTGTAAAGTGCTGCTTTGTGTCATGTCTTGGTATGTTATGTATAAACCTCGTGCGTCACGTCTGTCTGTCTTTATCGACGGTATGTGTGTGACTGACTGAGAGAGACAGCGGGAGAGAGACGCAGAGTCAGACAACATCAGACAGGGAGCGGTTATGACAGGGAGAGAGGGAGAGAGAGAGAGAGAGAGAGAGAGAGAGAGAGAGAGAGAGAGAGAGAGAGAGAGAGGGAGAGAGAGAGAGAGAGAGAGAGAGAGAGAGAGAGAGAGAGAGAGAGAGAGAGAGAGAGAGAGAGAGAGAGAGAGAGCGAGAGAGAGAGGGAGTGTGATTGGCAGTGAGCCTTGATGTACAGTCCTGTCAGAACCCCGCTGTGCTTAGTTCATTAATCAATGAGAGAAAGTAGACAGGCTCCTGTACAACTCTGTGTCTGTGTGTGTGTGTGTGTGTGTGTGTGTGTGTGTGTGTGTGTGTGTGTGTGTGTGTGTGTGTGTGAGAGAGGATACTTTTTGGTGTACAGTGGGTGCCTGAACCTGTGTGATAAGTAGACTTGTGTATGCGGTGTGCGCGTGTGTGTGTGTGTGTGCTTGCGTGCGTGCATGTGTGTGTTAAATGCTGGTGTGTCATGTGCCTGTGTGTTTTCTGACTGCGACAGTGTATGTTGTTGAGTGCGTGTGCTGAGCTTGTGTCTGGGTTCTGGAATGTGTTGTTTGCGCTCTGTGTGTGTGTGTGTGTGTGTGTGTGTGTGTGTGTGTGTGTGTGTGCGTGCGTGCGTGCGTGCGTGCGTGCGTGCGTGCGTGTGTGCGCACCCACGCGCGCCCTCAGGTATGACAGAACCAGACATGACGTAAGCCTTCAGACCTTCTTGTCATACACACACACACACACACACACACACACACACACACACACACACACACACACACACACACACACACACACACACAACAAGGGTTCTAATTACAACAAGAGACAAAAAAAAAAAAAAAAAACACTTGCTCTCTGCTTCCGAAGGAAATCCACAAAGAATAAAGGCTTTTATCGGGATTCTAACAGTGCACCAGGCAGTGCACACAGCACAGGGCTGTATAGTGGCTTTGTCAGCTGAGCAATGTAAACTAATAGCAGTCAGGATTGGTATAGACCCGTGCAACAGATAGAGGGATGCTGCATCGATCGGGAACGACTCATCCTCTCTCCCTCTCTCTCTCTCTCTCTCCTTCTCTTCTACAATGTAATAACGTGTACAGACAGCCGAACGGATCACATTTCCGCCGGTCAGATGAGAATTCACGAGAATCCTGGAAAACTCAATTACCCACGACTGTAATTACTTGTGGCTCCTACAACCCCCCCGGCTCACCCCTGCCCCAAACGGCACCCTGTCGCCACTGATGTGTCCATCGTCTAAAGGCGCTTTGAAAAACGCCAGGCTATAAAAGCACATATCGACGCTGTCGGGTGGAGACCTCGCATGTCCGAAATGGTTGCCTTTCAGGAAATGGATAAACATGAACACCTGTGTTCGTTCCAATAGATTAAATGTGCCGCGGTTATTATTTAGTTCTAAGTTCTTGTTAATACTTGTCATACTTGTCACTCACAGACTTTTAAGCACTTTCACTTACAAAATGTATAAGTAGCGAAAATAACAGATCTGAAATCTCACGCAAAACACAACACGTTTTGGACTCGTAGATTGGCTATTTTCATTACTTTTACACAACACTCTTCTACGAGACAAAGTAGGGCGTTACGAAAAACACAGAGAGTTGAAATATTGAAATATGACTGGGTTTCTGCCCAACAGCGACTATATATATATACAGGACATGTCGAGGAGAAGAGTTCTTATCCAAGAACAGGGGGAGGGAATGCGTGTTTTAACATACCTTAGGTACAGACACAATCAAAGAACATCTTTGACAGACTGAGAAGATGTGCAAAAACTGGCACGGGGCTGAGAGAGAGAGAGATGAAACACGACCCCAGTGATCTCGCACTAATGAAATACACACAGCAGTGGCACGCTGTCTCTCTCTCTCTCTCTCTCTCACACACATTCTGAGCATCCCTCAGCACAGATAGATAACACAACAAGCTGCGTATAAAGAACACCTCACACACCACTCACACGAGGCCAACTCCATCTGCCAGTCATTTAGGAAAGTTGTGTCGCGTGCAAAGGTGCCCCCCCCCATCCATCTCTAATTTTTTCGGGTTGGGACGACAATCATCAGTTTGCAGTTTATCGCAATTAACGAAACGCTCCAATAACCCTATCGCGGAGCTTTCAATTTACCTGTGAAATTTGTATTCTTTCTTCACATTTACAGACTCTACCAGGCACGTGCACACATAGATATCAAAGGGGGCTTGAGCCCCTGCCCTTTTATCTGTCTTTAAAAAGTGCCCTCTCCAGACCATGAATGCAGTTTTTACCATGGCGAAAGAAATTGATTATGCTTAGTTCAGTGTGGTTCAAGCACCGAAAATAGCCAACCTCCAAGCTCACAACGT
Source organism: Nannobrachium achirus (assembly GCF_963921795.1). Lineage (NCBI taxonomy): Eukaryota > Metazoa > Chordata > Actinopteri > Myctophiformes > Myctophidae > Nannobrachium > Nannobrachium achirus. Next base: position 43,164,447 of record NC_137810.1, read on the forward strand.
GTCGCAGTGCGACGCGTTGTGAGCTTGGAGGTCTGCTATTTTCGATATTTTCACCAAAAGGCCTTTTTAGAAATTAGAAATATTATCTGCACGTCCCAGTACTCTACCACCAAAATCTCTTTTGCCAAAAAAATCAGAATATGGATGCTGGAGTGCAAGTGGTAAAACAAAAGTGGCATTTTAAGAGTTTTAAGCACCGCGACATTGCATGCCATAATCGTCTCATCCCTCGTCTACGTTATCAGCCGGAGGGGGATTGGTTTGAAGGGTTATTAGTCATCCAGCCAGACGTGTTTACTCATCAACACAGTGGGGAAGTGACGCCCTCGGGGAGCGCACTATTATAGGCTTTATAATGTTGTGAAACCCGACATGAAAGAGACACTCATCTGCACTCATCTCCACTGTACCTTTTGGAAAGTCACTCGGCATTGAGTCAGAGAAACTTTTCCGAAGGCACGTGTGGCTAATTCTGTCCTCCGTCTAATCTAATCACTCTAAACCTAATTTTGAAGTTGAAAAATACCTTGAAAGTGTATAGCTCTGTTTTTTTTTTCTTCTTCTTTTTTACACGTTTAATTTGCGTTTTATTTCAGTCCTTTCATACTCAGTTATCTACATTTTGAATGTATTTATTATGCCGTTAATTAAACCAACTGACTTATGTCCCTAGTTGTTTAGTAGCTTTTAATTTTTTCTTCGTCTGAAGTGATTCCCCAGAGTGTGCACAATATATAGTCTTATCTTCTAAACCTCATCCTCTCTTAACAGTAGGAAGTTGGCACTGAATTTATTGTGTCATTTGGGATGAGGAATGTGTGTCATTTCCTGGAGCTACAAAGGGGCCAAATGAACTTCTGCAATCACACTTAGACGCCAGTTCTCCCATAATGGTGGACAAAGTACCCTATCTGTATTGTTTTTAATGCACTCTGAACCCTAACCCCTAAAACAATGAAAAAAAGGTAGCAATAATAGCACATCTACAACATGTTGATGTGGTGTGAGCTTGTAGATCTATTTTTCCACTATATTTGAAACAAGGCTATATATCATTTCCCCTTCCTAGTAAGGTAGTGAAGTCATGAAATTTACAATATTTTTCTTTGAAATGTAGTGGAGTGAAAAGTCAAGTATCCAAAAATGCAAATCGCCTCTGCCAGGTGGAAACCGAATGTCCAAAACTGTGCTATTAGTTAGTGGGAGCATGCTGACCTCCCTGTGTATACAGTATGTAATGTATGGTACTATAGGATCACTCATTGTTTTAATAGTACATTGTTTCATTTTTATAAGCCGCTCAGTGTTTGTGTTTGTTGCCAATTGTACACAGATACATTACTATTTTTTTCATCCATACACACTGGTGAGATGTCTGTTGGCTCTGGGTATTTAATTTTAATGAACTATTAAAAACAAATGGTGACTGCCTTTTACTGACTTTTTAACTGGGACTTTGTGTGCGGGTGTGTGTATAAACTAACGATAATAAGGAATTAACCTTAAATTAAGTTAGGACTTTGGCAAAACGCGAGAGTGAGATGTGTGTATGAAAACATAATTATAATCCCAGGGTCAGTGGAATCTCGCCTCTAACAGACCACTTAATGTAAGCACAGTTGAACCCCAACCTCCATGTTCTGGGGGGAACATTAGCAAACAGGTCACGCTTGTAGATGGGCCATTTTTTTAGGGAGAGATGTGATGTAAAATGATTTCATTGGCCGCTAGTTGTGCTGTTCTGGTACCAGAAGCAACATGTTCTCCATAGGATTCCATTCATTTCCCCCAAACTTTTACATTTGATTTTCTTACCTTAATAAACATTGTCATAACTACTTTATGGTTCCTGTCGCTAGTTTAAAGCCTCGTGAGTCGTTTCAATCACCATGATATGCGTTTTGTGATAATATGGTCCAATTTATGTTATAATTGATGTTAAAGTAGGGTATGCTGTAGGAGGGGCTTGTGATCATAGGCTTGTGATAATTCTTCTTCGTGTGCTTTATTTTCGGCAAGCTCAACCGAGCTCAACACCGCATTCTCCCAAGTATCCCTGCGGTTGCATGTGACCGTTTGCAGCCAATAGCATTCGAGATGGTACCATTTCTACCAATGAACATTGATTTCTACAATGATAGTGGCCAAAATGCTTCATTTGCGCAGCATAGAAACCAATGGCTTTCCACCGTCCATATTTTTTTTACAGGCTCGGGCCCAACTCAGGTTGCGTTGTTGTGAGCTTGCAGATCTGCCGAAACCGCTGAAGCTTATTGTTTCTATGGCACAATTCATTTAATGAAGAAAAAAAGAAAACGTTTCGAACGCCGAGCCGAGCTGCACTCTCTCTCTGATTGGCTGACGCTGCACACCACCAACGCAGTCCCAGCTCAGACAAAAGGAAAGCCGGCGTGAGCGAGCGGGCCTAGTGGAGAGAGAGAGAGAGGGGGGGGGGGGGCATATGACAAACGGTCCTAAAACGCAGCCAGACATAATCTATCCTCCAACCCCCCCCCCCCCCCTCGTGGCTCCCACCAGACTCCAACCCGCCGCCCACAGACGCCCAGCGGAGGGGGGACTCATTCAGATCCACATTAGAGAGGTGACAGGGGGGCCAGGCGCCCAGGGAGCGCCTCCTCCCCTAGCCGGGACCGTCCTCCTAATCGACTGCCCTGACACCCCCCCTCCAGAGAGATCCACCCACACCACACCACCCCTCCCCACTGGTGTCAAGTAACTGAGTACGTTTACTTTAAGTACTGTACTTAAGTACCATCTTTTAGGTGTTTGTACTTTGCTTGAGAATTTTCAATTTTCTATGCCTTTACTTCTACCACGTCTCAGATTTTGGTTATTATTACAAAACATACATTAACTTACTCCAGCTCATACATTTTGGGCCATTTGAAAATAGCTGATCTACAAGCTCACAATGCGTCGCGATGCGACGCATTGTGAGCTTGTAGATCTGCTATTTTCAAAAGATTTTTTATACCTCTGATAATGTGAAATGGGACATTCTGTCTGCATAGTAGAGTACTTTTACTTTTGATACTTTAAGGGAAGGCTTACGCACACCCAGTTCCTCTCTTAGCAGGTGCATGGGTAACAAAACATTAGGAGGAGGAGATCTGACTAAAAGACAGACTGACCCGCACACTGCCGCTTGTCCGTTTCAGAACATTTATTAATGTAGCAACTTTTGATACTTTAAACTCATTTCGATGCCAATACTTTTGTACTTTTACTGAAGAACATTTTGAATTAGGGACCTCTACTTCTAACAGAGTATTTCTACATGGCAGTATTTTTGATACTTTTAAGTAAGAAGTGCGAGTACTTTTTCCACCACTGCTCCAGACACGTCCAGGAATATCACAGGATGGGGGGGGGGGGCTCAAATCAAATCAACAGCCCCTTCGGGAGCATGGGGCTTAATTGTCCTTCTTCGTTTGAAAATAAACAAATGAAAGCAAGGCAAGCCTTTCCAGAATCTCGACAACACACTCCACCGCCCCCTTTAAACCGAAACCCCTCTTCCCCCTAATGTTCTGGCACGTTCCGCCGAGCGCGTCCATCGTCGCCAACGTGGAGTGACGGGCGAGAGAGGGAGAGAGAGAGAGCCCCCTATTGTCTCGTTATACCGTCTTCAATTAGGCGGGAGATGATGAGGAGACAATGAACGGAGCAGTTGTAATCATGAGCACTGGCATAATGCGCGCCGGGGTAGCGGGAGCTTCATTACGCTCAATGGCCCCTGCTCTGCCCATAAAACGCCTTGGAGGATGAACTGAACTACGGCAGGTTGGTGCTTATAGGAACTGGCTGGAGCTTAAACTTGGTTGGGAAGCAGCGCATTTCCTAGAGAGCACCTCGGGGTGGTGGTGGCGGGTTGGGGGGTGTTGTGTGATGACTGCCTGGTACGGTGGGCCTTGATGGGGTTCCCGTGTGCAGATGATGCAGGACACATTCTCTAAATCTGTGACGGACGTATAATGGGAGGCTTTCGACTAGAGTTGTTCTGATACCGATACTGTTATCGGAAAAGCTGCCGATACTGCATAAAATGCTGGTATCGGTATCGGCCAACCCTGTGAGTCCCTAGACCCCACTAAGGTCAGCCAACACAGGGATGCTGACAGAACCCTAGCTAAAAACCCCAGGACAACCCCCTAGACAATTTGCCCTCCTGGCCCCCAAACTGTGGATTAAACTCCCTGTCGCACTTAGAACTACAGACTCACTACCTAGCTTCTGCCGTGGACTGAATGCTCACCTCTTCAGACTCCACCTAAACCCATAGCACTACTGTAACACTCCCCTTCCCTCATGACCATGCATACGAGAAGCTAGATAGCATTTTTAGGTTTTAGAAACGTTTACTGATTAGGTGCGTGGTCTACCCATGTTATTGTTTTTCTAGATTGATATTCCTATGCATTTGTTATATTGTTGGTGATGTACATATGGACATATTGTCTTGCTTATTATATTGATGTATTACCTGCTTATTGTAAATCGCTTTGGATTAAAAGCGTCTGCTAAATGCCTAAATTGTAATTACTCGTATAGGTACTCGGAATCGACCGATACACAAGTTCGGAATAGGTATTGGAATAGGTATCGGAATAGGTATCGGGAGGGAAGAAATGGTCTCTACTTCTGAGCAGACAAACTCATCCTCAAGTATCTCGTCTTTACTTGCCTGACTGACATGCCCGCCATGTTACACCGCCTTTCCCTGTCACATTTTGTTGAAGTTCATGAAACCTATGCTGCTTTTTTTAACTCCGGTATTAAAGCGGTATTGAGAATAGGACAGAAACGCTATATAATTTTGCATACAAAAGAATTACTCTGCTAGTGGCACCTTAAGAGGAAGAGAAAGAAACCGTCTCGAAACCGTCTCGCAGGGTGAATTTATAGGCTTCAAGTGAATCCCGTTGACGGCTTTTCATCTTCACATGAAAATGTACAAGCTTTTGCTGTGAGAACGCAGGCTTCAGCGGCAGCAGCAGTAGGTGTCATCCAGAGGTCTGTGGAAATGAGACTTCTTCAAGGATTTGTGTTTTTTGTTCTGTGGCTGTGTTTTACCTGAAAAGCACTGAGCTGAGAAATGATTCCTAATGCCGCTTTTATGTTCTTCTCTCTTTTTTTTTTACCCCCTTCCTGTTTAAAACCTTGTTCCGGCGTTGGCTGTCATGGATTTCATGGAAACCAGCGGACCGGACAAATGCCGCTTTCATAATTTTTTTGCAAATGATTTCTTTCATGTGGGATTGTGGCAGCACTGTACCCCCCTTTCTCAACCACCCGCCCCCCCCCCCCCCCCCCCCCCCCTCCTCCTCGCTTTCTTTTATTCTCTCCTCGCGGCACAAGGAGCTAATCTGAGACAAACACTCGTGCTGGCTGTGACACGTTGTCAAAACGTTAAACCTGGGCGACTCTCTCGCTCTGTCTCTCTCTCTCCGTCTTATTTCAAATCATGTAAGTAGAGCGTGACGTACATGGACTTCGTGAAAAGGGGATTGGGAAATAGCTGTGTATATTTCGCCCTCTAATACACAAACACACATCGCAGAGATTACACCGCACCTCCGTTTTCACCCTCCTATTCATCCATTGCACCATTGAGCCCTCCTTCCGCGTGGCTCAGAAAAGTGAACAGAGATACGCGGGGCCAAATGTTTGGGGTTTTTTGCCTCATTTGTAGATTAAATCTGTCCGTGCTGGGTGCCAGTCGGAAGGGTATCCGTCACATCGAGCTGCCCCAGGGCCAAAGAAACCTTTTCCTGTGAGGCCCTGACTCCCCTTATCTGATTCCAGCAGATGTGGGGTGGGGTGGAGATTATAGCCAATGCCGACGGGGAAAGCTGAAGGGTAAGATGACCCCTCCAATCCTACCACCACCCCCTCCCCTCCCCTCCCCTACCACACACCCCTTCCTAAAGCAGTTCTTTTCACTGAGTTCGGGGTATAATCCACACTCTAAGTGCCGCCTTTTATGAAAAACAATGACCGGTGGTCAAATTCAGTCCCAACGAGATTAACCACTTAAGCCCTATTTTATACTCGGCGTACGGAGGTGTCGAATAGCGCAAATAGGCTATCTTTGAGCCCCATAGATAAGCTATTTTCAGTTTTTTTGAAAGATTTTGCCTACACCAAGCTGAGATTTGGCTCGAGAGTGTTGCTAATTGTAAAACCCGTTATTAGACACAATGTAAAATTATCATAAAGGTGGTCCAGGAATGGTTCACTGCTACAGTAAGTCTGGGAAAGGGTTTCACCTAAAGTTTTTAACATTTTAGCGAGTGTCACTTTTTTGTGTTCATTCAAGCCTCACACACAAGTACATACATGCTCCTAGAGGCTCCATGTTCAACGTTTTTCAGGCCAAGGACCCCTACGCTGAGAGAGAGATGAAGCAGTGACCCCCCCAATATTGTGTAACGTGTTGCAGATTAAACTTTTTCTCATATTTCATACGATAGCTTCATAAACTTGTTTGGCAGCACTATCATGAATGTTGTGTAAATGTATGTGTGTTTTTCTTCTAATGTGCATGTTCAGATATTGAACTACTTATACCCTCGATAGCCTACTTGGTAAACTTGACCTTTGGCCCTGTACTCTTTCTGTCTTTAACATGAAAGTTTGAGAAACACTGATATACGTCATATATATACCGTCCTGCAATACCGCTGGGTGACCAGAAGTGGCACTGTTGTACAACCTAGCATCACAGCTTGTGTAATGAGAGAGAGGGGTGTAACGGAAAGCTATACTTCCAGAGTACGGTTTGTGGCAGAGATATGTTTCTTTAGTACAACGGTGTGTGGCCGGAGTTATGTTTCATTAGTACAACGGTGCGTGGCCGGATTATAAAAACAGGAACAGATTGAGAAGGCCACTGTTGCGCAGCCTATAGACACACGCACACACACACAGGGTATAGCTGCTCAAATTCACCGCTCCACTTCGAACCGATGGTTTGATTTTAAGAAAACTGCTCCCCTGTTTCAGAGTGCCATACTGCAACAGCATCGTGGTAGAAAAGGGAGGGTACTGCTACTGCCTGGTTGCTCCACGCCCAGACAGAGGGCCCTGTGCTTTTATGTAAATTGCTTCATTAACCTTACAGTGCTCTTAACCACTGGGCTGTGTTAGACGAGTGATTCCACCGGGGCCTCTCCTCTGCTGAATTTTATTAACGCCCATCAACATGGCATCAGGAAGCCTCGTGGCCCGAGGTGCTGCCGCTCGGCACGGCGTTATCAAACGCTGTAGTAATTATACATGACATCCTCCTGATTAACACTCCTTGAGATTAGCATGCCACGTCACGGCCATCTTTTCTTTTCTTTAAGTTTTCGCCCGTATGTTTATTAATATATTCATTTTCCCGTTGAGAAATCTTTAGGCAGGAGGATGACTGAAATTAACGATCGTGAACTACTTAAGTTGCGAGCGTGTAGATCTGCAAGGCAGTGGTTACTTAGCTGAGTCATTTACTTGCTAAGGGCAGCAGTTCTCAAAGTGGGGTCTGAGGAGCGAGGACCCCCCAGGGGTCCTTGAGATGAGTGGTTCCAGGCGTTCCCCAGCTAGATTTGGTAATATAGAATCGGTTTAACCACTTTAGCCCTATTTTATACTTCTGATAGATTGTCTACTTTTGATAAACGTAGAAGGATCTTGCAAAACATTTGACAATTTAGGAATAATTTTAAAAATGAAACATTTCCTCAAATCCTCTCTCATGGTGGTCCTTGGCACAACATATTTTAAGACTGGGGGTCTGCGTCCAGATACATATTATCTATTTGGGGGTCCTTGAATGGAAACATTAAACGAGTAGTTCACCCCCAAGATTTGTATTTTTCGCATTCCTAAGACAAAAAAAAAATGATTATAGTGAATTTACCCCAATTGATTCCAGATGGGATTGGGGACTCAAATGCATTCGGGTCCCCATCCGTAATCAATGGGGGTAAATGTATTGTAATGAAATTATTGTCTTAGGAATGCGACTAAAACCCCAAAAATATTATTGAACTCAAGTCTCCATGGGGTGAGTAATCATTTTGGGGGTGAACTACGTAAGAACCACTGCTCTAGTGGGGGCGGCAGGTTGAAAGCGCGTAGGAAGAGGAAGAGGCGGCGAGAGAGAGTTGGAGTGATAATAATAATGGCCTCCTTCCTTCCTTCCCCCCACCTCTGGCGCGGGCGGTCTTGAATCTTCACCTCATAACAACACACACAATGGCATGGAGCACAGGAGAGAGCACAGGAGGGCGTCTGGCGCAGCAATGCTCTGCGAAGGAGGGAGGGCTGTGGGTGGAAAGAAATGTGAAAAGGATCCGTGTTTTCATGCCGCGTCCCCCCCCCCCCCCCCCCCTCCCGGTGCATGCATTGTGTGTGAAAAATTAACTTGGTGTGTGTGTGTGTGTGTGTGTGTGTGTGTGTGTGTGTGTGTGTGTGTGTGTGTGTGTGTGTGTGTGTGTGTGTGTGTGAGCTGCCTGGCGGTGAGCGGTTGCACCTGGAGCAGGGAGGAGCATGCAAGGGCGGGGGGTCAAAGGTCGTGGCGTGGGCTAAACAGGGCCGGCGCGCTCCCTCCTGAGAGGGCCAGACGACCCCTCAGAGCAGCACCGTCCAACACGGGCTGTTTCACTCCCTCCCTCCCTCCCTCCCTCTCTCTCTCTCTCTCTCTCCCTCCCTCCCTCCATCTCTCTCTCTCTCCTTCAGGGGATGGAAGAAGAAGAAGTACTCTGATTTTACCAGCAATTCAAATAAAAGTGCTGTCTTCAAGATCTGACCTGACTGGAAGCACAAAAGTATTGGCAACAGAACGTGTCAACAACATTTTGTCAGACATTAAGACAAAGCGGTTAATACAACACGCCTTAGTTGTATGTTTTACGACAATTATCTAAATCTACAAAGTAACTTTTACGTTTTCTAACAATTGTAGTGGGAGTAAAAATGTCAGATCGCCTTGCCTCTGAGATGTAGTGGAAAAGAAGTATAAATGATTAAACACGTCGTCTCTGTCGGGTGGAAACCTCATATGTCCAAAACTGTTACTTTTCAGGATTCAGATTCAAAAGCATCAAAAACAGCAGAAACGATTATGACGATTATGAAAAATAATATATGTCAAATAATTGCGATTAGAACATTATGTAATAATTGTGACAGCCCTAATAGTTACTTTCCAACACTGCTATCCTTTGTCTGCTTTCTTCTATTTTAAGAGGCCTATACTTTAGCAATACGACAGACTCCTCCGTTCTCCACAGCCTGTGCTCGTCTTCAACCCCCTCGGATGGGAGATTCTAAAACAATTAACCTCTTCACGTCTAGGGGACATTTCCCAGGAGAGAGAGGAGAAAAAAAAGGGAAAGCAAGCGTGCTTGTCTGTAATTGAATGACTCCGTCGTTTGCACATTCCTCATCGTGATTTCACCGCTTCACGACACATTCAATCTGCTGGCTTAGCCGGAAAACCCTAAAACCGTGGCTTCGTAATTAGCAGGCGCCTTTCGACACTCGAGTTCAGCAGCGCTATCAAAAGCAAAACAAAAGATAGAATTTTATCTCGGGAGCGAATTTCGGTCGGATGCTTTTGGAAAAAAGAATAAGGATAAGGGTCTTCGCCCGGGTGCAACCTTTTCGGATAGAAAGGACAAAACCTCATGAAAGGGCTTCGTGTCATCTGCTCTCCCGACGCGCTGAGAGCAACTAACGAAGCTTGAAAAGATGTCTCATGCTCATTATATTTGTAGAGTAACCCCACATTAACTCCAGCCCCTGGTAACACTTAAGACTATCTTACTGTGTGTAAGTACGCATGTCTGCAAACCATGCGTTGCATCCATGCATCCATCCATCCCCCCACCACGTCCTCCTCCTTCGGCCTTCCATAAAATGTTCCTTTCTCCCCCCTCCCTTCGTTATGGAGGGGCCTCCTATTCATCTCCAGGTAGAAGAAGGGCCTTTAAGTGTAGGAGGGAAGAACAGCTTGTTGCTCCCATTGAAGCCTTTATTGCTTCTCCTTCAAAGGAAGGTGGAAGCTAGTGGAAGAATCAAGGCCCACAGACCCATCAGCAACCCTTGATGCCATGACACTGGCAGACAGACATGGCTTTCAGACATGATGACACACTATACCAGACAGGCAGAAATGGCTTTCAGACATGACACTGCCAGACATGGCTTTCAGAGTGGGGGGGAAGAAAAACATTTCTCCCAGTCCTCGGAGGAAAGTAACTTAAGCACATTTACAAGTACAATTTATCAGTACTTTTTACATAACTTCAGCATTTCCATTTCTTGGTACTTTATACTTTTACTCCACTACATCTCAGAGGAAAATATTGTACTCCACCACAAGTATTTGACAGCTTTATTTCCTAGTTACTTTGAAGATATATCTTTTTAATTATAAATACAAAACCCTTATTCTATTACTTCAGATGTTTTAAAATAGCAAGTCAATCTACAAGCTCAGAACGCATCGTGACACGTTGTAAGCTTGTAGATTTTCTATTTTTAAAAACAAAATCACACATTTTGAAAGATCTTCTGCTACTTCTTTTGGTACTAGCCTATAGGCGTAACCGAGTGTTTCTACACTGTGGCATTCTTCTTCCACCACAGCAGAAGATGGCAGAGAGCCCTACTACCTCGGCATCCTTGATACCATGACACAGCAGAGGAAACAGTAGCCTTTTCTGTCTCTCAAAAGTTAAAATTGCTTTTATTTGTTACAGTGATTATTTGCGTGGATGAGGCACTTCTCTTTGTTGTTTGTTTTGTGCTGGTGGCAAGGAGGTATTGTACACACTTACACAGATATCAACATACAAGGATAGACTTTCCTTTTTTCCTTTCACCATAACATCTCAACTGGAAACACACCAAACAGTGTTGTCACTTTTGTGAGTAATATATGCAGACAAGGGTGTCGCACCAAAACTTGGGCCCTGGGTACAAAGATTCAATGTGGGCCCCCCATGAATGTTCTTCATAGGGGAGGGGGTTTAACCCATTTAGACACATTATTACGCGTTATTTTGTGCTTTAACTATTGAGAAATAGCAGATATACAAGCTCACAGGGAGCTTGTAGATCTGCTATTTTTGAAAAATCGAGCAAAAAGTCTTTGAATATTTCAAATCCTTCTAAGGTTTTTTGAAAAAACTATGTTTCTATGTCAGTGGTGCTCAAACTTTTTCATGTGAAGGACCCCCAAAATGAAATGTATTTGGCCACGGACCCACGTCTCAAAATATTTCGTTCCAGGGACCCACAAGAAGCAAAATTTGAGTTACAAATGTTTGCTTAAAAAATATATATATTCAAAGATTTGCACACATTTTCACCACTTTTCAAAAATAGCAGATCTACAAGCTCACAGCGCGGCACTCAGTGCCATGCTGTGAGCTTGTATATCTGCTATTTTTCAATAGTTAAAGTATAGAATAATTAAGGTCCCTCCACCTTGGGCCCTGGTAACTCAGTCCCACTTTTCCCCCCTCTTGTGACGCCCCTGTATGCAGAGGGATGATGAGTGACGGCGAATTACAGACGTTACAGATGTTCGATCTCCGAAGTGTTTCATGGACGCGACGTCGTCGTGCACAACGCAGCTGTGCTCCCCGTCATTTCCACTCGCCAAGAAGAGTGCTGAACGACAACACCGATAATGGATTTAAAAACGCCATCTCCACACAGTCATCAGCATGCAAATGCCTGGCTCCATCAGAGTGTATTATTAACATGTAATGGCCATGTCAAAACTATTACCCACAAGGCTCCTTGTTCCCATTTCAACCTTATTGCCAAGACGAGCATGGCAAACAAAGCCTCCACTCCAATCAGCCCCCTTTTCCACAAAGCAAAATGCTCGCTCATTATGCAGCGAACGCTGTGCCGGCCAGATGATGTCATTCTAACCAACATGCAGAGAGAGAGAGAGACTAAAGAGGAAAAATGTATCCATGCTTAGCAGTGGTGTAAGGTAACGAAGCACATTTACTCAAGTACTGTGCTTTGGTACAATTTTGAGGTATTTGTACTTTAATTGAATATTTCCAATTTCCAATACTTTTACTTCTACTCCACTACATATCGGATCCAAATATTGTACTTTTACTCCATTACGGTTATTTTAAAACTTTAGTTTCTAGTTACTTCGCAGATTTTGATTACAGGTTATCGCAAAGCATACATTAACCACTTCAGCCCTTTATACATTTTGGCCATTTGAAAATAGCCGATCTGCGAGCTTGCTGATCGGCTATTTTCAAATGATTTTTATGCATTTGAAATCTTGAGAAACTCTGCCTAATGAGTACTTTTAGTTTTGGTACTCTATGTACATTTTGAAGCCAATACCTTTGTACTTTTGCTCAAGTAAATTTTGAATTCCGCTCTTTCACTTGTAACGGAGTATTTCTACATTGCGGTGTTGATACTTTTCCACCTCTGCTGCTTAGAGCAAAATGTTCTTCAGAAATCCCTCGATGGGGGTTATTTCCTCAGACTCTCATCTCTAATAAAACCCCTTTGTCATTTTTCCTTGTGTTCGGATGCAACCTGGCCCTTAAGCCCCAATTCACAGCCACTCTCCACAGGATTCGCCATACAGCAGAGCAGTAGGAGACCACGTTTGAAGGCCTCGTCTTTTAAGACCTCTGACGCAGTAAACTGAACAACGTAAAAGGGGAGCAAAGTGACCTTGCAGGGTTTATTCTGTCTGGATTTCTTTCTTCTTTTGCCGTGATTTTACCAAGTCGAGAAGGGCCACTTAAAGGAGTAGTTCACCCTCAAAATGACTTTTTTTCTATTGATTACTCACGCCATGGAGACTTGAGTTCGATAATATTTTTCGTTTTTTGTCGCATTCCTAAGACAATAATTTGATTACAATAAATGTACCCCCTTTGATTCCGGATGGGGACCCAAATGCATTGGGTCCCCATCCAGAATCAATGCGGGTAAATTTACTTTTTTAGTCTTAGGAATGCGACAAAAAACCCAAAAATATTATTGGACTCAAGTCACCATGTCTTGAGTAATCAATAGAAAAAGGTCATTTTGGGGGTGAACTACTCCTTTAACACTCTAGTTGTTATATTCACAAAGTATTTTTCATATTTTAATCTTGAAATCTTAACACTCTTTTTCCTCTGCTTTCTTTACAGGCTTTTAATATTTTCTTAATCTTTTTGCTCTCCTAGTAATGCTCCATAATCCATGGGCCATGCAACATTGCACTAAACTTTTAGCAGACGACGTAGAAGCATCTTGGCACACCGTACGGCCTATACAGAATGAATTAACAACGCTTTAAAACGAGCCAGGCCGACTGATGGCTACCTACATCTACAGCTGTTTGCATAGAAAATTATGGGCACCGTGCGATTTCAATCGCTGGAACAGCATAGCTGAAAGCGCACGCGCGCACACACACACAGCACAGAACCAGACTTGTCTTTGATCTTTTTCTCGCGTGCGTGCATGAGCTTGTGTACTGCACTTGCGTGAGTCACACTCCATACAAATGTGTGTGTGTGCGTGCGTGCGTGCGTGCGTGTGTGCGTGCGTGTGTGGGTGTGTGTGTTTGCACGTGCATATTACTATACTTGCGAGGACCAGGGGAATTGTCCTCACACACAATGTTCTCAAATTCGACAACACTTGTGGGGGCACTTGGCCCTCACAAGCATAGTAACACGCACACACACACACACACACACACACACACACACACACACACACACACACACACACACACACACACACACACACAGCGGTGTTGTGGTGGTGGTATAGTGGTGGTGGCGGCAACAGCAGCGGAACTGAACTCTCCCCCCCTCCATATCTTCCTAGCAAACAACATAGCGTGTCTCTCCCTCTTTGGCTGTGGCTTTGGCGGACGCCAGAGGAAGCAGGAAGGAGGAGAAGAGAGGAGGAGGCAGCAGGGCAGGGCACGGCCCAGAGGAGCCAGGGAGAGGAGGAGGAGGAGGAGGGGAGGATTAGAGCAGTGGTTCTCAACCTTTTCAGGCCGCGACCCCCAAAATAATCATATTTTAACTGGGGACCCTCTCCCACCCACCCGGACGAGCACTAAGAGTTGAGGCATTACATTTTGCATAACACGGTTCTATTGTGAAAATAGCAGATCTACATGCTCACACCGCAAACGAGATTGGCTATTTTCACAATTTCTGCCTCTAATGTTTGACATTTTGGCCAATGTTTAATTTGTCATTTTAGAGGTGTTACAAAGTCCTTAAATTGTCACTTTAGAAATGTCCATTTACACTCTATACACTTAAACTTTATGTCGGTGTATGGTTACTGTTGAGTGAGAAAACAATGTTGCACATTAAGTTAATCATCCGGGGGGGACCCACCCAAAATATTTTGGCGACCCCCCCTGGGGTTCCCGACCCACAGGTTGAGAACCACTGGATTAGAGAAGAAGTGGTGGGGGGAGCGAGAAGAGAGAGAGAGAGAAAAAAAAAAGCTAAAACAACTGGCTGCCTTCCAGACAGACTGGAACTGGGCTTGATCATTATGTCTAGCCTTCAGGTGTCTGGGGCCGGCTGCAGCAGGCGGTAGTTAGGTTGAGGGGTGGCGGGCGGAGGTGGGTGGAGGGGAGGGGAGGATGGGGGTGGAGGAGGAGGAGGGCTAGGTGTAGATAACACAGCAGCCAGACAAAGAGAGCGTGCAGGCTGCCTACAGTACATACCACCATCAACAAGGAGGGAGGGAGGTAAGCAGGCACGTGCACACATAGACCTCAAAGGGGGCTTGAGCCCCTGCCCTTTTACCCGTCTGTAAAAAAGTGCCCCTCTAAAGACCATGAATGCAGTTTGTACTATGGTGACAGAAATGCAAACGCCCCCTTTCCATGCCATACCCGAAGGCAGCATTCAAGAGAAATTGCCTTGTCCAAACTCTCCTGAACTTGAAGGCAGCATCTTATGTTGAAAGAATTGGCCTCTCTGTGGAGAAATGCCGTACGCCACATCTCCAGTATTCACTTGATTATGCTTAGTTTAGTACCGGAAATAGCCGACCTCCAAGCTCGGAGGTTGGAGGTCTGCAATTTTCGATATTTTCAACAAAAGGAGCTTTTAGAAATGTCAGCCCGTGCCTCTCCGACATTCTCTGCACGTCCCTGGAGGTAAGGGGTTGAGTGAAGAGGGGGGAAAAAAAGAGGGAAAAAAGAAAAGGGGGGGCGTTATAAAAATTTGATTAGATGATCCTCCACCGAAGTGACTTTCTGTGTCGGGTCGCTTTTTACTCCCCCACCCCCTCCTCTCCCCTACACCTCCCCCCCCCCGTTCCCCGCCCGACCTCGCTTCCCTCCAGAGCGCCGCCCCAGAGAACGGGATAGACAGACTTTTTATAGGTCCTAATTAAAGCCATCTGAAGCCTTTTCTTGAAACATCAAACAAGCCCCCGAGCACCCCTTTGCTCCTTCCTTATACGATTGCACAGAAATCGGCCGAGGTGGGGGCCGCCGGGATAAAAACCAAGCACGCTCCAGCTCTCCCAACGTAAACGGAACCCCCCCCCACCCTTTTGTTTCGATTCCCAAATATATAGTTTTTCATAGCCCTCCATGCACTCCGACCCCTGTCTGTGGGAATCAATACAGGGGTTGACAGTATAACATGACCTCATAAGAGTGTCTGTCAAATTCACTGATGCGCTTACGGTGAAGATGGGTGAAAAAACCTATACACTGTTATAGGCCTATACTGCACTGCACTGTACGATCACAGAAGACAGAGAAATGACAAGAAGCCCAAGTTGAGTCGACAGTCATACAATGTGTCACAATGTGTCACTATGTGTCACATGCACTCGGTTACAAGTGACACCGCATAGAAAAATCTAGACTGCCTATTCTATTACCATACTAAAATCCATGACTCTGACTGACCACTTAACCCTGTATTATACCTTGTTGTTGTACTATAATGCATACAAAAAAATGGCAAAAATAGCCGATCCACAAGCTCACAACGCATCACATTGCAATGCATTGTGAGCTTGTAGATCTGCTATTTCCACAACAGCAATTAGAAAAAAAGATCACACATATTTGGAGGCAAAAGTTTGAAATTTGATATAAATTGACTTAGTTTGTGTAGCACGCCCAGCCCTACTCATTCTAAACCAAATCAGAATGTAGAGACTGCCTTATAAATAATAATAGCCTGTATAACCAGAAGGAGATCCACCCTTTATCCTGCCGGCTTGTGTCCGTGTCTGCTTTTTAACGGCTTGTCTCCTCGTGCTCTCTCCCTAATTGCCGTCGCTGAGCCGTGGCGACCGGCCGGGACAAGCCTCGCCTCGCACGCACATACTACACACACACACACACACACACACACACACACACACACACACACACACACACACACACACACACACACACACACACACACACTGCCACAGTCTGAGTGAGCGGAACCTGGGTCAGCGGGTTTAGCCCGTACTCCGCGCGCAATGCCTGCCCGGCCCTTTTGCTTTTATCTATATTTCATGCCTATGCGCTGCGAGAGAGAACACGCCACCACACGCACGCAAACACGCGCGTGCGCGGGCGCCACAAGAAAGGAAGAGAGAGAGAGAGAGAGAGAGAGAAAGAGAGAGAGAGAGAGAGAGAGAGAGAGAGAGAGAGAGAGAGAGAGAGAGAGAGCGAGACAGACAGACAGACAGACAGACAGACAGACAGAAAAAACATGAGACGGACAATGACCGTTGACAGAAGAACATGCACTTGGAAATGAAGCAAAGCAAGGACCAAGTTGACGAACGAGCTAATAGCCTATTATAGTCTCACATAGTCACATTTTTCCTCTTTACTCTCCTAACATAAGAGGGGCGGAATGATTTACGTGAGCATTAAATAGCCTACAAACAGATCGCAGAAAATAAATGAATAGGCTACAAATAAAATATAGCCAGCTCAGACTGACAGACAGCCTATAGCCTCTGAAATGAGAACTACAAGTGAAACTACACAAAACAAAGCCTCTTGAGAGAAAATGCAACTGCTATTTAATTTGACAACCCGACAAAAACTCAAGACGCGGTGCAGAAACGAAATGATGTCACCTGTACTTACGTTGCATTCAACTCGTTTCATAACAATAACTTCTTTCTTGGAGGGCGTTATCATCACCACCAGCACCAGCTCTTCCTCGCCGTTCTTTTGGAGGTCGGTGCGGTGCGTGCGATGCGGTGCGTATTGGCGCAGGTCTGGGAGAACTAAAAGATCGAAGAACCACAAAAAAAGTCCGTGCGTTCTGCGGGGGACGAAACTTCGCCGGGGGGGAAAAGTTTTCATGGTAAGATAATGTCTCGTAATAATGGTATTTCTGCTGTTTCTTCCGTTGACGGTCCTCCTATAGCTTGTCCTCCTCCTCCTGTGCCGGCTGGGAGCAGTGTGTGTGATGCCTGCTCCTGCTCGCCTCCCAGATTGAATGGTTTGTGAGAGGAGCGCACACAGACCGTCATGTGAGCTGCGGAGAGCTGCAGCCATTGGCTACTTAGTGCAGCCCTCCGCTTTATAGCGCCGGTGTCGTTCGCCGAAAAAGAGCCGATCTGCAAGCTGCTCGTGGACCTGTCAGCGTGTCTTTTGAGGCTTGCAGATCTGCGCTTTTCCTTTTTTTACAGCGTGCGACACAGCGGTACAAATTGAAGAAAGGGGCATAAATTGATAAGAGCTCTCTTTGTTCTATTGGACTAGAGAGTAGGCGCCTCCTCCCCCTCTCTCTCTCTCTCTCTCTCTCTCTCTCTCTCTCTCCTCTCTGCTGCACTGTGTGTGCAAGAATGTGTGTGTGTGTGTGTGTGTGTGTGTGTGTGTGTGTGTGTGTGTGTGTGTGTGTGTGTGTGTGTGTGTGTGTGTGTGTGTGTGTGTGTGTGTGTGTGTGTGTGTGTGTGTGAGAGAGAGAGAGAGAGAGCATGCACGCTGTTCATGGTTTTCAGTACAAGGGGGGTAAAGTAACAAATTGTTCCAATTATTTTTCTTCTCTAAGCCTTGTGTCATTCATCGACGCATGAAATACGCACAAAGAAAGAAGGGGAAAATGCTGACATTTTGTGGTACAACACAGAACAAGGCTCTTTTTTTATAGGCACACTAAAGCTTGAATGGATGGATGGATGGATGGATGGATGGATAGACTGACGGATGGACGGATGGATGGACGGACGGACGGACGGACGGACGGACGAGATATCCTGTTGAACTTATGCTTTGGTATTTACTGTTACTCGTTGTTTCCCTCCTTCTGTGTGTATTTGCACATTCGAAAGGCCAATTAAATCATGCAATGTATTTAAAATATTGATGCACCATTAAGGTAGGCTATTGTAAGATTTTCTGCAGTTAGACAAACCGGGTCGATTCATACTCCACTTTTAATTTATTTCGGATCGGCTCTGCCTAAACTATGATATGGCGTCATTCGGAGCTGAATTAATGACGTTACCCGGCGTTACCCGCCCCCGATCCTCTGAATGACGCCATATCATAGTTTAGAGCCGAACCGAAATTAGGCTCTAAAAGTGGAGTATGAATCGACCCTTACAGTACGTTCTATAGAAATCTCCTAGTGGGCGTTCCTGCCGTCACTATACCGTATGCCCTCCATTGGGTAAACAAACAACACGTGAATTTGATTGTATATCCCCGGATGTTCATGTTTTTGGGTTCCTTAGCATGCACTTTTCGACTATCGCCTCATCGCCTATCACCATAGACAAATAATGTTTTGGAAAATACGCCAGTCTCTCGCCTGCTGTTAAAACCATATTGTTAAAACCATATTGTTAAAACGGACAGTTATAGGCCTGTTCACTCCAATAAGCCTTCAATTCTTGGACTCTTATCCAGGTTTATTGCACCAGTATGCAGGCTATACTATCCACCTGTTTCCGCGGGAATTTACTGGAGAATGTTTTGCACCACACTGCACCACACTTCCTGTTAACAGCAGACATACAAGCTCACGTCGCGTCGCAGATGCAGCCTTTGTGAGCTTGTAGATCACACTCGGCTGCGGCGCCGGAAGCTCCGTCCAATTTCTGCGCAATGCACGATGGGATGTTGGAAACTTGTGGATATATCTGGAGATAGTTCACCCCCCAAAATGACTTTTTTTCTATTGATTACTCACGCCAGGGAGACTTGAGTTCAATTTACTATAATCACATTTTTGTCTTAGGAATGCAACAAATACAAAGAAATATTATTGAACTCCCAAGTCTCCATGGTGTGAGTAATACATCGAGAAAAAAAAAGTCATTTTGGCGGTGAACTACTCCTTTAATGGCATCATAGTAACTTTTCCCTGTTTATACAACAAAACAATGAATACTTTTTTTTTTTTATCATTTCCCTCTAGCCACTGGAGTAGTGTGGTGTTTACCTGCAGATTCAGCACATTGCCCTCTGGCTGTGTTTTGGTGTTTTCACCGTTTGTTTTGGTAGACAGGGAAGTTTTTGTGCAACCAAAACAAACAAGGAAAACAGCAAATCTCAGCAAGTGGGCATCGTGTTTCTGGCAGGTTCTAAAGGTATACTACAACTCCTCCCGCTCACTCAGATCATCAAACACAGGGAAGCTGTCAGAACCTTCCCTAAAACACCGGGACAACGCTCCACACGTCCCAGACTCTCTCCTTTCTGGCTCCCAAACTGCGGAACTAACTTCCCCATTGCAGTTAGAACTGCACACTCGGGGAGCACACACTGGACGCGGGCGGCTGCGCAGCGTCGCATCGCATCGCAGTATTGAAGTGCGTGAAGTGCCGCGCGGTAACACCAACTGGATGCGGCGAGCTGCCACACGGCGCATCCATTTCCCCCGGTGGGAGATAATTTTCACCGCGTGGCAACGCTGGAAAAATAGAACAGTGTCGTATCGGTGTGGCAGGCAAGGCGGCAGACCCACGCCTGCGTGCGTCTGACGCCGCCAGTGTGGGTTAGTTCATTGAAAATAATGGGGCCGTAAGTTTTGACGTGCCGCGGACGCGGTCCGGTGTGTGTTTCCCTTCACAAATGTAATCTGAAGACTCCACTTTAGCCTGTACTTACCGTAGCACTTGCCCTAGCCTTGGCGACGCTGACTTTGCAGGTTTATGCAAAGGTTTAAATGTCATTTAGATAGCATGTTATGTAGACATGATGTCAGGTCATTCGTAGGCCTGGCATCCTATACAGTCACAGTGTGTATGGTTTCAATGTACACATTTCTCTTTTTCTTTTTTCTACTGTTTAGACTGATGCTATTAATTGATCTTAATTGGTTTACCTATGATCTTAGATTACTATTTCTATGCATTTGATGTAATTCCTTGTGTTTTCCTTGCTTACAAGTAAATCGCTCTGAATTGAGAGCATCTGCTAAATGCTTAAATTGTAAATTGTAAACACACCACCACACTACTCTAGTGAGTGATGACCGGCTGGCATAGGGAGCCATGATGGGTAAAAGCTGGGCAAAGTTACGCCATATGCCTATAACCATATCGTCGTTGTCGGGTCGTCTCTACAAGTTTCAAATGTGTACGTTCTTTCGCAAAGTAAAGCCCTGCTTCATCATACTAGGCCGTCGCACAAAAGCAGTGAAAACAGCAGATCTACAAGCCCACAACGCCTCGCACCGCAAGGTGTTGTGTGCTTGTAGATCGTCTGTTTTCACTAGTTTAAATCATTTTAAAAATTATAAATGCAAAACGAGCGGTTTTGGACATACAAGGTTTTCACCTGACAACGACGATATTGAGGAACATGATTGAGAGCAGAAACTTTCAGTTACACACAAATAAGGCCTACACTTTTTGGACTCTATTGCATACATTATGTCTGAGGATATTCCATTATACAAGCATAGTCCTGAATAACACCACACTTGAACTTGAACTAATAATGAATGTGTCTTCCTTTTATCCTTTGCTTTTCATCCCACAGTGTCTCCTGCATGCATGCATACATATACATACAGTACATGCAGCTGTGGAAGAAGACGTTGACCGCATGTTGCCGTTTCAAGTCCTAAGGAGTTGAGCAGTGGAGCTAATTCATTATTTAGAAGACAGAGAAGGAGATGAAAGCAAAG
This sequence comes from Nannobrachium achirus, assembly GCF_963921795.1. Taxonomy (NCBI): domain Eukaryota; kingdom Metazoa; phylum Chordata; class Actinopteri; order Myctophiformes; family Myctophidae; genus Nannobrachium; species Nannobrachium achirus. The sequence goes on from NC_137810.1 coordinate 43,185,602, forward strand.
AACATGAGGTGCGGGGGTCTATACTGTAGGATGTACCGTGGCGTGCACACACGTGTGTGTGTGTGTGTGTGTGTGTGTGTGTGTGTGTGTGTGTGTGTGTGTGTGTGTGTGTGTGTGTGTGTGTGTGTGTGTGCGCGCGCGCGCGCACACGTGTGTCTGTAAGTTGGGGGGGAGCTGGGGGGATCAATTTGACTAATCCTTAATTATTGGGATTATTCCCCCCCAAAATGTCCCCAGCATCAGCTATTTTCACTATATTTTCTTTTGCTTTAACGTTTTGTGTTTAATGACATACCAAACACTACTGATTATTATCTGATGATTAACTTTCATTTATTATAATCGATTACATCGATTATAGTTCTATTAACCCATTGCACCCCTATAGTTTACATATTCGATAATAGTGCAATCATTTGTTTTCCTCTTTCACGTACAGTGTACTCACGTTGTCCTTGCTCCCCATTCTCTTTGTGTTTTGGGATATTATTTCACATTGCGGCTGCACTTTCTCTCGGACCGGGTCAACAGCACATGAAAGAACATGTCCGTCGTCTCTCTCCCATTGTTTGGTTCTTTCTGTCTCTATCTCTGCCTCTTTCGTCCGGGCTTCCTCCGGAGTGCGAGCCGAGGAGAACCCAAGGTACTGTATAGGAGGGAAATAGAGCATGCTTAATCCGGACGGAGCATGCATCCTTCCTCCACCCACCCACCCACCCAGCCAGCCATCCACCCACCCCCACCCCCACCCCTATGCTCGGGCCGTGGCATTAAAATCAATACCCCACAAAGCTTTCCCTTGTTTTTTTATTTTTTGCATTATCTTGGTCGCTGCCATGATGCGCCGCAAGGGTGCCACGACTCGACCACTCCCTGATTTTTTTGTGGCACCTGCCCCCCTCCCCACCAACTGTCCCCCCAGTAGTTTTTCACCCCCCACCCCCAATCTCTGCCCCCCCCCCCCCCCCCCCCCCCCCCCTCACCCACCCACCCAACCACACACACCCCTCTCCACTTCATTTCCCTTCACGGCATGCAGACACCCTCACTTGGATGGCTCGGAGGCGACGGCGGCGTGTCCCCTTCCCTTTCGTCTCGCGCCATTTTTTCATCACCCACCCCCCGCCCTAACTAAGCGAGGCTCCGCGTTATCTCGACACAAAACGTGATCTCCGCCTCCGTCCTCCAAAACCACCGTGAAACAATGATTATCAACTGCTTGGAGAAGGAAGAGGAGCAGGGACGTGCAGAGAATGTTAGAGAGGCAGGGGCTGAAAACGTCTAAAAGGGTCTTTTGGTGAAAAATATCGAAAATAGCAGACCTCCAAGCTCACTGCGACGCGTTGTGAGCTTGCAGGTCGGCTATTTTCGGTTCTTGATACCACACTGAACTCAGCATAATCAAGTCAATGGTGGAGATGTGGTGTACGGCATGGATTTCTACACAGAGAGGGCAATTCTTTCAACATTAGATGCTGCATTCAAGTTCAGGAGAGTTCTCTTGAATTCAGCCTTCAGGTATGGCATGGAAAGAGGGCATTTGTATTTCTTTCACCATAGTGAAAACTGCATTCATAGTCTGGAGAGGGCACTTTTTAACAGACAGATAAAAGGGCAGGGGCTCAAGCCCCCTTTGATGTCTATGTGTGTACGTGCCTGAAGAGGAGGAGGAGGGGTGGTGTTTCTGCTGGGCTTCCATACTCGTTGACACGCTTCAGGAACAGGAAAATACGCGGTGACAAGACGACGTCCCGAGCTTTGTCCCGAGTCCTGATAAAATATCCTGTAAAACACTAAAACATCACGGTTTTTAACATTCACTTCCAAATAGTCCAGGTTTTTTTACCACAATTAAAATAGTAACACTTGTTTCGAGTGCTTTTGCATAGATGTTCGTCGTGTTCCGTTCTGTTGAAAGGAACAGTCGCTAGGCGTGCTAAGTAAAGTGCTAAAATAATTGTCACACCCGGCTTGAAACCGCGGGACATTTCTGGTCGCCGCAGTTAAAGAGCATTTTGACACGTAGACCTGAGAAAGCGTGAAAGGTGCCTTCTCTCTTTGAGTGTCTCTTTTTAGCGAATTGTGATGCTAGCTGGTGGCGGTCGGTCACGGTCACAATACATCTTAATGCTATTATGAACCCCGATGGCCGACACACACACACACACACACACACACACACACACACACACACACACACAACACACACACACACACACACACACACACACACACACACACACACACACACACACACACACACACACAGAGCAACACTACCCTCCTCCTTCCATCTTCCAGCAGAAGAAGCCATAGCAGCGCCAGCACTTCCTTTTTAAGATTTAAAAGCCTGTCCCGCTGCGTCAAGCCAGTGTGTGATACTGATTATTAAGTATTCATATGAAGCACACACAAGTGTACACGTACGCACTCTCGCTCACACACACACAGCACACACACAAGCGAACACACGCACCATGCTGTTATGAAAGCAAAGCTCTGCCTCTGTAAAATAGGTCATACACTACACTGTACTCACTTTATCTTAGCAAATGCATTATAGCTGAGAGAGAGAGTGTGTGTGTGTGTGTGTGTGTGTGTGTGTGTGTGTGTGTGTGTGTGTGTGTGTGCGTGCGTGCGTGCGTGCGTGCGTGCGTGTGTGTGTGTCTGTCTAAGGGGATGCATGGATGTGTGATTACACATCAAAGCCCGGGATGCAGCATTGCAGTGTTTAGCAGGGGCATCTTGGCGGGCCTGGGACCTATCCCAGTTCCACTGTTCCACCACTGCATGTTCTCACACTCTCAGCATCAAAATGTCAATCTTTATTTAACACTTTTTCTGTGCATGTCATTAAAAACTATCATTCTGAGAAAATAGCTGATGCTTGTAGATCGGCTATTGTCGGGATTTGGTGTAGAGAGAACAAAAATCGAATGATATGATTGAGCTTTAGCATAATGAACTATAGATGAACAATGTTAAATCCCCGTCCGTTCATTCCAATTGGCTGCTGAACAAGTGTTACATGGAGACATACATACACACGTCTGGCAAGGCTTAAAAGGAAGGGGAACAAGTATAAAGCCCTGTGGGACTGCGGCCAACACTATACAGTATATAGGGTTTAAGTGGTTAATATCTTTAAACAGACCGCACATTTACTACTTTCCATTGGTGTTCATTAGCACTGATTTATGGGAAAAAAGGAAGAAAAAAAAAGAAGAAAACTGGAGTTTTCTGGTTTCTGCCAGACAGCGAGGATATGTTACATAACTGTAAGTGTCATAATGTTAAATCCTTTTTGGGTTGAAATGATGTATCATATAGTTTGTTTGGTTCTTTTTCTTGTTTTCTGAAAAAATAAAAACTGCATTATTTTAGCAAGCTGGCCCGTTATCTTGTTTGTGTTCCTGACTCTATATACTGTTTAGGGACCATTCGTTTTTTTTCCACTAGGGGGTGCTGGTTCACATGTGATATCATTTTTATATTTTTCCTTGGCCCCCCCACACCCTTCAAATATTTTTGGGTGACCCCCCCTGAGAGACTTGAGGAAAATGCATGACCCCCCCCCCACTATAAACAATGTTTTTTTTGTATTCAAGACAACAGGAGAAACCCATGCAGTGATGTAAAATAACTAAGTACATTTACTTAAGTCCTGTACTTTTTAATTTTGAGGTATTTGTTCTTTACTTGAGTATTTCCAATTTCCAATACTGTAATACTTTTACTCCACTACATCTCAGAGACAAATATTGTACTTTTGCTCCTCTACAATTATTTGAAAACTTTAGTTACTTTGTATATTTGGATTACATACATCAACCACTTCAGCCCTATAGCCTATACATTTTTGGCCATTTGAAAATAGACGCAACGCATTGTGAGCTTGTAGATCTGCTATTTTCAAAAGATCAGAAAAGAACAGGACATTCTGCATGAGTACTTTTACTTTTGGTACTTTCAGTACATTTTGATGCCAATACTTCTGTACATTTACTCAAGTACATTTTGAATTCCAGACTTTTACTTTTATCTGGGTATTTCTTCATTATTGTATTGATACTTTTACTTAAATAATTGGACTACTTTTTCCACCACTGGACCCATGACAGCCTTGAGGGTCCATATTATCCCTTCTCTGGGTTACAGAAACTCACAAAGCAGCTATTAAGAGCCACCCGTTATTTTACTAGATACTAGTTTAAGATAATTGCTGCTATAGCCTATAGGTTTATCAATACCTAGAGGCAAATTTTATTAACACACTCTTTGATGTTGGGGGTCCATTTGGTTCCATAGGTGCCCTCTTGGGGTTACAACACTCCAAACTAAAGAAAGATTGAGCAACTGTGATCCATTTTCCATGATATGAAAACCAAGCAAAGTAAACAAAGTATGCATGAGTCTTTTCTCTCTCCTTGACTCCTTCCCACTGCAGCTGTGTGTGTGTGAGAGTGAGAGTGAGAGAGAGAATTACACACCTTTTTTTCTACATGCTTTTCTTTTTGGGGGGGGGGAAACTGGAGGTATGCTTGTATTCCTCTCTTGGTAAGTGAACATTTCGAGTTGTGACAACAAATAAGGTGTTTGTTAGCCTATGTATCCAGCTGCTACCAGGAAACTCCTGTGTGAGCACAGCACACAGTGAATGTCCACAACAACGCATTGAACAGTGGAGAGCAGAGGAGGGGGCGGGGCCGAGGGACGTGTAGGACTGGAATGTACCAAGTTGAGTCAACTATGTAGGGGTGAAACTTTGATATACTAACTTAATGTTGTTTAGATAAACAACAAAGCTAAGCATTTTTAATTACAAAATTCGACCAATTAAAGTTGCATGACCCCCCCTACAGACAAAATAAAAAAACCATGGCCCCCCCAACTGCTCAGATAAATATTTGATGACCCCCCCCTCTTATGGACTATACCAATTATTCATTTTAAACGGACTGTCCCTTACCAGTACGTCTCCTCCCCTGTGTTTCATGCTGCTGCTGCTGCTGCTGCTGCCGCTGCTGCTGTGACAACTTGAATTTCCCTCTGGGATCAATACAGGTTTATCTTATCTTATCTTAAAAAGCCTCAGGCAGCAGGCTCACGAGGTCTGTCTGCTATCATCGATCTGAAACAAACTCCTGTTAACTGTTTACTCTGCTGTAGCCTACACACTGCTGTGGCGTCTTGCTGTGGCTCCCATTATTGCTTAAAAAAAGGGGGGGGGGAAATATATATATATTCTGGACTTATTTGCACTGACTTAGGTTACTTATTTTCTGGCCCTGCACTATTGGGTTGTGTTGGTTGTACTGTGTACTATTGCGGTGTTGATAGTTGGTGTGATACTTGTGTTGCATGACTGCATTGACTAGCAGTGACTGTTATGTGCACTTTATTTATTTTTTGGCACTGTTTGTTAAGGGTGTGTGACGTGTCACTTTTGAGCGTTGAATGTTTCATGGTCACTTTATGTATATATTCTTCTTCTTTTTTGCAATAGCTTTCAACACTTTATGTTTTATTTATCTTTTTTGTGCTTGCTCTTTGGACTGTACACTACAGTACTCTTTTTCGTTTTCTTACTTCTCTTTAACTTGTAACCTTAACTGCTGTGCTGCCTCTGGGCAACTGAATTTCCCCCGTGGGATAATAAAGGTATCTATCTATCTACACACAAAGCCTTGCTTTTCCTTGTTTCCTGTCCTATATATACTGTACAACTCTAGCCACACAAGATTTGTGTGTGTGTGTGTGTGTGTGTGTGTGTGTGTGTGTGTGTGTGTGTGTGTGTGTGTGTGTGTGTGTGTGTGTGTGTGTGTGTTTTACTCAAGCATGAAGGTGTTATGAATTGGATCTAAGTGTCTGTTTTAGTAGTAGAGAGAGAACACAAGGTTATTAAATTGTAGTCAGCAAATCGTAGTTGCTCTAAGTATTAATTAGAGTAGTGATTAAATAGCAGTGTGTGTGTGTGTGTGTGTGTGTGTGTGTGTGTGTGTGTGTGTGTGTGTGTGTGTGTGCGTGCGTGCGTGCGTGCGTGCGTGCGTGCGTGCGTGCGTGCGTGCGTGTGTGCGTGCATGCGTGCGTGCGCGTGCCATTGTTTCTAGTGAATAAACTGAGGGTCGGCGCTATAGAGTGAGCAATCACATCCATGTTATGTCTAATTAGTAATTACCCATGTAGCAAACACTGTGTATATAAACAAGACATATTAGGCATTTAGCCCGCTCTTCTCCAGTGTCTTAAATCACTTGTTGTGCATTTGACGGCAAGCCTCAATAGGCCTATTGTTTTTATTGTACTCCAGGAGTACTCCAGGAAGACTAGCAACCACTTTGTGGAAGCTACTGGGGATTCCTAATAAAGAATACATAGAACTAACTAACATGAAACATCAAAAGATGGAGGCAATAAACACAATAGGTAAAGGTTGTGCGACCTTGAGGCAATAATCAATTATTAGGTTTGGTCAGGTGTGGCCTTTCTGACATCTCAGAAAATGAAGCATAGAGCGTTGTTTTTTTGCAGGAGACATGAGTCTTGCCTGCCTCAGCTGTAATCAGCTGTCAGTCAGATCCTGTCCTACTCCTCATTCACAGATCTGCTGATCATTACATCACACAGACATCCAATCAGAGCTCAGTAAGGGAGGCTCCTTTAACCCTTAAGTTCTGTTCGGGTCATTTTGACCCGTTTTACATTTTCATTTGGAAAAAAAAGGTAGAAGTTTCCACCTGAAACTCACTGGCCTTAAAGATTCTTCTGAGATGAACATGTAAAAAAAATCAAACCTCGTTCGAAGTGGAGCTGTGAATTTGAGCAGTTCCAGATCTATGCTTTTGATTCTATGTGTTTTAGATCTATGAATTCTAAGTGTTCTATATATAAATTCTATTCTAGATCTATAAATTATATGTGTGTGTGTGTGTGTGTGTGTGTGTGTGTGTGTGTGTGTGTGTGTGTGTGTGTGTGTGTGTGAACTGTAAACTGTTCCTATGAGTGAGTGGTGAGTGTGCCTGGCCTACACAAAACAGCGCCCCTCCTTTAACTAGTGTGTTGTGTGTGGCCACTCAAGGTATTGCCAGACTACGGACACGGCCAGCCACCCAGCCAGCCACCCACCCACATACCCACGGACATACCTGTCTATTGGGAGCTTGTGTTCCACAGCTCCAAAAATATTTTTGCACTACACCCATGCTACACCCCCCTCATATTTTTTGAACCTTAAGTGCTGTTCGGGTCATTTTGACCCGGGAAGCACAGATGCACAGAAATACACAGTATTATGCCAAAACACAGACACACAATCACCCCCACTTCTATCACCCCCCTTCCGAAGCCCTATTCCTCACCCCCCCCCACTCCCCTGATGCACAGAAATACAAGGAATCATGTACAAACACAGATACACAATCACCCCCTAACCCCTTCCACCCCTCCCCCCTCCAACCCCCCTCACCTCACCCTTACCCCCTCCTCCCCTCCAAACCCCCCAACCCCTCACCCTCACCCTCACCCTCACCCCTCACTTATCTGAAGTTTTCCTTGTGACTGTACTGTATCTTAGGGGATATTTTACATTATTTTACATAAACATAAGGTGCTGTAAAGTAACACTGTAATTCAGGGGTGCTGTGGATGAAAATGATGTTTACAGGGGTGCCCTGAGACCAAAGTGTTTGAAAACCTCTGTCCTAGTGTATACGTTCAAGTGTATATTCATATGTGACGTTCATGTGTGTTTACATGTGTGTCCAGCTCTATGTGAGAATGATGTCCTGTTCTTGAACCACAAGTATTCAATTAATGGACATGTTGGGGAAAAAAATCATAAAAACATTGTCTGATTTTCATTGTTTCCTATAAGCATGAGCAATATTGCCCAGTATTAAATAAAGTCGTTTTTTTTTTTTACATGAATTTCAACTAAATCAGTAAAAACGCCTAGCTCTTTCAGTGTTTAATGTGATATAGCAAAGCAGAAATGCAAAAAATTACCATATATATCATATGAATTGTTTGGTATTGAGTCAAAGTCAATGTACCATGATGATTTGTTAAGTTAAAATTTATATTAGTGTTGTTTTTTTTTAAACCAAATATCCCCCGGGTCAAAATGACCCGAACAGAACGAAGGTGTAGTGAATCTGAATAGAACTTAAGGGTTAAATATGCCCAGCAAGCACGTCAGGACCTGGACCAATTTGTTTGACAGGACCAATCCTGTCAAACAAAAAAGTCCATATGACGTCCTGGTAATGACGTCAAGATCATCCCCGTATGAGCTGTGATCTGGCCCCAATCGAGACGTCACTGACTGGTCCAGGTCCTGACGTGCTTGCTGGGTGGCTTGCATTCACTATTGCTCTGCTTGTCTTGTCTTTGATCCGAAGCTTCGGATCTGCTGCTGCTTAGCTGCCTCCTCCACCCCAGCCTCCACCTTTTGATTAGAGTCTTAGCATAATACTCACATACCTGTGATTTTTGTGTCTGCTGATTTAAGCTAAGATGTCAATGTATTGCTGCTGCTGCTTCTTCTTCTTCTTCTTTCGTGTATCATCGTCCTTGATGATTGGTTGGCGACATTTATTTCACAAGATTTCTTGTTACTTAGGGGAGGCCATGGGGCTGGCTGTCGTCTTCTCCCCCTTGCTGACGTTGGCTTAGGCAGTAAGACGCCTCAGGGTGACACGTGACCTCACCCTAAAGGGCGAGGTCGCGCCATGTCTTGGCCATCTGGCCAGTGATGTATATCGGACCAGTTACCCATATATGGAGATCCATGTACTGCATGGAGATAAGCTGTGAGACCCCATGCTTACTCAGCTATTCGTTATGTGAAAATCCTATGACGTCTATCACATCTGACATAATACATACAATCCCTTTTATGCCCATACATGGAGATCCCTGTCTGAACCAGCCACACAGATATGGGCTGTCCTCCTCCATATACTGTATGGGCATTCCCATATGAAGTCCTGTTAGATATGGGCTTAATATTGATGACATCAGGGATCTCCATATATGGGCATAAAAGGGATTATGTTAGTGATTCCCATGACATCACAATATAAATCCCTTTTATGCCCTACATGGAGATCCCTGTCTGCACCAGCCACACCACAGTGATGTCACCTGTTTATGACCATATAAGGAGATCCCTGCTCTGAGTATTTGACATCACCGTGATGTCACCTGTGATGTCACAGTGATGTGTCAGGGGAACCACAGTGTCAGACGTTACCCGTCTGGACGGACGGATACGGCCAAGATGTGACGGTTCTGACAGTAGGTCGCAACTATTGTATCCCTTTTGGGGTTTTGCTTAAAGTTCCCTAATTTTGCAAGCATGTGTGAACAAAATTCAGGGAACATCTCCGAACGCAGAGTCCTTTAACGTCAAGTTTAACTGTATTCCATTTGTTGCAATAAATGTTTCAATCTACTTTGACGTCAGTGTTCCTGACTAAAATGCTTCTGTAATCATGGAGGATCAGATCACGTGGAAAGTGTGAAAATATTGCAAAGAGCAAATTGAAAATGTATTAGGGTTATTATTTTATTATTTTTTCCTTCACCTTTTTTTTCCCAATGTCAGATGGCTAGTCAATTCAAACCACTTGCAATTCACCCTATGTCAAGTCCCGCCCATTGTCCTGCCCCTCTCCACACCCATTGGTTGCTGTGTCTTGGTGGGACATTCAGTGGGACATTCCATCCACTGCCATGTTAATTCAGTTGCTTCATATTGTTATTCTGTGTGCTCAATTCTAATTTCAAACTTTGTTTCAGTCAATTGGAGCTGCTCAGTGGCAGCATAGTGAATCAGCATGTTTTTAAATGTTTTTATTTCTCCAAAAACTATGTTTTAGCTAATTCAGCATAAAAAAGGCGGAACCAAGGTGGGACAAGGCAGATAGAGCCTGCTGGTTGGTCAGTCAGGGACCAACCAGGAGGCTAACAAAGGGTGAATTGGATCCCAATAGGGGTGTGAATAGCAGCATGGCCTTGTACTCCAGGGTCTGCTAGAGACAAGTCTTGTTCTTTAACAATGTGCAGGATAAAAGGTGTGAAACCATTCTGTTCGGTGTAATGTTAAAGGGAGGCCCAATTACACTATAGACCTTCTTCCAGAGTGCTGCCGTGTAGCTGTGGTGTCGGTGCACAGCCGCACACACACATAAGTGCCGATTGACACCGCAGTTATCGTTGCCACTCGGAGAAATCAGTCTATGCTTCCTAGGGTAAACGCAAGACACGCCCCCCAAATCACATTGAACAGGAGGGGTGTCACACACAGTGAGACAGTGCTGAGTGGTGGACTTACAGGCCCCCTCATCATATCATCACACAATGGGAGATAATCGGCAGCACTGCTCCTCCAGTCCCTATTTTTAGACAGAGGTTTTTGTGAAACACTTGGCATAATTCTCTGAGACGAAGAGAAGCTTTTTTTTTATGATAACATGCAATATGATGTTCATTTTAGAGGTTTCAGCTGCATGCTCTAAAGCAGGGCTTCCCAAACTTTTTCATGTCAAGGACCCCCCAAAATGATATGTATTTGGCTGCGGACCCCCATCCCGTTAACCTGCGGATAAAAGGTTCTGCATCTTTTTTGTGAGCATGCAAGAGGAGGCAGTTCTCTTGTGGCCCGATCGTTCGTCAGAGAATTTTGTAAATTGATGTCAGAAACCCGACAAACATTGATTGTCAACATTTTTTAAATCAGACTATCAAAAACTGCAATTACCGGTATAGCAGATCATTGCATTGATGAAAAAGTACACTGTATAGGGCTTAAGTTTGTGTGTTTGTACTGACACATTTCAAAGTCACTCACACTGGTCAACGCATCGATCGACACAATGCAGCTGTACACACACACACACACACACACACACACACACACACACACACACACACACACACACACACACACGCACGCACACACACACACACACACACACACACACACACACAACCGCACTCCCATATTCGATTTATGGTGCATTGCAGGTGCAATAACATTTAAAACATTTGCAACTCCCGAGTCAGTGCTCTAAAGAAGTAGAAGACATTTTAAATAATATCCACATAATTAGGAGGAATAGCGGAATCTCAACATCTCAAAACAAAGAAAGAAGATTTAAAACCAAGGTGCGCCGGGTGCATCCTTGCTGAGGGTTACGTGGAGGCAATGGAAACTGTAGCATGAGATTCCTGAGGTATAGTGAAGTATGGGTGTAGTTAGCATAAATTCAGTTCAAGTACTACTCCCTAATAGACACAGTACAGTGTCAACGACGTCTTGAGGGAGAGCGATTGCTGGAGGGGTTGTTGAGAGTTCATTTTCTGGGGGAAGAAGAAGCCGTTCCTGGAGCATCAAATCACACAGTATAGCCGTGTCTCTAGAACGGTGTCTTTACCACAGGCTTATTGCTGAACAGCTGACGCGTCCATATGCACCGCTACACCTCATTGTTTTATAATATCCTCACTGTCGGGCAGAAACCTCTCTTCTCCATGTTTTAACTTGTGATTTTTTGTTGTAAATTAACGCCCTACTTGATCATACTAACCCTAACCCTGGTATCACACAAAAGCATAAAAAGTAGCAGATCTGCAAGCTCGAAATGCGGCGCAAAACGACGTCTTTTGAGCTTGTCGACCTGCTACTTTTGATGTTCTGAATTTGAATCCTGAAAAAAAGGAACAGTTTTGGACGTATGAGGTTTCCACCCGACGGAGACGATATGCAATGTTATTGTGTGCTTCAGTCAGTGCTGCTCAAAGTGGGTTCCGGGGACCCCCTTATGGCTGGGGTTAAGAGGGGTTCTTGGCTGAGGTTGAGCTGGGTATTTAACTGAGGTTGAGTGGGGTATTTAGCAGGGGTTGAGTGTGGTATTTGGCTAGGGTTGGTTGAGTGGTGTATTTGGCTGGGGTCGAGTGTGGTATTTGGCTAGGGTTGAGTGGGGTATTTGGCTGGGGTTGAGTGGGGTATTTGGCTGGGTTGAGTGGGGTATTTGGCTGGGGTTGAGTGGAGTATTTGGCTGGGGTTGAGCCGAGTGGGGTATTTGACTAGGGTTGAGTCGGGTATTTGGCTTTTCCTTTAACTTTTTAAAGTACAAATTTCAGCGAGCAACAGGAGTATTTCTACATTGACCCAAGTACTGTGTGGTGTTGAGTACTCTGTCCAGCACTGGGTGTTGGTAGACTGGACCAACAGCAGTCCTGTGTGATGTGCCAGACTGCCAGTCAGTCACACTGGTTGAGCATCAGGATTGCAGCACATGTGTGCCATGATTAAATCCAGCATCATGTCTGAACATCCTAGAATGAAGCGAATGTTCCTGGAATGACAAGACACTGAATTCTTCATTCATTCTATTGTCCAGCCAAGACAGCAGCGTAGTGTGTGTGTGTGTGTGTGTGTGTGCGCGCGAGCGTGTGCGTGTGTGTGTGTGTGTGTGTGTGTGTGTGTGTGTGTGTGTGTGTACTGCTCTGATCTAGTCCAGGTGGGCTAGAAGGAATTGGTCATTCTGAGAGTGTTTACCTCCATCTGCTGTGTGGTACACGTGCGTGCACGCACACACGCACGCATGCACACAAACATTCCCACAAGCGCACGTACAGACACACACACATGGGGTCTGTCTGCTTCTAAAGCCAGTCCCCTAAGCAGTGGAAGCGACACACTTTGGCCCCCGAAAACAGGCCCTGTGGGACAGCCTGCCTGCGGCATCAGCCTGCCAGCTCCCACAGCCAAGGAGAGGAGAGGAGAGGAGAGGGGAGGGGAGGGGAGGGGAGGGGAGGGGAGATAAACACTGTTTCCCCTGGTCACTGCAACACCATGGGGACCGGTCAGTCCTTCTGCATCAGCTGAGCACCGCTGATAAAATCCACATGAGTATATCGCTGCTGTCGGGCAGAAACCTTGTATCTCCATGCTTCAACTTTTAATGTTTCATCAAACAGGGGTGTCACGCAAAAGTACTGAAACGGTTTGGACATACTTGGTCTCCACCCGACAGAGATGGTGGTATACTGTGTGTGTGTGTGTGTGTGTGTGTGTGTGTGTGTGTGTGTGTGTGTGTGTGTGTGTGTGTGTGTGTGTGTGTGTGTGTGTGTGTGTGTGTGTGTGTGTGTGTGTGTGTGTGTGTGCATGCGTGAGCGCACGTGTGTGTATGTGCGTGCATGCGTGTGTTTCTGTACACCGGTTCGAGTATGGATGCACACACCTGTAGGCACACTGTGTGCACAGTGTGCATGTTTTCTCTTAAATTCTAATAGTTCAGTGTCCAGAAACAAAAAGCCAACGCAGCGTGTTCCTGTGGTATTAGCAGTTTACACCGTCTGACCCCTAGATGAGCTGAGCAGCATGTGTACATAATGATGTCTCCAGAGCACACAAACTATCTACAAACACACAAACTGCTGTGCCAACAGACCGTGCCCTCACAGCAAAATCTATCCATCGCAATAAGTCACTTTAAAATGTATTTCTTTTTTAATGTATATTTTCCTCCCCAATGTAGTCATTATGCCAATGAATTCCTCTCCACACACTCCACACTCCACACACCCCTTGTGTTGACATTTCTGTGTTGTATCCTCTTGACTCACCTGCCATGGAGGAGCCCCCACCGACCATGTGTATATACTCCTATACTCTTCCCGCTTAACTCTCCACTGGTTGTATACATTGAAGATAATGGTTTTAGTGTTAACATAAAAGCACTCATCGACCACATATTTTAATCTCTGTATAACACATTATAATTTGCTACATCATGAACCATCCAGCTTTCTCAGCTCTGCAATTTGTGAACACTACTTTTTCTAAATCATATACAGGTATATTGTGTTTTTTGTATCTGATTTCTGTAGGACCAATTATGTTTACCTTCACAAGGAACATGTTATTCCAACCAGTTCCTTTCCCCTCCATCAGGCACCCCGGCTGGCCAGGGGGAGGCAGTATAGAGACCAGGATTTCTGCATGTTTTTTGTAGGGTATGGGCACTGATGACGCGGAGGAGAGAACACGCCCCCAGCGCCCAGAGCGTCCCCTGTGGGAAAGGCAACAGCACTACCGACTGCGCCACCCTGCCCCCCGGTGAATAAGGAATACTCACAAAGCTATGTGAGTCAAGCCCGATGGACATCATGTTGGAAGGAAGCTATAAAATGTTCTTCAGGGCTTCTTCCAGGAGGTGAACCTCTGTTGTATGTTTGCCCTTAAGCCAAAGGAGGAAGCCTCCTTCCAGGCAAGCCTCATCAATGGTTTGTAGACAAGCATTGTGCTGCTGCTCTGTTGTACAGTTTGCCTTCTGTCACATCAGCTATTGACCCTTCCACAATAACACCAGACTCCACACAGAGGTCCCTCAACCCTGCATCTCGGAATCATTATTTACTAGAATGCTACCGGCGGAGTCTCCGGTTGAGTCTCCTACTGAGCAGTCACCCACTCATCGAATTATTGGCTTAGGAATGCGACAACAAATTAAATCTCCATGAATTCAAGGCTTCATGGGGTGTGTAATTGAGAGAAAATAAGTAATATTTTGGATGAACTACTCCTTTAACGATATTGTCCACGACTATAGTTGTCTTTCCCTAATGGGACTAATCGTGGGTAGCTACTGGGACGTAAAGTCGGGACTTGATCACCCCGGCTGGGTCACCTGAGTGAGGGGCAGGGCTGTATTAACCATTGGGCCGGTGGGGCCATTGCCAGGGGCCCTTGGCTCTCAGGGGCCCTTGGGGGAACTGGACCGCGTGGTCATTGACAATTTACTCAAATTAAATGTAAATACATTAATTAAAAATCAAATGTGCGGGCCCCTCCTCTGTTGTCTACAGGTGTTTTTTTGGCCCACAGATGATCATCATGGCTTAAAATCCGAGCTGGGTAGTGCGCGTCGGTCGGGAGGGGGGTTATGGTGGAGGGTGGGGGGGGCCCTAAAAGATTATAGGCCAGGGGCCCTCGCGGGGGTTAATCCGTCCCTGGCGAGGGGTATGATGTTGCGAGACCCAAAATCCCTATGACCTTGGGCTACATCACTGAGGTTACGTCCCAGGTGCATCCATGCGATGCCTTTTCGTTATATTCATTAAAATAACTTCTGGGTTCCAGCTTTAAGGTTAATACATCAGAGGTAATCATTATGAACATCACGAGGGCATAAGGGCATATGAAATAAGCACAATTACATTGGATAGAAGTGAAATGATCTAATTAAACATACATTACATTACACTCAGTAACATGACAGTGACGTTCAACAATGTTGCCACATTGACACAACTGCTCATCATTGTAATGTATTCTGTTGTATTTTTATTTTCATTTTTACGTTTTTTTTTCCTCTCTCTCGTTTGCATCATAAGACTAATTGGCAGGCGGCTAACGGCAAGTCAATCCGTTCCTGTTCTTTGGCTCTAATTCATTGTTTATTTAATGGGGCTGTATTCCAGTCACTCTTTATAATGATAGGGAGACGGCCCCCGCTCTTGGTTTGCCAGTGACCTTATCGTTTTCACTTGTCATATTAGAGCGCTCGCTCACCGATCACGTTCAACGTTGAGAGTCGCTTCACGTAACGAGCCGCGGCCGAGACAAATTTAATTATAATTCCAGCCTGCCTTTTAATTGCACTGACGTTTGCCGTATACCAGACTAAAGAGGGGGAAAATATGACTTGTTCATGACATAAATGCTAATTGGAAAAAGGTTTTGTAGATGGAAATGGCTAATTCCTCAAATCATCGCACATAAAGAGATAGCCTACAGTATTTGTAGAATGTAGGCTACAACATAAAACCACATGTCGCTTTTCAGAATCTTTGTGATACTTATATTAAACTTATACCGTGTAATAGGCTACACTTACTTTAATTTTCCCCGTGCTGTGGTGCTTTTCTTTTTTGTCCACAGAAAGCGTCATATGCTGAGGAGTGCTTTGGTCTAGAACACTCGCACGGAGCATTTAATGCAGTGTTTCTCAACCTTTTCAGGCAGTGACCCCCCAAAATAATTTTGAACTGGGGAACCCCCACCCTGACAAGCACTTTGAATGTAGGAGTTAAAGCATTACATAGTTTGACTCAGTTCCACAGACAAATGTTGTGAAAATATTAGTAAAATAACCCGACAATTCGGTCAGATTTTTGCATGTTCAGTTTGCATGTTCTCCCCATGTACCCTCACAAAAAACATGCAGAAATCCTGGTCTCTATACTGCCTCCCCCTGGCCAGCCGGGGGCGCCTGATGGAGGGGAAAGGAACTGGTTGGAATAACATGTTCCTTCCACACGTTACGTCCAACTGGGTAATCTCCCCCCTGTCAGGAGAAAAGAAGCGGCTTGGACTCCTCACGCATAAAGTGAGTTAAGTGAGAGTATAGGGCGTTCACATCGTTGAGATGCATATCCTCTTCATTTTAAACACAGGTGAAAAGTGATCCAGAGGCACTGAAATTACCAACATATATTAGGTGTCTAATGTTGTTCGATAAAATAACATGAAACGAAATCGAATTTTCAGAGCATGTCATTTTAATGATCAATCGATTGTGTTGTGGCTTCGATCAATATCTAATCACAATGAAAACTCATTTTTCAAGGTAGAAAAACACACACACACACACACACACACACACACACACACACACACGTTTTCTTTTTTACATTAATCATTTGATTTATGTTATATTATCAATAAAATATTAGTGTTTTGCCAATTATTGGGGGCCCACTTGTAATATCCTCACAGCCCACCAGTGGGGCCCCTGCTGCAGATTGAGAATCACTATGATATAAGGTATAATGTAGTGCACTGCTATGGATTTAGGTCATGATGACTCATATCAGCTTAACCTCCATGGTAAAGTCTCTTCTAAATAATATAGATGATGTAAAGTGAGAGTATAGGGGCTTCACTCTCTGATAACACCCTCACAGTAGCCTATAGGTGCATATCGTTGCTGTCGGGCAGAAACCTCTTATCTCCATATTTTAAGTTTTTTTGTTTTGTTGTAAATGAATGGCCCGCTTGACCAGTAAGACTCCCTAAATCAGGAGACACACAAACTTTAAAAGGCAATGGTAGCCAAGGAGGGAATATGGGAAACGAGACAATTCCATATTGATGACATGACTTTAGAGATACTGTGTATAACAGTCTAACCCTTTAGGGCAAAATCTGTTTTGCAAGAATTGGCCTGATGGTGGCGCTAGAAGAGGGGCATGTGAGAAATGAGGGGTGGAGGTTGTGGTTTGGCAGCCAAGGAGCGTGTGTGCAAAGTTTGGCATGGAAGGTGCAACGGCGGCGGAGATATGAGTCGGGCAAAAGTGTGACTTGACGGACAGACTGACAGACAGACAGACAGACAGACAGACAGACAGACTGACTGACAGCCGGTTTTGATTGTAACTGCGACCTGATGGAATCACACTAGCATCACACAAAAGCTTCAAAAGTAGCAGATCTACAAGCTCGAAACGCAGAAACGCTTGTTGATTTGCCACTTTTGCTATTTTTGAGTGTCAATCCTGAAAAGTAGCAGTTGCTACTTTTCAGAGATGATATTTTAAAACGCTAAGCCCGATTTATATCATGTCTCATGGCGGTGTCACCGTGTCACCCGTCAAAAATAGCCGATCTACAAGCTCAAAAGAACACTTCTCGGAATCATAAATTACGCTTTTTAGAATACGGAAAGATCAAAAAGAATGCGTTTAGTGTGCAGCTGTGTGTGAGAGAATAGAGATAATTACCCGAGCAGTAGGAAAAAGGGCAAAGAACATGAGAGAGATGGAGAGAGAAAGAAGAAAGAAAGAGGGATGGAGGGAGAGAGAGAGAGGGAGGGTGTGTGTGTGGATGTGGATGTGGATGCAATGAAGAGGAAGCTTCCGGAATGAATTCCCTTCCCGGGGATGGTTGTGCACGCATGGTTGAACTGGATGGACCGGGGGCCGGGGGGAGGGTGGAGGTGGAGGGAGGGGCGGGCGAGTCCAGCTGGACACAGAGAGAGAGAGAGAGAGAGAGAGAGAGAGAGAGAGAGAGAGAGAGAGAGAGAGAGAGAGAGAGACAGAGAGAGAGAGAGAGAGAGAGAGAGAGAGAGAGAGGGCCCCCGGGTGCTGACAGGTGTAGGAGTCTCACTCCAGCTGAGGCCTCTCAGTTGACCTGGATCTCTCTCTCTCAGAGAGAGCTTTTTAGAACCGAAATTAGGCTCTAAAAGTGGAGTATGAATCGACCCTTACAGTACGTATATAGAAATCTCCTAGTGGGCGTTCCTGCCGTCACTACACCCTACGGTCCTCCATTGGGTAAACTAACAACACATGAATTTTATTGTATATCCCCAGATTTTCATGTTTTTGGACAACGTTCCTCAGCATGCACTTTTCGACTATCGCCTCATCGCCTATCACCATAGACAAATAATGTTCTGGAAAATACGCCAGGCTCTCGGCTGCTGTTAAAACCACGTTGTTAAAACGGACAGTTATAGGCCTGGTCACTCGATTAAGCCTTCAATTCTTGGACTCTTATCCAGCTTTATTGCACCAGTATGCAGGCTATACTAATATATCTGGAGATAGTTCACCCCCAAAATGACTTTTTTTCTATTGATTACTCACACCAGGGAGACTTGAGTTCAATAATATTTTTAGATTGTTGTCGCATTCCTAAGACAATAATTTGATTACAATAAATGTTACCCCATTGATTCCGGATGGGGACCCAAATCCATTTGGGTTCTCATCCGGAATCAATGGGGGTAAATTGACTATAATCACATTTTTGTCTTAGGAATGCGACAAATACAAAGAAATATTATTGAACTCCCAAGTCTCCATGGCGTGAGTAATACATCGAAGAAAAAAAAAGTCATTTTGGCAGTGAACTACTCCTTTAAAGGCATCATAGTATGTAACTTTTCCCTGTTTATACAACAAAACAATAAATACTTTGTTTTATCATTTCCCTCTAGCCACTGGAGTAGTGTGGCGGTGTTTACCTGCAGATTCAGCACATTGCCCTCTGGCTGTCTTTTGGTGTTTTCACCGTTTGTTTTGGTAGACAGGGAAGTTTTTGAGCAACCAAAACAAACAAGGAAAACAGCAAAACTCAGCAAGCGGGCATCGTGTTTCTGGCAAGTTCTAAAGGTATACTACAACTCCTCCCGCTCACTCAGATCAGCAAACACAGGGAAGCTGTCAGAACCTTCCCTAAAACACCGGGACAACGCTCCACACGTCCCAGACTCTTCTCCTTTCTGGCTCCCAAACTGCGGAACTAACTTCCCCATTGCAGTTAGAACTGCACACTCGGGGAGCACACACTGGACGCGGGCGGCTGCGCAGCGTTGCATCGCATCGCAGTATTGAAGTGCGTGAACACCAACTGGATGTGGCGAGCTGCCACACGGCGCATCCATTTCCCCCGGTGGGGAGAATATTTTCACCGCGCGGCAACGCTGGAAAAATAGAACAGTGTCGTATCGGTGTGGCAGGCAAGGCGGCAGACCCGTGCCTGCGTGCGTCTGACGCCGCCAGTGTGGGTTAGTTCATTGAAAATAATGGGGCCGTAAGTTTTGACACGCCGTGGACGCGGTCCGGTGTGTGTTTCCCTTCACAAATCTTCCTCCGTAATCTGAAGACTCCACTTTAGCCTGTACTTACCGTAGCACTTGCCCTAGCCTTGGCGACGCCGACTTTGCAGGTTTATGCAAAGGTTTAAATGTCATTTAGATAGCATTTTATGTAGACATGATGTCAGGTCATTCGTAGGCCTGGCATCCTATACAGTCACAGTGTGTATATAGTTTCAATGTACACATTTCTCTTTTTCTTTTTTCTACTGTTTAGACTGATGCTATTAATTGATCTTAATTGGTTTACCTATGATCTTAGATGACTATTTCTATGCATTTGATGTAATTCCTTGTGTTTTCCTTGCTTACAAGTAAATCGCTCTGAATTGAGAGCATCTGCTAAATGCTTAAATTGTAAATTGTAAACACACCACCACACTACTCTAGTGAGTGATGACCGGCTGGCATAGGGAGACATGATGGGTAAAAGCTGGGCAAAGTTACGCCATATGCCTATAACCATATCGTTGTTGTCGGGTGGAAATCACGTATCTACAAGTTTCAAATTTGTACGTTCTTTCGCAAAGTAAAGCCCTGCTTCATCATACTAGGCCGTCGCACAAAAGCAGTGAAAACAGCAGATCTACAAGCACACAACGCCTCGCACGGCAAGGTGTTGTGTGCTTGTAGATCGTCTGTTTTCACTAGCTTAAATCATTTTTAAAATTATAAATGCAAAACGAACGGTTTTGGACATACAAGGTTTTCACCTGACAAGACGATATTGAGGAACATGATTGAGAGCACAAACTTTCGGTTACACACAAATAAGGCCTACACTTTTTGGACTCTATTGCATACATTATGTCTGAGGATATTCCATTATACAAGCATAGTCCTGAATAACACCTTTCACACTTGAACTTGAACTAATAATGAATGTGTCTTCCTTTTATCCTTTGCTCTTCATCCCACAGTGTCTCCTGCATGCATATACATACAGTACATGCAGCTGTGGAAGAAGACGCTGACCGCATGTTGTCTTTTCAAGTCCTAAGGAGTTGAGCAGTGGAGCTAATTCATTATTTAGAAGACAGAGAAGGAGATGAAAGCAAAGAACATGAGGTGCGGGGGTCTATACTGTAGGAGGTACCGTGGCGTGCACGTGTGTGTGTGTGTGTGTGTGTGTGTGTGTGTGTGTGTGTGTGTGTGTGTGTGTGTGTGTGTGTGTGTGTGTGTGTGTGTGTGCGTGTGTGTGCGCGCACATGTGTCTGTGAGTTGGGGGGGAGCTGGGGGGATCAATTTGACTAATCCTTAATTATTGGGATTATTCCCCCCCAAAATGTCCCCAGCATCAGCTATTTTCACTATATTTTCTTTTGCTTTAACGTTTCGTATTTAATGACACACCGAACATTACTGATTATTAACTGATGATTATCTTTCATTTTATTATAATCGATTACATCGATTATAGTTCTATTAACCCATTGCACCCCTATAGTGTACATATTCGATAATAGTGTAATAATCATTTGTTTTCTTCTTTCACGTACAGTGTACTCACGTTGTCCTTGCTCCCCGTTCTCTTTGTGTTTTGGGATATTATTTCACATTGCGGCTGCACTTTTCTCTCGGACCGGGTCAACAGCACATGAAAGAACATGTCCGTCGTCTCTCTCCCATTGTTTGCTTCTCTCTGTCTCTATCACTTGCCTCTTTCGCCCAGGCTTCTCCGGAGTGCGAGCCGAGGAGAACCCAAGGTACTGTATAGGAGGGAAATAGAGCGTGCTTAATCCGGACGGAGCGTGCATCCTTCCTCCACCCACCCACCCACCCACCCAGCCAGCCATCCACCCACCCCCACCCCTATGCTCGGGCCGTGGCATTAAAATCAATACCCCACAAAGCTTTCCCTTGTTTTTTATTTTTTGCATTCTCTTGGTCGCTGCCATGATGTGCCGCAAGGGTGCCACGACTCGACCACTCCCTGATTTTTTGTGG